>NW_020455217.1:1060929-1063385 GCF_003342845.1 Nothoprocta perdicaria | reverse complement strand
CGAGCTGCGCGTGCGGGTGCGGCTGCCCGGCGGGCAGGTGGCCGAGGAGAGCCTGCACGCCGACAGCGGCGCCGACTGCATCAGCCTCGAGCTGCGCGAGCCCGACGGCGCCCTCGTCACCCTCACGGCCGACTTCAGGCAGGTAGGGCCCGCCGCGGGGCGCCCCGGCCTCCGAGCATCCCCGCGCGCCTCCCCGGGCTCGCTGCGGGGCCGCGCCGCCCGCCGGAACGCGCCCCGGGAGCCGCCGCTGCTCTTGCGGGGCCCCCGGGGCTCCCGCGCGGGCSTTTCGGCCCCCTCGGCCCCGCACAGGGCTGCACACGTGGGACCGGGCTCCTGCTTAGCGCAGGGCTCCGGAGGCGAATGCTTTGTGGGGCAAAGCGGGGTCCCGTTGCGCTCGGGGCCACCGCTGCAGCGCTCCGGAGCTCAAGGAGAGCCTCAGTGGAGGGTGCGCAAGGGAAATCGTGAGGAGTCGGGGGTCTTTGTGTGTGTGTGCGGGAGCAGTCAGCGGGGAGCTGTGCTGGGGGCTTTGTTTGCGGTCTGCATGCAGCCCTTCCCATGCGTGCAGCTCCACGCTGCCCGGGCACGCTGCCGTTGCTACACCTGTAAGCTGGGCTGTGTCTGCRGTGAACCTGGGTGGTGGTGGTCCCAGCAGCACGGGCTGCACAGCCTGTCCCAAGCCCAGCTGACCCGTGCAGACCTGGCTGCAGCAGCAGAGCCCTGAGTGCAGGGTCCCCAGCTCTAGGCACGGTGAGAGGTGACAAACCGGCCAGGGGAGAACTCAGGGTCCTGATCCTGGAGGAGGGTGTTCATTCTGCGTGCCCAGTGCATTTGTTTTGCTGTTGCCAGTGGGATACGATTAGTTCCTCGGATGGCTTTCTACTGCCTTTGGACACCCCTCATGTAGGGCTCCTAGTGGAGCACCCTTTCTGCTGCCTCTGGACACCCTTCCGCATAGAGCGGGAAGTCTTTTTACTGACAGCCGTCCCTGGGACTGGCAACAGCCCTTCTGTAATGGGAGCCCTTCCTTGCCTCTCTTATAGACCTGGTGGGCAAGAAGTGGCCTGTCCGCAGGGACCTGATGCTTCAGAGTTAAGCCAGAGGTTCCATGCTGCTCAGCAGGAGATAGGAGCTTCTGGGACAGCCTGGCACTTTTCGGAGCGTACCACAGGCAGCTGGACACAGTGAATTTTCAGTTGCAGAGGGAAGAGCTGCTCTGCCATGTGGGTGGCAAGGCAATCGTTATCTTGCTCCAGCTTTCCGCTGGGGCTGTTTGCTCAGGTGGACTTTGGTTTGCTGCAAGAGGAAGCTCAAACCCACAGATAGGAGGGTATTGTGTCCCAACCTGTCGTGAACCTTGGAGCCTTCCTCTGGGTGCTGCTTTGGTGCCTCTTCCTCCTTCTGATATATTTTTTGGGCCCATTGTCCTTGCAGTCTCTAGGATGGTTTTCCTGGAGGGTGCAGGTTCAAGTCCGGCCCTTCCTGAGATGCTAGCAGAAGCTACATTTTTTGAGATTAGTGTGTTCTCTGTGTACTGCAGCATACATGCAGGGAAATGGTTCCCTAATTCTTGTAAAAAGACGAAATTCCAAGAAGACAGGAAACTACGGGAAAGTTTGACGTTGGGGGGGAGGGCTCTTAAGCCTAAACATTGCTAAATTGCATCCCACGGCATGTCCCTGACCGCAGGAAATCCAAGTACTTCGCAGATCCACTAGGTAGACCTTTTGGGAGCCTGGGATGTAGCTGGGGGGCTTCTCTTGTCCCAAGCTGTTGATCCTTCCGGCAGTTTTCACTCCAGCTTTTCTTGTTTACAGATAAGAGTCTGTTTGCAGAATATGACCAGCTCTTCACTTGCTCCCTTGGTCTTAATAATTGCGCTGCTGTTGGGAATGAGTTTTTCWAAAGGTGTCTCTCACTTTGTGTTAAACCCTTAGCTCCGTGCTTGCCCTCATATCCTGATGGGAATGCATGAGGAGACAGTCCTTGGAAGGCTTTGCAAGGAGTCATTCCTAGCCTTCAGTTCACATACGGTTGGGCTGCTGGCTCTTCTTGTTGCACGTCTGTGCTGGATTACAGCTCAAGAAAAATACAGCAACACAAAGGGGCTGGGGAGATGAGTTTGTGGTGCTGTGAGTAATGATGTGAGCAGGCAGCTGCCTGGCCAGGGTTCCCCTTCTGACCTGCTCTCCTGGCTGCACACAGGCATTTCCCTTCTCTGCTTTAGTGCTCTCCTCACTGACATTACACAATTTCTTTCCAGAGAARGGTCTCAAGGCTCTCAGTCTTTGGAAGAGCAGCTGGGGTTGTTGATCTGGGTTTCCGAAGCTGGATTGTGTGGTTATTCTGTGGCCAGGATGCTGGGTTTCTGTGCAAATGATTATTCCACTTCCCTGGCTTAAACTGCAGGGTGTCGTCTCTCTGTCTCTCTCTCTGTCTCTCTCTCTGTCTCTCTCTCT
>NW_020455217.1:1042485-1060787 GCF_003342845.1 Nothoprocta perdicaria | reverse complement strand
CTCTCTCTGTCTCTCTCTCTGTCTCTCTCTCTGTCTCTCTCTCTGTCTCTCTCTCTGTCTCTCTCTCTGTCTCTCTCTCTGTCTCTCTCTCTGTCGTCTCCTCCGTCCCTCCGTCCCTCTCTCTCTGTCCCTCTCTCTCTCTGTCCCTCTTTCCCTCTTCTCTCTCCCTCCTTCTGACAAGGAGCTACTGCTAGACCATAGTTTGAAGAGGAAAAGAGATCCAGGAGTAGTGAGACGATGGTTCAGTTCTGTGTTCTACCACTGACAGAAGCTGAGTACGACTTGAACAGTGCTTAGGACTTTACACACAGGAGGGATTTTCATTACTCTTCCAGCCTTACCTGACTATCACCACCTGAGCTGAGCCTGAAGGCACTTTACAAGCCCACTTGGTGTGCCCTATAGTGTTCGCTTCTGCTCACTGCAGAGACACRTATCAGACCTCAGAGCCTATGTGAGGTGGGTGTGAGGAGCCCAGGGAATGCCCCTTCCCAAGGTGAAAGTTGTCATGACTGCTTTCTGGAGCAGCCTCTGCCCTGCAATGTATGTAGGGACTGCAGTGTAGCTAAAATAGAGCCCAAAGTGGGCTTTGCAGTAGTGAAAACCATTGCTTTTGTTGCAAACTGAAAGAATGTGATGACGTCTGTCCCTGTGTAGTTCTGTCGGGCACAAAGTGCATCGCAGAAACGGGTGAGGGGGGAGAAAAATCATAAATGTTATGTCTCATTTGAATAGCACAGTCTCCTCAGTTGTTAAACAGTGGCCTGAAAACAAAGTGGGTGGTTTTTAGTCCAAGGTCAGTACAAAGATACTGGAAAGTTTCTTTGTCCTTTTGATTACCGGCAAAGTTCCATTGGAAATGCAGAGGAGAAGGTATGGCTGGGGATCTTTTAACGCTTGCATTGTCACTCCATCCAGCTCACCTCACTAATAAGGCTGAAGTTACTTGATAGTCCAGGTTAGTATTTTGAGACCTTACGCCAGGGTCCACCATGCTGGGTGCAAAATGATCAAAGAACATAGGAAAGCATATGCCCAAGGATATTGCCTGTGAAATTCTGGAGGAAGCCTTTATTTCCACTGTAGAAATGCCAGAAATAGAAAAGGCGCGTTATTTGGCAGCCTCCTTTAGGAACGGGRCTTCCTAATCAAGGTGATGGGCAAGTGTGCTGCCTGCCAGCAGTGCTGTTCTKCAAGCAGCCCGTGCTCTGCCACAGTTGAGTGGCTTGGGGTGACCCTTTCTCCCTGCTGTGAGCTAAAGACAGTGCGGACATCTGAGCAAGCAGCCTCCTTGGAAAGCAGCTATCCAGGCAAGTGGCATTTCGGGGCCTCTCAAACCCTTGCTAGTGGTGCTAAAAGGCTCTCTCCTGGAGCAGATGACACCAGTTCCCCAGGAGTTACTGTGAGATAATAGGAATCTTTTTAACTCTCTCCCTAGGAGAGATTGCACAGTTTGGGAGAAGCAAGCATGCTGTGAATGGAGAGTGAAGCTCTCCACAGGTCTCCTCAGTGGTGTTAAATATTAGAAAATTTAATGCTGTGTTATTCAGACATGCATTTTCTAGGGATTTGGCTTTCGGAGGACAGAAGGGATGGGGTGTATTCATTACAATATCATAGGCTTCATTACCCTATGGTGGAGTGAGACAGATAAAAATGTTGGGTTTTTTTTTTTCTTTGAAGTAAGCTAATCACTGAACTGTTAGTAAATGCCATTTGTGCCATATGCAAAGGTAGGATTCAAGGGCAGAATGGCCTTGCCAGCCACAGCAACCCCTTGCTTGTTCCACAGCCCTGGGCAGTTCGCCTTCATAGGATCCAGTTTCAAATGCAGCTTCTGGCAGTTAGTTACTTTTTGTCATGCCTCAGTTTGCAGGTGCTGAGCTTGAAGATGCTTAACTAGAGGATGATTTGCCAAGTGTCTCSGAGCACTGTAGAGGGCTGGGGGTTCTCTGAGCTTCTTGTGATGACTGGGCAACTGAGGCACGAAGATGCTATGTGCTCCGAAAGCAGTGCCGTGTGCTCCAGTGCCGTGATTAGAGTGTGGGTACAGAACTGGTTGTTCCCTATTACGCCAAGCATCGTGTCGTCCAAACCTAAACAATAGCTGTAACTGTACCTGCCACATAAGCGTGGGTCAGGGCCAAGGCTTCTCAACGCCCCCGTGATGAGTTCACCTGAGAGTCCCTGCATTGCAACGGCAGTGTTCTGTTGGGGCTTGTTCCCTGCTGGGAAATTTTGCAGAAACCCAGAATTAAAGATGCCTTCCGCTGCCTTGGCAGTTTACCCACGTTGGTGCTGATTCATTCTGCTCCTCTTGATGGGAAAGAGGTGAGGTGGCTAGGGAGGGAAAGGCTCTGGAAGCAGGGGAAAATTGGGTGGCTCTTCCCATGCCAGAAGCATGACAGATTGCCAATGGAACAAGCATAGCTTCCTATTCCACCTGTGGTTGCATAGCCAGGGCAGGGAAAAGCTGGAAAGGCTGGGCAAGGCTTGGAGGAAGAAGGGTGAAAACAGGCTGCAAAAAAAGATGACATTTCTTTCTTAGTGGAGAGTAGTCATTGCAGGTTCTTGTCTCTGGGAAGAGGGGGACAGTGTGTGSCACAATTAAAGGCTAGTCAACGTGTACAGTAAGGGCTGGAGCAGGGCTTTGTTTCATCGGGGAAGCTTTACCAAGGGTCCTGATGGTTTCCAAGCCCAGAATCTCTCTAGGTTTGCAGACTGAGGACAGCAGCTCGGGACAGATGGCCTTGTGGGCAGCGACGTCAGCAGGGCCAGTAGAGCCTACTGGTGGAGTGGTGCCTTCAGATCAAGATCTGCAGTTTTATGTACCAGTGGAGGCAGCCAGGCGTGGAGGCTTTCTGATTCAGCTTGGGGGCCAGTGACAGGGACGTTCTCTGCCAGATTCCCCCCTGCTTGCTCTTTATCCATCCATACCTCCCCTTGCCCATCTTTTTCTCTCCCTCCATCCCCGTCCAATGAGCTGTTCCTGTGATGATGTTTGAAGGCATCTGTATGAGAGGTTGCATGGGCTCAGCCTGTAAATCAGCAAGCACACAGAGGTGGGTGGATAAATATTTAGATTAGCTGAGCAGCAGCACTAGGTCACTCGCTGGTGAAATGGGAGCAAGGTAATATATTAAGGTACTCCAACAGAAATGACAAATACTGCACTGTTTTTAYCCTCTGCATGTAGCTGAGGGTGGTGGTGGTGTTTTTGTGTTTTGTTTTCAGTCCTAGTGCAGAACATGGCAGTCCATGTTTGCTTTCCTTTTTGTTAGATTCAACTCTTGACTGGATAAAGCAAATCAAAATTAAATCCAATTAAATTGAAAACTATGCCAAAGTTGGCCATTGGTTTTGATCTACTCTCCCTTGGGTCTTGCTTGTTGGGGGAGCTCAAAGCAGAAGGCCTTTAATAGGTGTCARGACTAAGTATAGTTGTGAATGAGGCTTGTCCCAGCAGTGCCTGTGTCTGGGTGGGAATTCTCCTTATGAGAGCTGTCAAAAATCAATAAGCCAGCAGTAATTTCAGCAGTTTGGGTAACAATGTCATCCAAGCTGGATTTGGAGATGTGCTAGAATCCATGTCAGAAGCTATATATAAAGATGCCAAAATCATTGAACACAGCAAAAAAGCAGGTCAGCTGCAGCTGATCATGATGGCTTCCTTCTGGCTTTAGCAATTTATGACTTTCATTTCTGTTCCACATACTGCTGAGTCCAGAAATTAGCAATTTGTTTGCCAGAATAGCAGTTGCTTGGAAGCAAGTGAGGAAAAGCAGCAGAAGGAAGCTGGGACTGCTGGCCCTAAGTAATGYATGGAGATAATGGCTACGTGACATTTGCTAACCAAGATAGGTGCCGGTTTTGCCTGAGCACAATCCCGGCTTGCTAATAGCTCACTGGTGAGCTGAGGACTTTTGCCGTAATAAAGACTTGTGCTATATTTAGTTGATAGCGGATGGAAGCAGTGACCAGCTGCCCTCACAGGGCTTCAATTGCAACTCAAAGATAGAAACCTGCAGGAAAAAAAACGGGCATCATGTGGTATGTAATGTGGATTCGGATACGGTTTCAGCAGTGTTGGTTCCTCTGCCTAGCTCTTCCTAGGAGGAACAGTCATCCATTCCCAGAGATCCTGGCACTGTGCCTCAGTGGGATTTCTGGACTATGTGCCTCCCTTTCTTCTATTCTGCTCTTATCCTTTTGCCTGTGCTTATCACTTTTCCAGCCTTCTCCCCTTTGCTGTTTGGCCTCCGTGGGCCTCTGGCAGGATGAACTGTGGTACAGTAACAGGAAGAGTAATAACCCTGTTCCTAACCCTGATAACGACTCTCTCTCTCTCTGATATGGGGGAATATGCGTGCTTTGGCTGCTGCATTGACATGTTTTATTTCTTTAGGTATTTGAAAGTGAAACACTAAAAGTTTCCCTGGGAAGTGCGTTTGGATTGTACATTTATCCTTCCCTTGCAGGTCACTGCAGCCTGGCTAAATGAAACATTGCACCCAGCCCTGCTCAAGTAGGGGCTCCAGGCCTTTCTCCTGGAAAGGTGTGTGGCCTCAGCAGGACATTTGCTGACTCAAGGGCAGCAAAAAAAGGAGCCCTTGAGCAGAGTCTACACATGTGGCGGCTTTCCCTGTTTGGGAGGAGAACCCCAAGCGGTTGATTTGATGAAGAGCTTCTCCTCTTGGAAGAAGACAAGACTCCTAAGGCTGGCATCCTCTTTTGTAGAGGACAGACAGCTGCCAACACAGAATGTGTCGTGGCAGCTTTCTGTCTCTGATGCAGTGGGATTGCAAAAACCTTTATTCATTTACAGACAGCAGTAATTAGGCTGTGGGGTTGGGTGGGATTGAACCTGGAACTACACCCCTTAGTTCAAGTAGCAGAAGTATGAGACACTTTGCTCTTCTAGATGGAGCTGTTCTCTGTGACCCTGAAGCCTATTCACTGATGCCATAAGTCTAGGACTTCAACGCAGTGATTTTTTTTTTCCTTTTTCCCAGGAGGTGAAGATATTTCGTGCCTTAATCTTAGGGGAGCTGGAGAGGGGCCAGAGTCAATTCCAAGCGCTCTGCTTCATCACGCGGCTCCACCGCAACGAGATCATCCCCAGCGAGTCTATGGCAAAGCTGCGGCAGGTGAGAGGCAGCCTGGCWGATGACTGCAGCAAGCAGTGCAAGCTCCACCTTCCAGCCCATCCGGGGTTCCCTAGAGCTAATGCTGTCTTGCCTGCGTACCCTTCCCAGGCAGCTGCTCAGCTGTTCGCTGGACCAGCTTTTGATCACCCATGCTGTTTAAAGGATTCAGTATTAACTTAATTTCATTAATCATATTGTTCATGATCCACTAATAAGCTAGATGGAAGCAGGATTTAGTTCAGAATAGGCAGTGTTAAGTGGGAAGTGGATGCCTGTAGCAATCACCATAAAAAAAAAAAAAAAAAAAAACCTGCTAAAGATTACCTAATGAAGTAAGTACTAATCTGGCACCAGCCATGAGGACAAACATTGATGAATGAGCACAGGCAAATCAGTTATCAGTTGAGAATCGCCAAGAAGTTGTGTAAGTGCCTTCTGTACAAATAGGATGCAGGTGCATTTTCTCAGGAATTTGCACACCTTCTTAGATTGGAATGAAGTCATGGTATTTGGTGTGGGATAATTGACTGTGATGAGAATTCAGATTTTTGTGGTTCTTATCCTTTCTAGAAAAATCCTAGGACAGTGCGGCAGGCTGAGGAGGTGCGGGGCCTGGAACATCTCCGCATGGATGTAGCTGTCAACTTCAGCAAAGGTGCCCAGCTGAGCTCTCACATTCACAATGTCTGCGCAGAGGCCAAAGAAGCAATTTATACCCGAGAGGAAGATGTCAAGTTTTGGCTGGAGAAAGGTAAAGTTTCCTTTTGCTTGGTGGGATCTCTCCTGCCGGGCCACTGGGGATCTGCACAGATCCCTTGGTGTTGTCTTGCAGCAGTAGCACCCTGAACAGCATCTCTGTACTCCTTCCCCCAGGGGTGGATGGCTCCATGTTCGAGGTCCTGCCTCAGACTTCAGACCTCCCTGACCTGCAGCGCTGCAAGCTGTGCACAGACCGCTGGAAACCCTGCATCTGCAGCTACTCGCTCAACATCRAGTGGTACCCATGCATGCTGAAGTACTGCAAGACTCGGGATGCTGGGGGCAAGGTTTCTTCTTATAAGTGTGGCATCCGCAGCTGTCAGAAGGGCTACACCTTTGATTATTATGTGCCGCAGAAGCAGCTCTGCCTGTGGGATGAGGAGACCTAGCAGTGTTGGGTCAGGCCTTGTCAAGGGGCAGCTCGTTTGCCTTCTGCTCCCCTTTCATGATTCTAAGGGATATCCTGGAGCTGGCCACTCCGAAGAAGGAATATGGTCTGCAGACGTGCCTTGTACAAGGAGAGCTTGATGTGTGCCTTTCCTTCTGGCCCCCTGCAAACCCTCTCCCCACCTAACACTGCCTCATACTGTGATAAGCTCTCTCTCTCTGTGTTAATGCTCTCCTGATAGCTGCCAGGAGAGGTTGCCTCCTGGAAGAAGCAAGACATGTTTCTGGGAGAAAGGACTGGAAGGGGCTGTGTTTTGCCCTGCTCTACACTTAGGACATGTGAAGGGAGGCAGCTCTGAGAGGCATCAGCTTTGAACATCCTTAGGGGTGGTCAGGGTAGGGAAAGAAGTGGTCTTGGCAACCTGAGTTGTCGAACATCTCTAACTCTGAAGAAACCCCTACACTGATTCCGCCACCTCCTGGTGATGTAACAGCAATTCCCAATGGGAAAATAGCTAATGTATGGGACCATATACTCAAACAACAAAGGTACAAAACTTACCCAAAGCAAGAGCCTGCCCATAGCTTTTTCTAATGTCTGGCTGTTATATTCTTCCTGCGGCTAGAAGATAGAATAGAGGGATATATCCCAGCAATTACTTATACACCTAAAAGGCTGTTGAATAAGGCTCTACTTAAAACCCTATGTAGACTAGTTAGGGCCCAACTTTTTGTGTTGGTCCTGTGACTTTCCCACTAAGAAAGAAATATGCAGGAAGTGGTGGTTGCCATCATAACCTTATGGTTGTGAGCAAGAGGAGAATGATCCCAGGCAGGATTTGCACCATTCTTTTGAAGATAAAGATGTTAGTCTGCCTGGCTTAGAGCAGAGGACCAAGTGCCTGAACTCCTTGGGTCTACATCCTATTCTGCCAGCTTCTCACAATAAGCTCTTAGGTATTGTACTGCTTTGCTGTGCCTTGGTTTTCCCTCCGTGTAAAACAGGGATGACCCTGATGCTGGCCTTGACTCTGTTAAATGCCTGGAGGGCACGGGACAAAGAGTGCTGCTGGGTTACTGCCCAGCTCCTGCGTCCTCTTGCGTTTGGGTCAGAACAGCCCGCAAGGTGACAAAGAGGCTGCTGGGGTCATCTAGAACCCTAGTACCTCATAATGAAAAGCCCTCACTATGTGCCTTTTTGCCTAAAAGCCACGACTTTTTTGACAAAAAAGAAAAATCTTACATTTGGTCACAATTATTTTTGTACTGATCTCATAAGGGGGGTGGGAGGGAGAAGGGAAAGGTATTTTAATATTCTGACATGAAGTAAAACACACTTGAATAATGTTTTTCTAAAGCAAATTATTTATCATTTGTAAGGTAAATAAACTGATTTTTTTAAAAGCATCTCTTACATAAAAGTATTTTCATCTGTCATAATCTCAGCACAATGYAATTGTTTGGGTTCCTGGTTAAGAGCGGTTTTCTTTTGCATAGATCTTGAGCTTGTTCCCAGGACCACAGATCTCCAGGGGGTGAGGGGGGGAAGCATCCTGCTGTCCAGTGTGAACCGARCTCTCATCCTTGTGCCCCTTCCTCTGTACTGAGGAGCCGGATATGCTCAAGACTGATTTTGACTGGTATCAAGCAGCTGTGCAAGCACGCAGCCTCATGGAGAAGGGAGGCTGGCAAGGGGAGGGGACAGTGGTCCAGGTAATGGGCCGGGGGCTGCCTGCTTCTCTCCCCCAGGCTGCCCTGAGGCTACACTGTATAGCTGCAGGTGGTGGCTGAAGGCTTGTCTGAGCAGCAGCCTCACTGAAGGGTCCTCTGCTCTATGACTTGGCTGCTCTAACTGAGCGGGGATGACATCTTCAGCAGTTTTGGCCAATTYCAAGCTCTGCAGGAGCAAATGTGGAGTGCTGATTCCCCCTCGTGAGGTGAAGGCGGAGATGAGGACTCCAGCAATCTCTGTCCTTTACTTGAGCTGTCAGMGCAACTCCCTCCTCTCACAATGATTTTTGAAGAGGGTTTCAGTACACAGCCCACACTTAGAGTGTGATATTCTCTATTGGCTGTCTCCTGCCTCATCCTGCTAGCCCCAGGTAAGTTCAGCTGTAAGCAATGAGGGAGGGGAGCTGCAGGGGGCCTGGGGGCCCTTCTTCTAGGACCCTCTGAGTAGCCTCTTTCTGCCATTTATTTCCTGCCTGGACTGCTAGGAGAGTGGAGAGAGCTGTTGGGAGCATTTGCATCTTGTCCCAGATGGCTGGATAGACTTTCCTTGTGATAGTGAGTCTCTGGGCTGCCTGCAGCCCTTCCAAGGGGACAGAGCACCTCCAAGGGGACAGTACCAAGGTATAAGAGTATGTGTAGGTACAAGGTAAGCAATGAATGCAAATGCTAAATAACTACAGGCAGTATATAGTGAGTTCCATTCAGTAGTCACTTCTAGGTTTGTGGGGCAGAGCTGGCTTTGGAGGGGCCAGGGCATGTCCTCACCGTGTGCTGCCGGCCACTGAGCTATCTGCACGTGGGAGGGAGCTGGTGCCTCTGCTTTCCCAAAGCTAATGCTACCACCTGGCCTGAGGCTGCCCTGGGCCCTGGCCATGTCCCTAGCAGCACCTGGCATTTCTGGAGCTGCCGCAGTGCAGATTTCCCGTCCTCCACAAGTGGGTGCTGCCGGATCGTGTCCCTGCTCCACGAGAGAAATGCTGGCAAGGTGTCCCAGGGAAAGCACTCGTGGCAGAGCTTTCTGCAGGCTGGAAAAGGCAGTGAAGGTGGTGCACAGCTCCAGGGTCGAGGGATGTGTGTTTCACACACCAACTTACAGCTAGGTGTCTTAGTCTCTGAAAGATCTCGTTATCTCCCCATCCTTGCCAGAAAGGAACTGCAGTGCAGCACATTTACCTTTCCRAGGGAAAGTCCTTCTTGATGCACTTAAACAATACCCTTGTAAAGCAGCTGTTGCAAGTGGAGACAGGGGGACTCCCTGGCAGAGGAGAACGCTGCAGCGGACTGGGAGAGTTGATGTAAATCCTTGCTGTTAGCAAAAGCAGTAGGGGATTTTGTAATGTCTTCCTGCAGTCTGTGCTTACAGGGCCCTTCTGAAAAGCTATGCTCCATACATCAAGCTCTATATGAGGAGCTTATCTTCCTCCAAGAGGGGAGTAAACTGGTAGCAAATGCAGAATAATACCCACACATAATGAGGATGAGAATGTATGCGTCATTCATTGATGCCCAAGGAGGAAAAAAGAAAAATGACCAGCTGAGCTCCGGCAGCAGCATATCTGCTGCTATCCAGGACAGATCATCTCTTGGCAAGGTTAAAGCAAATCTGCCTTTGCCCGGGAAAGACGGTCTTATTTCCACAGCAGAAAGGACTGCTGCTGCTTTGATATTTCCCCTGTATTTTCTCTCTGCTGGTGGCAGTGGTGTTTCGGGTAGTTTAGGAGGTGCAGTTTCTCCTGYTTGTGTGAAAGAGTGTTAAAGCCTAGGGCACCCTTATGAAGGGCTTGCTCCCACAGCCAACTGATGAATTGTTCTTGTTAGTTTTCCTTTCATTCTGTTTTTTTTTTTTTTTCTCCTGCTAGTCCAAAGTGCTAGTCCAAGAAAGCAGATCTCATGGGGTCCAGTGTAGGACTGAGCTCACCTGAGGATCCCCAGTTGCCTTTTTGAGGCACCTGCAGAGCCAGGAGAGGGCAGTGCATCCCTTTTTTTGTGCCAGGACAGCACACTGGACGGAGGACGTCCAGGGGATCCCTGTCCAGCATGGGTCCAGACCTTGGAACTCCGGTACAGGCCATATATTTCTGCAGCAAGGGAAGCGAAAGAATGCTATCAAGTGAAACTAATAGCCAACATGAACGGATGAAGAGCATGAGCTGATTCAGAGCACAGGARGCTCCGGTTGCCCCTCAGCCTTGCCAGGGCCTTTGACGCCTGCCTGTGCCCCAGAGGCCCTTGGAGCKGGCTGGAAGCCACCTCTGAATCCATGCCTGACACAGGGAGGACACCTGACCACGTCATTTTTCAACGTGGGGGAAATCCAGGCATGCTGAAGCTGCTGGGAGAGAGCATGGCAGCTGCCCTGGTGTGCYCACATTCAGCCTAGGCTCTGCCAGGCATCAGTGGCAGGAGTCCAGCCCCTGGAGCAGCTCGAAACAGGATGCCTGTGCAAACCYTCCCGTGTCTTCTGCTTCCTGGAGTGCCTCTGAAATCTCCCTCTCCTTCCTCATCTCACAAAGGTCCGTGTGACCCCAAACATTCTTGGGAACTTCCCCTTTTCTCTGCTTTCCCCCTCCGCTTTCCTCCTCCTGTTCCTGGGTAGACCTTCCCTTCACACATCCACCCTTTCTTTGCAGCACATTTTCCTCTCTGGAGGATTTCCTTTCCGACCATGGAAGCCAAGGGCAGGCACTTCAAGGCCATAGCACCAGACTGAGCTGGAGGTTAGGCCCGGAGAGCCTGTCCGCCCGCCCACCCATCTCCTCAGAGAAACCTGTCTTTCCAGGGAGGGAGAGCAGCATGTGGGAAAGCCGAGAGCCCTGGAACGTGAATTAGCCAGGAGGAGATGAATGTGCGATAGCTTGTACCTGGCAGCTGCCAATGGAGCCTGTTAACGCTTTCAGGCTCCAGAGCAGCGCCAGAGCTTCACGCGGGCATCCTGCTACCTCGGGCCGCGCACACAGGCGTCGATAGGCACCTGTGTCCCGGTCCGGGGGGTTGGCTCAGTGACCCGGGCTGGCAGGTGGCCCCTGGCAGCTGCCTGCAGCAGGAGCCTGCATTAGGTTCAGGGTTTTCGTTCCCTATGCCTCCCCGGGCAGTGAGTGAAATGCTGCAGCTTTAAGCAACGTGGAGAAGGAAGAGGAGGCTGCCTGCCCTTTCCATCCCCTTTGTGGGGGATTCAGGGCATGGAGCCCAAGCCAGGGACTCCTGTTCCCATGCCCATGCCCTGGGTGTTCAGCAAGGTCGTGGTGAAATCCTCCTCATGCCTCTCTCCTAGCGCTGGTGGGCTCCTGTGGGATGGGCTGCCATTTGGCTTGGACATGTGGCACCCAGACACCGAYGGGCTCCGGGGACCTGAGTGGCCCCAGTCGAGGTGAAGGCCGGGCTGGTGTCCCTGCACCCCTGCCCACRCGGGCCTGCCTCGCTGCCGGCCCCAGGCGGCCGCCGCTGCATGGGAGCCCCTTGCAGAGCACGCGGCGTCGGCGTGGCCGGGCTGCCGGCCTCCGTGCGCGCCCGCCACCTTCCCCGCGCGCCCCACGCCCTGGTAGCGCTGCAGGGACTCATCCGCTCCCCAGTTACTAATATGCAAATGGGCGCTTTTGCATGGGCCCGGCGCCAGGCTGCTGGGTGCCGGGGCACCCGCGGGAGGCGGAGGTGGGGCGAGGCGTGGCGCCGCGCCGCGTGCTCGCCCGGCCCCGCATGGACACGGGCAATGGGGATCTAGGTCCCGTGGGGAGCGGACCCACGCCCGGTTCCAGCGGCAGCGCGTGGCCGAGGAGGGAGGGCAAACTGGCAGCCCCTGGCAACCTGGGGCTGGCGGCAGGAGGCTGGGCGCACCGCGGGTTCCCCCCCGCCGGCAGGATGGTGAACCTGGAGGCCGTGCACGCAGGTACGGGGCGCGCGGGGACGCGGGCGGGCGGCACGAGGGCTCCGCTTCCCGCGCGCGGAGCCCCACTGCCTTCCCGCCCTGCCCACRGAGCTGCCACGGATGGCAATGGCTTTGGAGCCCGCGTTCCTGCCTGGGGATGGATGCGGCCCCCGGGGCGGCAGAGCCTCGCTGGTGCTGCCAGGCCTGACGTGGGCTAAGGAGCAGGGAATCTGGCTCTCCTGGAGAGCCCAAGCTGTGAGGCCAGGCAAAGGCTGGAGCTGGGAGAGGGGATGAGTGCAGGGAGGGATGCAGGCAGGCTGGAAGGTCCGTGCGAGCACAAGAAAGTGGGAAAAGGTATCGGCAGAGGGAAAAGAAGGGAGCACAGGGCTGCAGGAGGACAGGCTGAGCAGAGAATGAATGGAYGGTGGATACTTGGGAGGAGAGGGATGCTTTAGAGGCAGTGGGGCGCTGAGATGGTGCCRCATCTCCTCCAAGCAGACCTTCCTGCTGCGGATAGTTGGGGATCTGGGGCTGTCACTGCCGTCCTCCCTGCACCATGCGGGGCTTGGGCCAGCAGGGTTGTGGGGACTGAGCTCGTGCCTTCTGCTCGCCCCTCGCTGGAGGGGAGGGACTGCGCTAGGGTGGGCTGTGCTATGGTGCTGCAGTGACAGACAGATCCTACCCTGCCAGCGGGGCACTGGGGACCCGCGCAYGGAGAGGACACGTGTGTTCCCTAGGCCCTACAATCCACGGGGCCAAAGGCAGTGGCCGCCAGCCCCGCGCCCGCCAAAGTGGCCAAACCCTGCGCTTTGCRGCCACCTCGCAGCCTCGGCCGGGGCGTCGTGGGGCTGGTGGGACCGGCCCGGCGTGGGAGCCCAGCTCATCYGAGCACCTGCCCCGAGCGTGCATGTGCGCGGCGCCTCTGCAGACCGCATCCCCCGGGCTCCTGTCCGCCCACCTGCACCTCCCGGGCGCCGCTTTCCCCCGGCAGCTCCCGCATCTGTCCTGCATCCTCTGCTGGGGCCGGGGCCGCCAGCCCCGCACTTTCGGCCAGGGGCTGCCCTGTGCACCGGCTCCCCACGACACCTTCCCCACCGAGACCCAGACCTCGGGCAGCCCCATTTTTCGAGATGGGCTTGCCTCAGTGCTCGGCTCAGAACAACTCCTAGAAATGAGGGCTTGGGAAAGCTTTATTTGCTGACACTGTTTGCTTCAGCAAAAATAGAGATGCAGATATATCCCTGTCTGCACTGGCAGAGTTTCTTTGGTCTGGGTGAGGAAACCAGCCACCCCTATTCCTGGTGCGCTTGCTAGCTGAGGTACAGCAGCACATTTTTAATATGGACTAGGCCACAGTGGCGGCTCCTAATGGGTCTGTGGTTAGGAGTTAGGCAGGCCTAAGTTGCATTATTTTTCCCAGAGTTTTTTTTTTTTTTTTTTTTTTTTTTTTTTTTTTTTTTTTTTATTTTTTTTTATTAGCCTGCTTATTCCGTGTGTGGTGGCCACCTTGCAAAGCTGTATGGTAGGAGCCTGTGTTTGGTTGCACTTTTGCAGCCTGTTTTTTTCTAAGAAATTGTTGGATGCAGGGATTCAGATCCAGCTGGGTTTTAGCACCTTCTGCTTAATTACAGTGCAGGACCCTTTGCTGTTTCCCTTATCTTGGCTGCTTTTATATCATACCAGGTGATGCTTCCCTTCTAAATCTGCTTCCTGAGTTCAAGGACCCCTGCTGCAGTTTGTTCCTCGTGAATGTTCAAAAGCTCGTGAGCCCACAGACACTTAGTTCTGCAGGGTTTTATCAGAAAGATTTTATTTTTCCTCCTGTTTTATACCCTGTGCTAGGTTATTGCACTTCACATGTGTGAGGGAATCATGAGGGTTTCTGGTAGCGCCTGACTCCTAAAGCAAGAAGGTAAGGAAGCCCCAGGCAGCATATTGCATGATGTGCAATCAGGCTGCAGCTGTTCCACTCCCCCACACAGATTATAATGAGCAGAGGGGCTGATTTCTTGCCCCTGCTTCGGGGGAGTAGGTTTGTTAGGGCAGAGGGGTTCCAGAGCAGTKCTTAGGGAGCCAGGAATCTACGTCCTCCCAGAAAGAGAAAGAGCCTTACTGCTTGCTTTTGCTCTTCTCTCTCTTGCTCTTCCCAGCAGTCACTGGTCGGACCACTTTCTCTTGCTCCATGCTCGTAAGATGCACATTGGTGTGGGGAATTTGATTAAAACCTACTTGCAACATTTCATTTTAATAAGATATGCATTCATTCATTGATTTGTGTGCCTGCTTGAAAGCTATATTAAATTCTTTTAAACTTGCAGACTTTCTATCTAAAGCAAACACCAAACTTCCTTAATGCTGAAGGTTTTTTTATTTTATGAGAAGTTGGCTTTTTTTTTTTTAAGATTCTTTTTGGCAACAAGCAAAGCTTTGTGCTTTGTAGGCTGCCTAGGTTAGGGTCCTTTGGCAATATTACAAGATAACTAGATGTTTATAGCTGATGATAATTACTCTTTACTACAGTAGAAGTGCTTAGAAGCCCCATTAAATGTTCATGTCTTAATTGGGAAGGATTACTTCAAAAGAAACTGTTTTCTTTCTCCTTTTTTTCTTTTTTCCTTAATACAATGTAAAAAAGGAAAGCTTCTGAAGTATGTGAATGTTTTTGCACTCTTTCTTTAGTAAAAAATCTTGTTTTCTTATTTTCATCTGCCGAGGATAAGCTTTCAACCTTCATATTCCAAGTTCTTCAGTTTGGACCAAAGAATAGGGAATTTCCATTTGCACATTGGAAATTTCAACAGGAAAAAAACACTGTTTCCCTGCTTCAGTATGAGCAATAGGGGGAAATAGCTGTAATAACTTATAGATTTCTTCTCTTTCTTTTAGCTGCATGGAAATAATACAAGGTGCGTGCTAGAAAGAGGAAAATGTTTGCATGATGCCTTTAAAAAGGCTTCCACCTGCCTTTTCTGCCCCAGCAAAACCACAGCAAACACTTGCCCAGCTTCCACGCGGTTGTTATTATCTGATGCAAATCGCATGACTTCTGTGGCAGGGATTGGCTGCAGGAAGCACATGCAAATCAGCTGGTCCTTTATTTAAAAAAAAAAAAAAAAAAAAAAAAAACACTTTTTATCTACCACTAGAGGGGAAAGAGTTAAAACTCCCATGCAATGGGAAGAAGAGGGTGAAGGGGTGTCCATCTGGATTTGAATATTCTTCCTCCTTTCCCTGAGCTTGTACTTTGCCTCTTTTACGAAGAGGCAGAATCCGTGTAAAGTTGACTATTCCCACCCTTTTCTTGCAGCTGTCCCCGTGACAGCTGCGTGACAGGTGAGCGTGGCCCCGGGTGTGGTGGCAGTCATCACTTCAAGGGTAAATGACCTGTTTTTTGGCCTTGATAAGGAGGGAAGGAGATGCCCTGGTGCTTGATGGCAGCTAGTACATCGTCCTGTCTGAGCCATCCCTATGGCAAAGGGGGAGCCAGGAAAGCTGGGAGGCCATTAGAGGAATGGTAGTGGGAGATGGTGTCCTGAGGAAGCCTCAAACTAGGAGCCACACCAGCTAGCTGTTTGGGGACCCTGCCGAAAGCCCTGGGGAGAAGCCAGGGGATGTGGGAGGGCTCCCACTGCTCGTCCCTCTTGTGTTCTGTGTGGGAAATGGATGGTGCAAAGGGTGAGGAAAACAACAGCAAACTGAGGTGGGGGGAAAGGAGTGAGGGGGATGCAAAGAGCAACAGGAGGCAAAGTGCATCTTTGGAGCTGATGAATATTCTAGTGACTATGTTGAGGAATCAGGAATTTGAAAGTCTGATGGTTTATTATAATTACACATTCATTTGTGCTGTTTAGTGGAAGCCACATGTGCCTGTTGCCTGGGACTGTGACCTGTTATTAAAATCAGTTGTGCCTCCTTTTCCAGAGATCAAGATGAGCGGTGATGTGGCAGACTCCACAGACACTCGGCATGAACCCGACCAGGTGGAGCCAGGTAAGACAAGGGGCCAACCGGGGAAGTTCTGACAAGGAAGGGGTGGAAAAGGGGACACAGATGAGGACACAAATKGCTGTCCGTGCTCTGCTTGGCTCTTGCTGCTACCACCCTGCGTTCTTCTAAGAATGTGCTCGGGGCTAATGTTGTATTCACATCTAGATCAGCGTGCGAGGTCACTCTGTACCAGCAGTGGAGGATTCGGTTATTTGGCTGTCCTGTGGTTAGAAGTCCAGCTTTCTTCTAATAAGGAAAGCTGAAGAAGAGGATGTTTCTCGAGAGGGATGGCACTGGCACTAGAGCTGATCTCTGCCAGCTTAGCTACCAATGTGATCAGTGCCATAGTGTCATACACACCACGAACAGCTGTTTTTATTGTCACTTCTGATTGCCACTGCTTGCAGTGGGCTTGCAGTGCAGGACCTTAAGGATGTAATGGCACAAGGAGTCAGGATCACGTACATTTCCAGGCAAATAAACAGCAGTTAGAAAAACAAGCAGCTTTAGCACCCGCTAGTCTGTAAGAAATGCACATTGCCTGTAGAGGTGAGACTCATCTCCAGGCTCCTAGAGAAGCTGGCAAAAAAAAAAAAAACAAATAAAACAAACTTTGCTCTCAAAGTAGTGCAGAACCTTTAACTTGGCTGGGGCAGAGGGAGGAATGTGCGAAAGGAGATTTAAGCTTTAAATGTGGTGGTTCTGCTCTTCCACTTGTGTCATCTGAAGGGTATTAGAAAAAATGAAAAAGAAAAGATACCCTAGCCAGGGACCCGTAGGTGTGGTTTAGTGGGACTCCAACTATTCCTCTATTTACAGCCTGCACTGAGGACTGTGCTGTTGGTTATTACTTTGGGTTATCTGACATGATCTAAAACAGAGATGAAATCTGGCTCTATTC
Organism: Nothoprocta perdicaria; assembly: GCF_003342845.1. NCBI lineage: Eukaryota > Metazoa > Chordata > Aves > Tinamiformes > Tinamidae > Nothoprocta > Nothoprocta perdicaria. The sequence goes on along the minus strand of NW_020455217.1, from coordinate 1,044,013 downwards.
ATGGCTATGAACTCCTACTGACATTGGTAAGGTCAGGCTTCTGCTTCTGCACAGTCATGCTGAGCTAGTTTTTGAGATAAGTGTCTCAAAGCCTGGCAACAAATGTGTCCCCAGCTTCCTGAGCTCTTTTACAAACCACGAAAATGGCTACAGAGCCGTAAATAGGAGTCAAATTCTCCTGACACGTGTCATGGTACACAAAGCTGATGGATAGCATAGCTGATTCAAAATTAGGAAAGTAGGAAAGATTGGTCTGTTACTTCAGTTGTGTTGTTGGGTTTTTTTGTTCAGTGTTTTTTTTTTTGTTTTGTTTTGTTTTAGTTTGGTTTTGATACTGAACTTTCCTAAAGTACTGGGAGACTCTCACTGCTAATGTTGTGGTCAACAGTGTGAAACTGTGGCTTCACAGTCTGTTGGATAGCTTCCTACCTAGCAGCTAGTGTTAGTTGTGCCATCTCTTTCTAGTGGAAATGCTGAGAGAAGGACACAGAGGAGTGAAGTCAGTTTGTTTTAAAACAAGAAAAATATTTGCAGCAGCATTAGCTTTGCCCTACCATCTTTTAAATCAAGAAGGGAAATGTGACGGTTCCCTGCAGCCTGACACAAGGAACCTGTTTCAAGTTCTTTTTTTTTTTTTTTAACTCAAATCCCGTAATAAGCTGATCTCTTCAACATCTTTGGAAAGCAGAGGSTGTGCTCAACTCTGTGCGTGGCATCCCTGGTGGGGTAAATATCTGGAGACTGGGGATACTTTTCAAGATAAGCCCTACTGACTGCCACAAGCAAGCAAGCCTGCTGAGCATCTGCCTCAATGCTTTACCTAAAACCTCCACAAATCCCTGGCTTTTTATTTTCTCTCTTTCCGACTGTTCTGTTTATAAATAACAAAGCACTTTGTACTGAACTTCCTTGAAAGTTTTTATTTTCCCTGATATACATTGTTAGAGGAATATTTACTGCAATGCCTAATAGCTAGGTGTTTTGTATACCAGCTTAATGTGGGAAAATTTGTTTTCCAATGACTCATTAACTGAGGACCCATTCCCTAATGAGCTACCTGAATAAAACAGCTCCCCAGGACTCAGGTCCCCTCAAGAGGACAGGACAGTTACAGAACTGTGGTACGGATATGATAGCTTTTGATATGAGAAGTTTTAGGTGCAGATTTACAAAGGCCTTTCATCAGCAAAAGATGCAGGCTAGCTCCAAGAAGAGTATTAAAAAAAAAAAAATAATCTTGAGAAAGTTTGTGCCAAGATGCTTTTATAAACCAAGCCCTTGATCTAAAACTGATGCCTGAAGATCTAATGGGAAGTGCCATTAGCAGAACCATAATCTCAGCCTTTCATTTCCCTGCCAGTTTTAGGCTTACAGGCAAAAAGGGTAATGTGGGGCAGTGTTTTACTTTGCAAGTGTTTGAAATAATCATTTTCCTCTTTTCGTCTCTTTTCGTCTCTTTTCGTCTCTTTTCGTCTCTTTTCGTCTCTTTTCGTCTCTTTTCGTCTCTTTTCGTCTCTTTTCGTCTCTT
>NW_020455217.1:1001881-1042385 GCF_003342845.1 Nothoprocta perdicaria | reverse complement strand
CCTTTTTAAGAGTGTTCATTGCTTTCTTTTTTTCTTTTTTTCTTTTCTTTTATATTTGTCTATATTTTTCATCTTTCAGGATGAAAGCCCTAGGAAAGCTAGGTTTGCTGCTTCTTTTCCACATCAATTTGCTAGAAAATACTTTAAAACTTTTGGTAACATTTTGAGAAAAGCTGTTATTTAAACAACTAAAAAAGGTCTTTCTAAGAGGARCCCCCTCCTTTGCTCTGCCCCTCTCACTAGGGAACCGAGGGAGAGTGCAGGGGATGTGGGGCACACGGGGCTGGCTGGGGCCCCTGCCTCCATGGGGGGTAACGACCAGCACAAGTTCAGTGCTTGGCACTGAGCTCTTTTCATCTTTTTAAACTGATGAAAGCCATGCCAGCAAGTTCTGGGTTGTTTTTTTTATGGGAACTGTGGGGGCTTGGCAATGCAGAATGTCGCCCCTGGTCTTGCAGCCGAGGGGCAGAGATCTCCCCCTTCTTGTGGTTTCTCTCACCCTCGGTATCTGATGCAACAAAACGCTGAGGTGGGACGTGCCTCTGTCTGTCTGTTTGTTTGTGTCAGACACTTGTTCCCCGTTTATCTTCTTCATCAAAACAGGTTACACCAAGCAGAGCTACTTCCCTTTGATTTCATCGGTTGAGGCTATGGGGGGGAAGCCAAAGCTTTAACAAAAGGGCGATAGGGAAGCGCTTCAAACACAACCCAGGGTAACTGAATAGCTGCAGGCGCTCAGAGCATCTTCCCTCCCTGCCTGCAGAGCGGGAACTGGACAGCCGCCCAGCTGGGGCGCCGGGCACCGCCGGGGACCTGAGGTGCCCCGGGCGGCTGCGGTGCAGGACAGCCCTGTGGGACACGGACCTGTGGTCCCCAAGAGGGCTCTCAGACCATGCGTCCACAGGAAGGCAGCTGGTTGGAGCAGCACCCTGTTGTGGACCCAGGCTGCTGGCCTCTGGGCTTGATCCTCARGTGGTGAGGAGCTCGGATGCATCTGCTGCGAGGGCCTTACAGGGTGTCCCTCCTTTCTCTGGGTTGTCACCATGGGTCCTCCTCTCCAGCCATCCCATGGCAGGGGCTCAGTGAGGAACATCTTCCTCCACAGCTGTGGAAGGAACCTCAGCTCCCCTGGCAGTAGAGGCAAAAAGAAGGGCAGCTCTGCAGCTGGACACCAAAATCTCCCACCCAGGCCATAACCTGCCCTGGCACACCAGCTCCTGACTGTGGTGCCTGTGCAGGATGCATTAATCCTGTGCYAGGCTGGGGGACACAGGTTAAAACAGCAGCCTGGCTTAGGGCTGTCTYGCTGCCACACACTGCCCAGGCGAACTTAATGAGCCCGTGTTCCTCGTCCGYAAGGTGGAGGTCCTGCCCTGCCTCTGGGTCAGGGTGTGAGCTCAGGCCATGGGTGATGCTCGCCCTGCGTGTGGCTGCAGAGCACAGTGGAATAGGGGTCTGGGAGCATGATTGGTCAGCATGTTCCCTTTCTGTGTTCCTGAACTTTCTGTTGAGGGTTTGCTTTAGCTCTTTGGCTCAGGCTTGAAGAGGATATGGGGTCTTTCACCTCTGTGCAATTCGGGCCAAAGTGAAGTTACCTCTGCACTGCGATGGCTTGTGTGAAATGAGCAGGTGGTGCTGGGGTTGCGCTGCTCCGTAAGAGAGACCCTGCTCAGCAGGTTGCAAGGATGCAGGCTGTGAGCTTTTCTCTCCTGCCTTTTGCTGCTGCAGCTTTGGAGCTGCCTAGGAGCAGCAAGYCAGGCCCCGGTGTTTTGAGGAAAGCTGGCAGGGTGCAGCTCCGTGCTGCAGCTCTGTGAGGCTTGCTCACTCTCCCTTGTGAAATCTCCCTCCAAGCCTCCAGGATTTCTCTCCACTTTTCCCCCTCTGGCCAGGAGCAGCCCCAGGACACGTCCCAAATAGATGCAAGCAGCAGCAGCCGGGCTGGAAACAGCTGGTTGCCATGGCAATGGGGCCTGCTCAGGATTTGCATAGGGCTGATGATTTTCATAGCACAGCCACATTTAAGGCAAGCGGGAGAAATTTCCATATTCCCAGCTCCAAGTCAGTTGGGGCGTGGGGGAGGCCAAGAGGGGGATATTTGAAATTCAAATGAAGGTGATTAGGGTTTGAGGTTGGGTTATTTTATTTTTTTTTCTTAAACATCCCATTATGGAAGAGGATAAAAAAGGATGGGGAGGGGAAAGGGGAACAAAAGGCTGGTTTGACTTGAATTAGAGGGGCAAAGGAAGAGCTGGTCTGATCTGCCTCTTGCCTCTGGTCTAAGAGAAGAGACTTGCCCTCTCCCAACACCTGCAGGTGAAATGTTTTCCGTGGGAACAACTGCTGCCCTCAGGTTTCCTTCTGGAAACTGCCTGAGTCTCCCACACTCCCAGTCCTGGTTCTCCCCCCACCCCACGTGAAGGTATATCACGCTCAGAGAGGTGGTGGGACAAGAAGATGGGATTTATTTGAGGCCTTGCTGACAAAGGAAAGGAGTTTTTTTAACCCAGGGGGTTGCCACCCAAATGAAACACTTTGAGCCTTGGGCAAAAGCTTCCTGTGGAGTCTTTACAGCCATCTGAGTCAGCACAGATTCACTTTCCTTGCTAACCACTTGCAGCTTTTCCATGGTGATGCTCGGATGCCCGCGCTTTGGCTGTGCTTTCAGTGCAAATAGTTTCATAAAAAAAGATGCAAAAACTGCAGCCCTACCTGGCTACCTTGAAAACTCACTGTCTGCTTCACTGTTTCCAAAGCTTCCTTGAAAAAGCCTTCTTTATAGTGAGCTTGGATATCAGTGAGCATSACAGCATGGCACCTGGGGTACTGCACTGGTGCCCACTCTGCTCTGTTTTGCAACTTTGACTGCAAGTTCTGCAAGAGTTGCTGCTCTAAGTGATATCCGTGAGTTGATAGTCACTCGGGTCTSCTGAAATACTGAGGAGTTTGAATGTGCTTTCTGCTTAATGGGGCCACATCCATTTCAGTGCAGATTAGCATTTTGTGTCATTTACAGCTTGTGGGTCAAGCACTGTTCGTAGTTATGATGAATTTTGCCTTTTTTTTTTCTTTACTCATTTGGATGGTTTTTCAACTTTCTGTGTCATTGAAGATGAAAGAGTTGGTTCCTGTATTAGATGATAGTGGTAACAAGTTAATTCCTCAGCTTCTAGAAAATGTACACTGGAAGGTATCCTGCAGATAACCTGCTTTGTCAGTCACTAATGACATTGTGCTTTATCAGCTGAAGTGCTAAAATACTTTGGGATAGGTGAGATTAATCTTAATTTTAGACACAGAATACTTTGATGCCCAAATCTGACCTGCTCACCCCAGGCACCTAGTACATGCAATGATGAAAATTGGTATCTCCGAAAGTGATTCATGTCTCTGCTGTCTATCTTGGGGTTGAGTTGCGTTGCCCTCTGGAAGCGCCTGCTTCCTTTCCTTGGCTGTAAAGGGAGCCTAAAGCAATTGGCTCAGAATTAGACACCTAAAAGTTAGACATCTAAGCCCAAGCAGCTGAACCTCTTGTCTGGTGTCTACCTGGCACTCTTCCTCCACCATCGTTTAGTTGTTCTGAATTTCCCTCCCAAATGCATACTCTAAAACTGATTCCCTGTGGGAATTCCCCAGCACCTGTTGAAGATTGAAATCACTTTCTAATTCCCTGTCCTTTCTGCACAGCCACRGTGTCGAATTAAGTGCATAGTTGGGTGGAAAGGGGAATAAAGGGAGCATTCTGGCTGCGGCTCTGATGGTGTCATCAGCTATGGGTGGCTGTCACTCCCCATAGGTGACAAATGCACGTTAGTCCATGAATTTGTCTTGCTAAGATGAAGGTGCACCGCAATCTTGATTTTATTTTCTCCCATTATGGTGCTTTTATCCTCATGTGCTGGACTGGCTCAGCAGCTTTCAATGGGAATTGTGTCAGTTCTGATAGAGCGCCCGTATTTGGTTTTAATAGTAAACAAAGCATTCCAGGTGGGGGGAATAAGAGCGGGTGGGGGGGAAATCCATCCGGAACTGCTCCGCAGCTCCCATCCCCAGAGAAACCTCCCCAGGCAAACTCGCACCAGATCTGATGCCAGTGCTATGCAAAGCAGCTGCCAGGTGAACCAAGGAGAGGAGCATAGTCCTCGTCTGCTGTGCTGCTCGGAGCCAGCTGGGCTTATCACTGCTTTATTCCCTCTATCCAGGACTCTCAAAACGTGGGGAATGAAATCCTGTCCTACGGGGAAGCTCCCTGGAAGTGTAGAGCAAGGGGCTCAAAGCAGTCTTTTTCCATTTAAATCCCAGGGCTTCCCTCGTTTGATGCAATTTAGGGAGAGGAGGACTGTGTTTAGCAGACTCTGGAGATTCTGGATCCCCTTGTGTTTGACTGGTGTAGCAAGAGGCAAGTTGTTGGCTGGCATGAGGCTTCACCAAAATTAGTGGAGTTCTGGCAGTTAACAGCAGCTGAGAATCTGCTGCCACTTACACTTTCYTTTCTTTTTATCTCCTGGAGCAAAAAAAGATTAAATCTTAAGTGCAGATCCTTGCTGTTTGAAYAACCATTTTATTTAAGGAGAAAAGTGAATACTTCACTGTAGGTCTAAGGCGGATCCCCTGAAACAGGGATGAAACTGAGTCTATTTTTAAAATATATGTAGTAAAGTTAGTGATTTAACTGAGCAAAGAGAGTTGTCCTTATTGCACCCAAACCATGGCTTGCAGCTGAAATTATCTTAATTCTACTTGACTTACAAACTTCTACAGAAATAGAAAAGGATGAGAATTGCTTGCAAATCAAGCTCACCAGTCCTGCTGAAAAGTTGAAGAGATTTGTCTATCCAGTCTCTATTTACATAATTTTCTTACACTGGAAGAAGAAATCACATCATCCAACTTCAAATATCTCACTATTGGACATCTAAGCCTTAACCAGTTGCCCCTGGGTCACTTTGCAGGCAATAAAGAGAAATAGTCATCTCCAGAGGGCCATTCATCTCAGCCTAAGATAGGCGTCTAAGATAGGTCACATGAATGGCCTCTGGAGGTGCCTATTGCCTTCGGTGTCTACCAAGACAGCCCAGGGCTGTTAGCACAGACTTAGACGCCCCAGATTGGCCTGATTTAATGTCAGYCTCTCGTGTATTTCCAGCATGTTCCATTGGTGCAAAATACCCTATTAAGATGCTCTACCTCCTGATTCAAGGTGGATGATGCAAGAGAACAGTGTTTAGGAYCCAAAGGAGGCTTTTTCTAGCCTTGGATGAGAAGCAGGAGAGAAAAAGAAGGCTGGGAGTATATCACTGACATTTGATTATGCAGGGAGAGAAAATGAAAAGATGGGGAGCTTAGAATCAGAAGAAAAAAATGTGCTGAAGGGTTCAGACCTGGATATTCTGAACTCCTGTGTTTTTGGCAGTTCTGTTTGGAGAATTTGGCTCCAGCTGTAGGAGAGACATGGAGCAAAACGCTGCTCCAGCTGTGGATTTCGAGTTCCAAGTGTTGGGGTGTATGATGGGTGACTCAGACCCATCATCACTGGAACCTAGGGATTTCCCTCAAGGTCTTTCTATCCTGCCTCATCAACATGTTGCTTTCAAACGTGAGCAAAACTCCTCCAAGAAAGCAGAAGATTATCTTTTACTTCCTGTTCTGTTTCAGCAACCGGGAACTTTATTTCCTTCTTCTCTTCTTTTTGCCCTTCTTCCCTTTAGCTACTGCCTTAGATCACATCACCCACCTCTCCCTGTGAGTTTCAAAGGCAGAAAGTGCAGGCCTTTGTGATCMTCACACAGCCCTGCTCAGGTGTGTGGATGCAGATTGTGATCATCTATTAACACTATCAGCATTCCCATCGTTTATACGTGCAGTCGTTGGCTCTTGGGGCTTAAAGCTGGAACGCAATGAATGAACAGACTCCTCAGGCAGGAGCAGCTGGAGAGAGGTGGTCAGAGACAGTTACAGCAGGAGGAATGGGGAGCTCGGGAGCACGTGGCAAGTTGGAGGCTGCAGAAGGAGCAGGGAATTACTTGGGAGAAGATAAAGACCTGAGATTGGGAAGAGAAAAAAGCTTTGAAAAGCAGGTTGGGGGGAAGACAGGAAGAGAGGGCAGGTTCTAGCACAACAGAAATGCAGGCAAGCTGGGGAAGAAGATCCAAGGCTRTAAATGGGCTGAGTTGCAAGAGACAGAGGAAAATGGGGGAGATTGCAAGGCATAGAGAGGAAGCGCAATGAGGCCATCAGCAGCAAGAAGCAGCACCCTCGTACTGTCCTATAACAAAGACATCAGCAGAAGGAGAGCAACAAAGATACCTTAGTTTCCATTGTCAGTGCTGTTAATACGTAGCAGATAAAATCTCCAGAACAGTTTCTAGATAGCAGAGGGAGCCATGAAATTGTTATGGGGTTTTTATACTGATTCTAAAGCTATTTTGCTATCTATGAATAATTGTACCAAGCACACTCCTGCTGAGTATCTCAAAGAAAGATGATGATTCACCTGGGAATATTATATGTATGATGAGAGCAGAGAAACTGTACACTGGATTGGGGCAGAGGCTTGTTCAGTCAGAAGCAAGTCAGTAGAAGAGTTGGGTTTGTACTTCTCCCTGTACAGCCTCTCCTCCTTGCCAACTTTTTGCAAGAGGCAGACATGAACTCCAGAGAAACATACTGCGTTGAAGCTTGATCGGACCACAAGGCATGGGCTCTGCTTTATGGGGAACATTATGCTGGAAGAAGCAGAAGCAGGAGGCCTTGAGGGCTTGTGCCAGGGATATACAAACAGTTTAAGACTTTATCACAAACTCATTTGGGCTGCAAGAGAATGACTTGGGGAATGGATTGCAAAGGGAAGGGAAGGGGTTTCTTGGGGTTGCCTTTGCAACTCAAGAGGCTTCGTGGAATCCCTTAAAGYTTTCATATCTGTACTGCAGAGCCTTTCCTCTGTGATGTTCTTGATGAATTTGGCAGGTGTGATGGGGGGGGAAGAATGTTTATCATCAAAGGGGAATGAGTGAGGGCCTGTGCGGTACCTTCAGGCTGAAACCTGTCTGATTTTTCCCCCTGTGCCTGCCAATCTCTTTTGGAATCAGGGAGACGCCTCTTTAGCACAACCCCACGGCACCCTCTGTTCCTCTAGAGATCCCGTAATTACTCAGTGCCACATGGGTTCCTGAAGCTCTCTCAGCCTCGGCCACCTGTTTGCCAGCCTCTCGCACTGTTAGCTTTTGCTTTATGCATAACGCCTTGCTCCTGGATTTCCCTGGAGATTTGTAACGTCCTCGAGCTCACCTCGGCTGGAATCTCCCTTTCAATCAGCAAGCTTTCCCCCACCCTTCTGCCTGGCCAGGTATCTCCAGGCAAAAGCAGAAGCTCTGTTTATTTCTGCAGAAAGCTGGTATCTCCAAACGTTGCAAAAGCTGCCTTYGTACATCCCTTGCTACTTTCGCCTTGCCTTCGGTTTCCAGCTGCTCCTCCTTAGCTGGGCAAGCAGCACGTCTTCATTTATGTTTGTTCTGGGTTCTGCAGAGTCCAGATCAATGTTGACTGTCATTAATACTGAGACCTTTTTCTGTTTGTTTCTTTGTAGGAAGTGARCAGAATGGGCTGGAATTTAACAGGCAGGTAAGATTCTTCCTGGGTTACCAGGTATTCTCCTACTTGCTTGAGTTACAGTGTTTTAATTGCTTGTCTTGCTGGGTCCCAAGGTGCTACTGCTAAGAGATATAGCGTTAGGTAATAAGCTACTGCTAAGCAGACCACATAAGTCCTTCCCGATTCCCTCTGTGGGACAAAATGACACATTGTACTTCTGGTTTCCAAGCCTTCCTAGTTTGTTGAAGTTGGCTGATTGCAGAGCTTCTTTAAATCATCATTTACTGGAGGCTTTTTCTGGCTTTTTTTTTTTTTTTTTTTTTCCTGCTGTTTAGAAACAAAAGGGGCCTCAGTTACACTGGGGAACATGTGAATCCCACCCCAAAGCTCCATGCGTTTGTACTGCGTGTGACACCAACACTGAAAGCACTGTGGTATGCAAGCCAATGAGTATGGATCTGACTCACAGGAGTATCAGCAAGGACTGAAGATGAGGTGGTTTGAGGTCTTGGAGTGCCTGGGTCAAGACCAGGCCTGTCTGCAACAGCAGATTCCTCTATGCAAGACAGTGGGGAAAGGGACAGTATATAAATGCAAGTGTTTGTGAAAACCACGGGAGCACAGCCCCAGTTAGAAATGAATGTGAGAATCAGAACTGCTGTCTTTGCTSTGTTCACTGGTCTCTATCCTTCTGCTTCTTGCAGCTAAAAGCAGCTCCTATCCCATGGGCTGCCTGAAGGTTTGCAGAGGTGGCTGTAAGGAAATCCCTGCGCCTTAAGCAGAATTGCAGGAGGAGGCAGGTGTCTGCCCTCGAGAGAATATTGATCTCGAGTCTGTGCAGAGGCCTGCAGAAATGTTCCGAGACCAAAAGTAGGGGCTGTTGTTGCCGTCAGAGGTGTTGGACTGAGACCTGGTGAGCAGAAGGAGGATGTCCAGAGCACTAGTCATCTGCCACAGGGCTCTTGGGATAGCCAGGGAACCAGAGTGAGGAAAGCAGACGGGGCTGTACCTTTACGGGCAAGCACTAGTGTTTAAAGCGGATATTGGCACTATAACAGCTGAGCAGCTCTCCTGCCTCCAACTTGACATTCCTCGGGTTCAAGGGTCGTGATCCCTTGCAAAGGCTTCCTGATGACAGCAGGTGGGCAGCTGGAGCCTTTCCCCGTCACTTCTCTGCCCTCCAAGCTTGCCTTGGTGGCTCTTTGTCTGACAGATGTCAGCAGGCTCCTGTTTGTTTATTTGATTTGGCTGCTCCACTTTTGGGTGGATCGTAACTTCCTGTCAAAGGTGTCCTAACATGTTCAGCCATCTTCCAGGTTTCTGGAAAACCCAGCTGAAAACAAAAAGTCTTGTGTCTCCAGCTTTGTGGATTGCAGAGCCCAAAGCACAGGCTTTCTACACGCCAGGAGAAGAATCCAATCTGCTCATAACTAGTGATAAAAGAAAATTCCCTCCAGATAGAAATAAGCTATTTAAGTACAAGATCGTTAAATGTTGCAAACTTCTCGTATGGCAACACCACAAAGATGTTAGAACTGGATTCTCATCTGGGGTCAATCGAGGAAACATTATTGACTGGTGAAGTAGTGCTGCTTTACACTGCCTAATGATTTGTTCCATTATCTCTAAGGTCCTATTCCTCTGCGTGCCACTAAATGAGAGGATGCTGGTAAACTCATGAGGACAAACAGCCTTGAGTTCTATAGCATTTGGATCAGTTTAGCGGACAGAGATATCCTCTTCCCACAGAGGTTGGGGTTTTACGGCAATCTTTTGCCACATTCTTAACCACTTTTCTTTTTCGGCTTCCACTGAGATACGSCAAGGTCCCTTTTATTTATGTCCACACATCTGTACGTGTACCTGCATAGCAAATCTGTCTGGGGCCTGATCAGGGAAAAGAAGCAAAAATCTGGGAAAAGCAAAAAAAAATTATACATCCTAATAGCTTTCTTTAGAAGCTATGTTGAATCCCCAGGACATTAGAAGTGCCCACAGAAGGGGCCTTGGGGTGATGTCTGTGATGGGGTTGTAGCAGTTGCAGGTGAGTGGACATAAGTATATGTAAACAGTCCTGAAGGGAGCGTGGCTCTTTGTCTCCCTCTCTTGGATAGTCCTTGTGTTTACTTGAGCCTTTATTATTATTATTACTACTATTATTATTATTATTTTAAATGAGAATGAGCCCAAATGCATGCAGGTGATACACTTGGGTTTCAAACTGACCTCAACCATTGGTGAATTTATCTTCACTTCGGCAAATAGGTTTGAAATGACGAGAAGAAGGGAGAGCCGGGATATGGAAATATCTAAGTGTTTTCATGTAAAATCAGGTGCTGAGCTTTTTCATTAAGGGTGGAGGTTGATGGGGTTTTTAATTTTGGTTTGGGGTTTTTTGTTACCTTGCCATTCAAGTTTTCAAACCAAAGCCAGAGAAGCACGGTTTGAAACCAAACTAGGGACTGAGTGTAAGAGCGGCTGAGCTCTCTTTGRCTTTATTTGGAGTGCTGGGTGCTAATCACTTTGAAGATCATAAATCTCACATCATTTAAGCCTCTCCCCCAGTCTTTGTAGATGGCCTACATTTCAGGTCTGCTTCCCTCCCATGTTGCGCTCCAGGCGGGTAGAGAAGGGTGGAGTGACCTGGTTAGACCCCTTACTTGCCTACCCATTCCCTGCTGCGGCTGCTCTCACCCTGAAAATGGGGAGGAGGGAAACTCTGGTGGAGTTTGAGGTTTTCTCGCCGTTTGTGGGTCAGCCCTGCTCTTTATGAGAAAGCTGCCTTCTGATCCCTCAACCTATTTGGCAAACGCTTCTTACCCCCTCCCCTCTTCAAACTCTCCTCCCACCTGGATGCAACAGTAATTTGTATGTGAATGAGAGGGGAAAGGGTGTGTGTAGAAAAAGAAGCATCTTCTGTCTTGCCTATCTGGTTTGGCTTTTTAGTTAGTGAGTCTAATGCCAGTTGTTTCCTGTTTATAGCAAGGGAAATGCAAAGAGACAGCAACAAACTTTCACCTTCAGTGCTGGCAACCTGGATAGGGACATCTGCTTCTTGATGGTTTGGGATGCTGTCCAGAGAGTGTCAGGAAGAGAAGTGAGTAACTCAGCAAACCTAGCTTCAGAACAGAAGGGCATCAAGTGAGACCTGAAAAAAGGTCTGACTGAAAGCGTTGAATCAGGACTTTTCCTTGGTTATCATGAGGTGATCAGCCAGGTGTGGCTGATATGGTCTTATGAGGCTTTGTTTGTTTTATTTCCCCATGGGTATATGTTATGTGCCACTCTTCAGAAAATATTGCGTTGTTTGTTTTCAAAGATCGCCCTGAAGAAAGCAGTTCTTGAGAGCCAGGTAACTTGCCCGTTGTCTGGAGGCAATCCCTGCAATAATGCTGCTTTCTGAAAAATACACACAGATCTAGGGCTGGTGGCTTGAGGAGATAACAGTGGTCGTGTGCATGGTGTGAGCACAGTCCAGCATACAGTGGATTTGTTTTATACACAGTCAAAGTAGCAAAAGACTCAGTTTGTGAACTACGGACTTATTTTTCATGAGGAAAATGAAGGCTAGGATTGTCATCTGCTGATCCTTGAAGTAAAGCAATCTCTGTGTGTCAGGGCAGAAGGAAGGCTGTCTTTCCAGGCAAGGGAATGGGAGATCTTCCTAGCCCATCCATGCTCTTAAGAACTGATTTGCACTCTATTGCTAGAGGAGATTAAGCCCTCTTTGATGTAAGCCTGATGCATGCCCAGTGCAGGAAAGGCTTGGAAACATCTGTGCACACTCTGTATCCAAATATTACATGCAGTTTTATTCCAGCAAAAGGTRAATCCCTGCAGATAGGCTGTCACTAGTTTAATGATAATGACAGGTTAGATATTTGTACCAATATAAATGTGATTCTGCCATGAGACCTTGCATTATTTAACACAGACAAGCAGGCAGTGGTGTGCTTGAGCAGCCCAGGACTGCGCACAGGTTGAATTTGCCTGTTGGTGCTTTACACCTATCACTTTAATTTTTTGTTTTACACACATATGGAGGTGTAATAGGGATACATCCTTTTCAGACAATCCTTCTAGAAATAGGGTTTTGGGAAGGTTTTACCTGGGAAAAGGAGGTGACTTAGAGGTGTATACCTGGAGCAGGAGATCCTTAGAGAATGCAAGAAAGCATACAGAGTAAAACAGAAACATGGTTTGTGTTTGAATTGGCCTGGTACATGAACTCAATACTTACATTTGTGTCTGCAAGTGCTTACTGAGAGAGAAGTGAGAGGCAATGCCCTCTGAAAAATTCCTTTATTCCAGAAGTGAGTGAAGGGTCCTGGTAACATCCACTGCTTCCTGCAAGTGATGCCCAAGAGGAAGCCCCTTTGGAGCCAGTTCGTTCCCAGGTCACCTCCCAGCCCTGTTCGTGCCTGACAGAGCCATTGTCCAAGGAAACTTAAATTTTTCTTGTCTGTCTTGGGGTTTGCAATGGTTGTTTTCGATGAAAATTGACTCAGGCCTTCACAACTCAAATCTGTAGGCATAGGATGTGAGAAAGGAAAGTAGGCAAACTGCATTTGAGATCTAAAATCACTTGTGGCCCTTTTCCAGTGTCATTAATAACACTTTAACCTTGTTTGGTACTTTCCACCCACACGTCTGAAAGGTACTTTGCTAATGAATTTAGCATCCCAGTGCCTCCAGAAGGTAGGGAGGTATTTAACCCTGTCTTACAGATCTGGCAGGTAGGGACGTACTGCCCTTTTCCAAAGATGCTGATCACTGTGATTGCAGTAGAAATCATTGGATGCTTTATAGGACACTTGCCTGTGGACATTGAGCCTTATTGTAATCCAAGGACTTGCTCCGTGGTGTAGCTGGGATATGGACTCAGGTTCTCTGATTCATAGTCTTGTGCTCAACCACAGACAAGTTCTTCCTCCCCTCCATCCTTTTGAAGGTGGAAAGAAGGGCCTAACTTGCTCAGTATTTAATTATTAATATCTGGGATGCAAAACTCCCTGCAGATTTAATTTTGTTCCATCAGGGCTTCCCTTCCCGCAGGGTTCTCTTCTCATTGCTTTTCATTCCACTTTGGGTTCCCACCTTCCCCTAATCTCATGTGTTCCACATATGTCATTTCTGTTCCTGCTTGGCTTTGCCCTGTGGGTAGTTCAGGTTTCAGTCTGCCCCCCAATTTCCATCCCAGTCCTGTTTTGCCCTCCTTTCAAGGAGAGGTTCACATCCTGCTTCCTTCTCCCCTCTGGGGATCAATTCGGATCTCACTCTCTCTACTCTGCATTGCCCCAGGGTATCAGCCTTATTCTTGCATCTGCTTTTCATCTCTTGAGCCTTCATAGAGCGAAAATCAGCCCAGCTGTCCATATCTGCCTTGACTGACACTGGATCTAAGCAGAATACCTCCTTGGCCTGTCCCTTTTGAAGTTTCCTTGCTCCATCCCAGGGATAGACTGATTGCATAAATTTGTATTTGTGTGTTCGTTCTACATTGAAATGCAGCCCTTTGGGAAAGCATCAGAGAAAGCCCTGGCTTGAGGGAAAGTCCTGGGTTTCTATATATGGCACTGTTTTGCTTAGGACAGATATGTAGAGAAACCTCTTCTTCAAGCTAGTTTTGTTCTGGCGCCTTACAGAGGGCCTCACATGAGACTGCTGGGAACAAATTCCAAAACATGCCAGGGAGTCTCTTGGGAAGTTAGCAGAGGAGAGGGGGTCAAAGGAGGAGAAAGGATTTGAGTATTTTTTTCCTGTAAGTGGTGGACTAAACTATTTTTACGTTAGCTAATAACAATTGACAAAAAGCCAGCATCACTTCTGAGGTGGCTGGATTCCCCCTGCTGCYTGAGATCCTCCTCAAAAAAACCAAAAATCCTGTTTTCCTCCTCCAGGCTTCTAAAGGGCTAACTATGTTTGTAAGTTATTTCCTACCCTTGCTGCCTTGGTCCTGTGGCAATGTATCTTGTGCAGGAGTCAGCTGTCTTATTGTTGAGGGAGAGACAGGATGAATTTGTGGACTTCATGCAAATTCCTTGCTCCATTAGGCTCCTATCATTATTTACCTGGCCCGAGGGAGAGTCCTCAGTTTCTATATATGGCACTGTTTTGCCTAAGACAGATATGTAGAGGAACCTCTTCTTCAAGCTAATTTGTTCTGGTAAATAATTTCTGAGCTTGCAGGGGACTAGCCATGGCTTTGTGGAGCTCTCTATGGTGACATAACAATTTTTTCCTGATAGAAACTAAGCTTAAGGCATGCTTGTCACTGTCAAGCCACTATTTAGGTTGCCCGGCACTTTTTTGTGTGTTGAGTTCCAGGAGTGTGTTGAGTTCCACGAACTGCAGTGCATGGATATGACTCCTCTGCCTAGTGGAGAATGGCTCATAAGTAATAAGGAGAGGACTCTGACTTCTTGAAGGCCTTTCATCTGGTGAGCTCCAAGAATTCAATCAAAAGCCTGCACCACCCAGCAAGGGTGTGGCCCTGCACCCATTTTGCAGGAGGACAAGTCATAGCATAAAAAGGTGAAGGCGATGGGGTTTCAAGCAAGGCCTCTAATTTTGGAAGCCTGACATCAGTGTGCACTTTCTCTCTTCCCAGAGGTGCTAATCTGCTAGCACTCCATGTGCAAGCAGTGGGCTGAATCAGAGCTGCCCAGTCCTTTAGGAAGCTGACTTTGGGTTTTCCCTAGCAAGAAGCCCTCTCTCCTGCCTCTCCTGCATGTGCAAGCTGCCCAGAGCCAGAGACAGAAGCCGAGAACTGGTTGTTCTGAGCTCCCTCTCCCCCTCAATCGGTAGACTTTATTCCCTCCACTTGAAAAGAAAAACTATGCTACATTCTCCAACAAAGCTGATCTTTCTCACTCTCTCTTTTTTAATTATATTACTTGTGTGAGTTTAATGCAATCCCTCTAGCTGCTCCTCTTGTGTCCCAGTCCCCCGGGGCATGGCAGTGAGTGCCAAAATTACCCTGAACCAATGAGAGAAACCTGTGGAGCTGGGAGAAAGCCAGCCCCAGTCACGGGAGCCGGCTGACTCCGAGTTAATTCCTGTCGAATGTGGGATGTGGCGGAAAGCGCCTTGCTTGCTACCGAAGGGCAGCTGCGCCGTGAGCGTGTGCCTCACCGGCAGGCACTGCTCTGCCCTCCTCGCGGATGAGTGACCCACGGACACCGGTACTGTGCAGCAAGGAGGCAGTGCCAGGTATTTAGATGGCTTCTTACTGGCCAACAGCACACAGAGCAAGCCTGGTCTGCTGCCGCTACCAGCGGATCCATGGAGAGGGGGAAATCTTCATGCAGGGAATGTGGAGAATATTTAAGGGACTGATCCTGGCCCCAGAGAGGCCCAGTGAGGCAGCTTTGCTGCTGATTCCAACAGGAACACGATTAGGCTTCCGAGGAACCTGTGTGAGCATGCAAGAGGGCCTGGGAGAAGCCATGGAGCCTACTGTGTGTGAAATCGGATTGATAAGGAAAGGGGCAGGGATGCGGCCCAGGGTGGGAGCAGAGGAGATAAGCRTGAAGGTGTAGGCAGAGGTGGAGTTCTGGAGAGCTTTGGAAGTTGGGCAAGTGAAATTGAGAGATGTAGGGAGCAGTGCTGCAACACAGGACAAGCCTTGGGATGGCCAGGAAAGGGAGAGTCCTGGAGTGGAGCTGTGGGAGACATCAGAGTCTTTACGGTGGTGAAATGATTTTCCATGCTTTTTTTAGAGGTTCTCACCATTGTGACCAAGGAAAATGGCATCATCCTCTCCCCGTTTTTTAAATGTTTCTAACTTGACAGGTCCATGGTCCTTGGCAAAGAAAGCAACACATGCTTGAGTAGAAAGAGTAAACACTGAAGATGCTGAAAACTGTTTCTTTTCAGTATCTCTTCACCAGTCCTGTGCTCTCAGAACAGGATTGCACTCGCTAGCTTCTGTGCTTCTGAGGGTCTGGCAGAGATGGCAGCCTTCAATGCAGAGTTGCACTTGGTCAGAATGTGTCCATGTGAGCATGCGTTCCCAGGAGCACAGCCATGCGGAGCACATGGTCTCCTCATGTCCATTATTGTGTCTCCTCTCTCTCGAGCAGCTCCTCCTTCTGAAGTGTGTTGGGCTACATGTGATTGTTTTGAGGCCTGTCATTCAGCACAATGGAGAGAGGGGCCTCTTCTTTCTTTTCCCTATTCTATTTTTTCAAGAAAAATCATTAGGGGAATGCCATATCAGAATGCTTGTGATTGCAAAGCCAAGTGTGGTGCTGTTTGTTTTCTTTTGCGAAGTATGTGGCTGGGTTGCATTTAAAGTTTTCATTTTCCACCCCCACTCTTACTGCAGCTAAGGCACAACTGTTAACATCCTGGGCTGGAGCTCAGAGGATAAGGCATATCAGATCAGGCCTCAATTAATAAACTCAAAGGGCTCATAAAGCCGCAGTGCAGGTGTGTTGAGGTTAGGGATTACATATTAATATTTTGGTGTGCTGTCATTGCTGAGCTTTAGGATGCAGTCTGTTTGGCATTCAGTGTGGGATTACTTCTGCTTCTGTCATCCTAGCAGTTTCTGAAAATCCCACCCTGCAGTATGAAAGGATATCAAAGTATATACATGAACATCATTCCACTGACATAAGGGTTTTCTGCCTTTTTCCTAGGTGTCTATTAAGCCTTACTGTACGTGCAGGATGGTACATGTGGAAATAGTAATTGCAAGCCCATTATTATTATTGCTATAATTTATTATTAGTGTGTTTTTTATTTTATGGTGCCCACGTGTGCAGGTAATTCACAGAGAAGTGCACTTACGCCATTGGAGGTGGGAAGGCTTAGTTAACTGAAATAGTCATGGATCTAATTTGGATGCTTGTTTCTATCATAAAACTTCATCCCCTGACTTCAGGCAAATAGCTTCAAGGGCAATTTCAGACAACCTTGTCATGTTAAATAGCACTTTGGGAACATTTGGAGTCAAGTGAGAACCCCGCTGGTCTTTCTTGGAGAGGGAAGTTAATTCAGACCCCCTTAATTCTCTGTGCACCAGCTTCCTTTCTTTCCAGTGAAAGTCATAGAGATTCATGATGGGGGGCGGGGAATGAGTAAGTCAGATTCTTAAACAATTGTGAGTTACTGACTGCGAGATAAGCCAGATGTGAAGGTAGATAAATATCTGTTTCAAAGAGGTTACCATCTAAATAGAAACTACATAACAAGCTTGATTGTCTTTGTGTCCAGAGTTCATCCTTAGAGTCGTAGTCACAGCTCCAGCCAAATAACTGGTCGCAAAGAAGGCAGTTGTGGCTTGAATGTCCACAATCTGGCAGGGTAGGGGGAAGAGTGATCTGGCTTTGGGGATAGCATCCAAGCTGGATGTTGAACCAGCTGGTCATCCCACCTTTGCGATAAGGATGACAGTTTGTACTAGCATGACATGAGGAGTGCTCATCAAAAAGAGGTAGCTTAGCTTSGGGCTGTGTTCAGGCTCTTGGTTTTGGTGTCCGACAGGCAATGAGGAGCGATTTAGATCGCCAGTGAGCAGTGACCATTCAGCTGTTGCTGCTCCGTTTACTTATCGAATTGCTATCRAACATAGGCAGCTTATAAAGCCTGTCAAGTTGCAAATCCAAGCAGGGTAGCAGAGCTGGGTTAAAACAAAGAGGGCTGCAGCCAACATCTTGTCCAACCAATGGCATCCAGCTGTCAGTTGATTGGATCAAATGTGGGTCAGTCGGTCGGTCTGTCTGTCTGTCTCACAAGGGTATGGCCTTCCACGCGGTGAGATCGGAGCTGCTAGTATGAACCTTTCCAACTTCCTCATGTAAGGCTATTTCTTTACAGCTTTGCAATATGTCTTCAGGATGTTTTCATGAGCCTAATGTTTGCCAAAAGTTCACAGATCAGTTACAAAACAGATGTACTTTTTTTTTTCTTCTCTCCCCTTCTTCCTACTGGTAAGGAAGAGTCTCTGCAGTAATTGCAGGCAGGTTGGGAGATGTTTTCTTCATAATTCTGCTTCTTATGAAATGTTTATGAAACACCTTCCACAAATCGGTTACGCAAGCAAGCTGAAGAGCTTTGATCATTTTCCATCGCCCTCAATATGTTTCTTAGTTTGTTTTGCTTTTTGTTTTTGTTTTTAGGCCAGAGATAGGTAAGAAACAATCCATCATTGGCCAGGCCCAGCAGATACTCCAGCCAGCCAAGGATGGGACGCTATTTCCATCCAGTCACTCTTCCTGTGTTTTTCTCCTTGTTTGCTTGGGGGCAGCTGACCCTATTTTAAGGCCACGAAAACATCCACTTGAGATTGGCAAGTGGGATTCCTTTTGTGTCCTGGAGAAGCCCTCGGCACCAGTCTGCATACTGGTGCCGCCACCTGCCGTTGCGTCCTCCAGAGGAGCTCTGGACYGGTCCCACCACGGCCTGTAGACTCCCCGCCAGGCCAAGGGGCACTCGTTTGCAGGTTTGCAGCAGACAATACAGGCTCTGCACCTCTCTTCAGCTGGGAGAGAGCCTGAAATTTTGCCATGYGTCATTTCACCCACTATTTTACAAGTGCATTTTCCCTTAGATTGCATAATTTCCCCAAATCAAATGCAGTAGGAAAAAATCTATATTTGTTTTCAGTGGCTTCTTGTTCCCAGTGCCCTCGTCTGCCTTGATTGTCTTGTAAAACCAAGGTCCTGGGCAGTAAGTTTGGGTTAAATGCAATTAATGAAATCACTACTGCTCATTTGTATCATGGGTCTTATATTATGCGTAAGTGAGGTGATTCTGTGRTAGTTTCAACTCTTCTGGTGGCTATACTGAACATTTTCTCTCTCATTTATTAAAAAAAGCCTGCAAACATGATTCAGAAGCACTGAGAAAGAAGGAGGCAACTTCTCCTCTTGTTTTACTAATACGAATTTACATTATGTTAAGGGAGTCTCATGATAGTGAGCGACCTCGCCCACAATGTGTGTGGTTTTTTGGGGTTTGGGGTTTTGTTTTTTTAACATACAGTTGGTAATAAGGCTGGTCTAGCCAGGGAAAAAATGAAAGTGTAGGATTTGCATAAACCATCCCAAACGTTGGGTTTGGGATATATTCTGAAGTCGCACTAATGAACAATTAGCCAGCTGCAGGCCTGTTGGGGAGAGGAAGAGGAGGGAGAAGTAAATTTGAGTTTAAAACCAATGAAAAAAGGTGCCGAGGAGAACGATTTGTTGGGAACACCCAGGTTCCCGCCTACTGCACAAGCAAAACCCAGAGAATTCCAGGGACGGGGGAAGGAGCAGTGGGAGATGTTGTTGTTTTTAAATTGGGAACCAGTCCTTTGCCAAACCCACCTCCCGTTCTCATGTTGTGCGATGCCGGGATGCAGCTACACACCCCTTTCAGCCTGGAATGCTTCCAAATCATTCCGTTTGGCAGCTGTAAAAATTGATTTCAGTTTGGAAATGGCTCGTTCTTCAGCACTCCACTGCTATTGGGATCTTAACTTAGACAGGATCAAGTGCCTGGTTCTCTAAGACGCTAATATCTTTTCTTTTGGGGCTGTTCAGACTTGGATGACTGCGTTATATGAGGCTGAAACACATGAATTGCAAGCAGGGGTAATATATTTTTTTTTTATTTATTTTTACTTTTGGCTTGGGTGCATCTTTCTTTGTTTCTCTTTCTTTTTTTTTTCTCTTTTTATTTTTTTATTTTATTATTTTATTATTTTAATGCGCCCTTGGAAAGAAAAGCCTACATAAGACCATTTGTCTGGGGTGACTGGATGGCTCAGGGGTAACAGTGTATTTTCCTTAGCCTTTCATCTAACATCTAGTAAGTTAAACGCTATCCACTTTGATAGCGATCAAGAAGTTCTCTCCTTCTGATTTTTTTTTTGTCAAGCTAAGAGCAACGATCATGCCAACATGAAAGGTAGGAAAGAACTGGAATTCATACCATGTATAAGTCTTGTTGTAAGGAACTAATATCATTGCAAAACTAGTTTCGGCAGTGTCCGGAGCTATAGCTATAATGAGATGTTGTAATTCTCTCTGCACAACTCCTTCTGCAACACAGAGATTCATGTTTATAGGGCCAGTTCCTTGCATGTGAGCTGTGAACCTCTCGTGCTGACGTTTTTTTCCTTTGCTGTCTCTCTTGTGGAGCCTTCTGTATTTGTTTGCTTTACATTGAATTGAAATAAAAGCTCCCTTGGACAAAACGTTTACTTGAGAATTCACCTTCTCAAAGGTGAATTTCTTGTCACCCTCTGCTGGTAAGAGGTTGGATAAACTAAAGTCCATATCAGTGCTGCAAAATGTGGGCAAAAGGAGCTACTGGTCTCTTTGAGGATACGGGACTCTGGAGTTATTTCATGGCAGATGCTGAGGCTTAGCCTGGGTAGCAAGAGTGCCTGTGTGTGTGTGTTGCTGAACCCATGGACAGCAGTTTCAAGACCTGTCCATCCTGGTGCTTTGCAGGCTATTCCAGATTGTGGTAGCTGGAGCAGCTTCCCGTGCTGGAAAGGCTTAGATTAGGAATGGAACCACTGATTTGAACCTTGTTCCAAGCATTCTCAGACTTGAGAATTATGTGAGTCTAAGATTGGATTTTTTTTTTTTTTTTTTTTTTTTTTTTTTTTTTTTTTGGTATTCTTTTTTTAGAAAAGACACCCTAGAAGAGATCCATAAGACTTTTTTTTTTCTCTTGAGTGGCATCTGAGAGTAGAAACTCAGAGAGCTTTCTTAAACTAATGAATGAAAAAGTTTTAAAATCTCCTAGATAGTTTTCCTGACCCCTCTCTCCTGGCTGAGTTGGTTTTAACAAGACGCTAGCTAGAAAAAAGTTATGGGATAAGTTTCTCACAGAGCAGCAATGTTAAAAATGAACATTGAGAACATGAAATAACCAGATTCAAAGATTCAGTTCTGGTCTCTGGGCAAATGTTGCTCTTTAGAGTGTAGACTCACAAATCCTGATTTTTTTAGAAAAAAGTATTCTTGATCATTTAAGTTGAGCAAAGTGACCCTTGGACAAAGGCTTGGAGGGCCCTTGAACAAAAGCCTATAGAACAAAATGAGAAGACATCTATAGCTAACGTGCAACAGGATAGTAAATGGTGATCTGTAAAGGAAAATTGCCTTCTGTCTTTTTAATAATTTTACAAAATGTGGAAATGTCAATGCCTTGTCTGAGGAAAGCACTCAATGATGTGCTTTAAAAGTTCCTAAGTTGGGTGCTCTCTAAAATGCTTTATTTAAGGTGTTTGAATTGAGCAAACTGCAGACCCTCTCTTGGTTTGGCAGAGCAGAATAAATATGCCCGAGCTGCAGAATGGGAAACAAAAATGCAAAATGACCTATGCTTTTCTGAAAAACCAGAGATGGAGTCAGCCTCTCCCTCTACCTTTTCTCTAAAAAGAGTTACCTAGCTTAAATCCCTAACTTTCTATACCTCTCTATTTCTGACAGTTTCCTAATGCTACAATTACTGTGCTCTTCTCCAGATTAAAACTGAAGACCTCAGCGACACCTTGCAACCTGCAATCCCCCCCAGGTCAGGTCATCTTGTACAGGGATCTTCAATGATGCCGGGAAGCCAAATAGCAGGGGTAAGTGATTGTGCAAATCSAGGAATCCAAAAACCCTAAATGGCACAAAGGAATCTCCAGAGTAAAGGCAGTTGTGGAGAGAGACTTGCCACATTAGATTCAGTTTTTGACAGTAGCAAAAGGAGACTTGAGGATATGATGGACATGATTTTCTCCCAAATTTGGAAATGATGAATCTCTGGCAAAAACCAGATTTCTCCTTAGTCTCTTTTGCAGCAGCCAGTAGCCATTGTGTAATGCCCTTCCAAAGGATGAAGAAAGCTTTACATGAGTTCAAAAGCAGACTGGACACATTCTTGGAAGAGATTTCATTTGAGGGTTACTAAGTGGCAAACCACACCAATCATCAGGAAATCCCTTTAACTGAAAATAATTGTGGATGCTGAGAACACAAAAGGGAGATGTAGGATATGTTTGCCATGGTCTTCCTCTTTCCTCAATGTGTGATTAATGCCATTGTTGGAGATAGGGTCCTAAGCTAGATTGACTCTTGATCTGAATCAGCTTGAGAAGCTGTTGGTGGTATAAAGTCAGATGATGAAGGGCCTTACCTCCTAACCATCTCAGCACCTTCTGGCTGGAAAATCAGCATTTTGCAAAAATTATTCATTCGGTGCTTGTGAGATGGGTCAGCCACTTCTTTTTGTATAATTTCAGAGAGACTATCCTCTAAAAACAGCCTATTTGGAATAAAGAGAGTTCACATGGTAGTGTTGTATAAAAAAAAGAGTTGAGGAGCTTTACTGGAGTGGTATTGTTGAGAAAAGAAAAGATTTTTTGATGTTTTTCCCCTATGCTTTTCCATATAGGATATGAGCTCTCTTCATACTCTGCAGCAGCTTGTATTGCTTCCAGGTCACATGCAGTCAGTCCCCCAGTTTCTTCTTTCTCAGTCCCAGGCAGGTCAACAAGGTAAGAGCAATAAAAGCTGGAAGAGGGTGTCATTATAAGCAGATGCATATCTAGCAAGAGCCTCCATTGTCATGGCTGTGCTTTGAATCTGTTCTGTTACAACTTTCCCAGCATGATTGTTCTTCTGTTACCAGACACATTTCCCCCTGCTCCTCCCCAGTTTTCCCCCTGTGTTTGTTCCCACACCTGGAATGAGCTCTTGCACATGTAGAGGCTACAGGACAGATTCAGCTCTGGAGATGCTCATAGCATCTGCAGCTTGTGTGCATCAAGAGTGCCACCTTGGGGCCAGGCTTTGCAGATCTCCTAGGGCGCCTGTCTGAAATTCAAGACAATGTCCAGTTGGGTTTCAGTAAACCAGCATGGAGCTTGCTTCTTTGTGATGCCTGCCCAGGTGTTCAGGTTCATTGGGTTAACAGTATGTTCATTTACTGCAGAAACCTAGCGAGTGGTTGAGTTGACAGAAGTACTTTAGAAGAAGACTAAACTAAGGGAAGACGACTTCAGCCACTTAGGTGAAAGAATAGTGCTGGCACCAGGACAACTGGTCTAATGTAGTGAGGAGCACCTTTGGGCTGGGAATGACCCAAGATGTTTAAAACCACCAGTGGTTGTTCCCAAATCTCACTCAAGAAGCTAGAGAGGAAGGGAAAGCTAACTACTTTTGAATATATTTAACAGTAATTTGATTCTCTGGTGTAGCTTGTTATGCCCTAATCCAATTCAACTTGCAACCCTTTCAACAGCTAATCCTGACACATTTAAAGAAGGGGTTCAGGAAGCTATGGTGTAAAGCTGTGGTGTATGGTGGTGAAACAGGCAACCAGGGAGATGCTGAGAATCCTTTCAGCCATACTATCACTGCTGAAGATTTAATCTTGCAAAAATACAGCCTTGGTCACATCAGCTGTCTAACCAGTGATTCCTGAATCCTGTCCATAATTTTAAATCTAGCTAGAGCTTCACTTTTGCAAAAATGTTCAATCATGATTTTAAAGACTCCAAATGACAGAGCATCCACCATGTCCCTAGGCAAGCCATTCCCGTGATTAATTACCTTCACTGTTAAAAAAGTGCACCTCATTACCAGCCTGCATTTGAAATTCAAAGTTGTGCTAGCATTAGAGAAGGCTCATTGCGACACCAATCTAAATAAATAAATGGAATCCTGCACATACATATCTAAGCTAAGAAAGGATTGAGAGGAGAGAGGATGGGAGAAATTCTAGATATCTTTTCTCCTCTCTGTCCTTTTTTAAGAAGTTCATATGTTTCTACAATTTTCCTATTATTGTCAGCTAAAATCAGTAGAATATATTGACTGTTTTAAGAAAGGTTAAAAACCCTCCCTCACTGAATTGTATAGRCATCAACTTCAATGGACTTGTAAAACCTAACTAAATTTCTGTGGAGATATACTACTTCCATCATTAAGTTAGGACTGTCCCTGGAAGAGATATAGGCTTGTACATGGCAATTTGTCAACTAAACATTTACACAGTCTCCATAAATATTTGTTGTTAGTTTTGTATATTTCTTTTCTTTCTTCCTTTCATCATTTTGTGTCAGTTTATGTATTCCAAAAGAAATCCAATTTATTTGAAATATAGTAAGGTAGAAAAGAAAGGGTCAGATGGTTTCAAAAYATCACTTTTAAATGAATTGCATGATAGTAAGTAGATTGGATAGGCTCATGAGATTAACACTACTATCAGGATATTTTTAATAAAATCAAGTAGCTGAAAGTTGAAGTTGGAAATAAGATGCACATTTTTAATAGCTACAGTGGTTTAAGTATTGGGGGAAATCACTACTAAGGCTGCAATAAATTCTCGGCTCTCTGGCATCTTTCTAAAAGCTAAGTCACACGTCTAAAAGCTAAGTCACATGTAAAATACCTGTGTCCTATTTCAACCCCAGGCTAGTAAGATGGGTGCATGGATCAGTGGGTGAAATGTTTTACCTGCATTATTATTGTAATAATAACTTTCAGGCTAAAAAGAAAACATGGGAAGATCCTTTCCTTAGAGCCATCTGCATTTGTAATTGTCAAAAGTCTGTTATTTTGAGCGAGYGCTGAATGAGATATTGTGTTCAGAGCTCCTTAAGCCTTTCTGTGCAGAGCACAGTCTGATGTACAGCTGTCTGTGTGCTGATGAAGGAGCTGGTCTGATTAAATGCATCTTTTTCTCTCCCCAGCTTTGCAGCCAAATCTCCTTTCATTCCCTCAGCAACAGGGCAGCCTTCTCCTCTCTCAGCCAGGACCCAGCTTAGCATCACAGGTAACTTGCACACAGCCTTTCTGGGGGATAGGTGGACTGAAGGAAACCGAGGCACCACATTACTGTTYACCAAGGGTTCTCAGGTCAATAGCAAATATACATGAAGCAAATTTCTTCTAATTCTGTCCTAACTTAAGCACTTTTTCCCTCTTCCTCTTGTACCCGCTTGCCGATGCAGTCCAAGCTCACAGGTTTAACATGCCTTGCTCATACCCAGGCAGTGAGAGAGGTTGTCTCCTTACACTGCTCTTTGCTTCCTCACTCAAGGCTGCTCTAGAAGGAGCCAAATAGTCAGACTACTTGAATGCTAATAACTGAATGTTAGGCTGTTCTATCTCTCCTTTTTTCATCATGGCACTCCTCTCTATTTCCATGATTTTGTCCAAGAGTTGCCTCGTATGCTTTTACCTCATTAAAATTAAAAAGCTATTCATCCCACCAGCTTTGTTTTTGTTTTTTTTCTTCTTCTGTTATTGACACTTTCTATGCTGTTTTGTTTGTTTTTATCAGGCTATGGGCCGTTCAGGACTCCCTGGCTCATCAGTCGAACCCCACCTGGATGTACCCCAGCATTTGCAAGTGGCAAAGCACCTAACTCCTTCAGGCGCATCAGAAGAACCCAGTGACCTGGAGGAGCTGGAAAAATTTGCTAAGACATTCAAACAGAGGCGAATCAAATTAGGGTTTACACAGGTAAACATCTTTGGGAATGGGTATGTTGATGTTACATGACATGGACAAGTACCATGGAGGAGTCACTGGTGGAGGAGTGGATAGCGGAAGGGGATGGATTAGATACAGATCTGTTTTCCTTGGAGTATCCTCCAAGGTGATGGAGAGTAGGCTGCATCTATTTGGGAAGTGATCTGAAATGTGGTCTGACAGAGGAAAGCTGTCGAGGCGGGGAATTCTTGGCTCATGTCATGATTCGGATCGCCTCCGGCAGGGTGACGTCGGGCTTGCCATGGGGAAGCTGTATGGCAACGATTTCAGCCAGACCACCATCTCCCGCTTCGAGGCCCTCAACCTGAGCTTTAAGAATATGTGCAAGCTCAAACCACTGCTGGAGAAGTGGCTGAGTGATGCAGGTAAGTGACATAGCTGTGTACAGAAATGGCACTGGTCTTGGCAAGTACAAAAGAAGATCCATCCAAGGATCTCATATAAAAAAAGCAGGAGTATGGAGCTATGGCCTTCCGATTCTCTGGCTGAGCTGGTTACAGACTGATTTCCTCTGTGTATTACACAGTAGGTTGCATAAGAATCTAGATATCAAACCGCATGTATGCTTTCACTGTAGTAATCTAAGCTTCATGTTGCAAATCGTCTCGGGCAGTCCTTACGTGCACTGGCTGTTGCTCTGTTCGATGGCCTCGGGCAAGTCACTGGGCTAGTCCATTCAGTCCCTCCCTGTGTGACCTGGAAAGAGTAGGAAGGGACTCCTTTCAAAGCACTTAGATCAGCTCATGAGCAGTAATTAGAAAAAGAAGATATTACTGCAAGGGGAATCCCCAGTAACAACAGCATTGGCTTGCTATCCCATGGCCTGCAAATCCGCGTAGGAGTGGCAGTTGTCTGGTGTGCTTGACCCAGCTTTAAACTTCCTTCAGGAATTGCATGTTCAACCGATTTATCATCTCAGGAGATGCCTCAGCCACGTGAGGCTTGATCCTAGTGATGCAAGTCAAAACCTTTAATGGTATGAAACTACATCATTTGAAAATATGTAGTGCTCTACAGAACTGGCTAGATTAAAGTTTTATCACTGGTTTTGTTTCCTGATATAGACAAGGTCCTTGACAAATATGAGACTTCTGAAGCAATTTTAA
Source organism: Nothoprocta perdicaria (assembly GCF_003342845.1). NCBI lineage: Eukaryota > Metazoa > Chordata > Aves > Tinamiformes > Tinamidae > Nothoprocta > Nothoprocta perdicaria. The sequence goes on along the minus strand of NW_020455217.1, from coordinate 1,016,196 downwards.
TAATATTCTCCCTTGGAGAAGGGGTCTGCATTGTAGGAACTTGTTGATCATTTTAGGAATGGCCACAGTCCCCAGAAACAATCTGGAAATGAAAACAAGTGATGATCTTCAAAATCTCTTTTCTCATCCTTCTCTCTCCAGAATCTGCCCCTCTGGATTCTTCCATGAGCACTCCAAATTCCTACCCCTCTGTTAATGAGATGTTTGGACGGAAAAGAAAGAAACGAACCAGCATTGAGACCAACATTCGTTCCACACTGGAGAAAAGATTTCAAGATGTGAGAGGAAAATCTTTTAACATGTTTTGAGCTTTCCCTCAGAGTTTGGCATTTGCCAAGTCTCAGTAATAGATTTCTTTTTTGCTCATTGTGATAGCTTGTTAAAAATGCTTGAATGCATTAACAGGAAAAGTCAAAGCAAAGAAATCAAACCAAGTTATTTCTCAGTGAACGTTTCTTTGAAGAAATTGCATTTTCATTACTACATTTTCTCTTCCACTGATCACTGCCCCAGATCCAAGCTGATCTTCTAGCATACATCAGCCCGTTTTCTTTGTGAGTTAAGGTTGAGGGTCATGGGAACTTGGTGCATCACAGGAAGTGGAGGCTCTGTTAAGCAGATCCTGTGCCAGCAGAGAGGGTGAAAGCAGGAAGGGATAGAGCTAGTTACTCCGGGTGGAGTTCCCGAGTCACTTCAGAAGTGGAATCTTTTATTTTTCAAGCATTCAGTTTTTCGATGAGAATTGCAGTAGAAAGCAAACAGGGTTTTAATTCAGCAAAACTAAGTCACCCATTGAAAAAAATTCATCAAAAATAATTTTGAACTGTCCTTGGTTTCTCCCTCATATCTGATCAGGTCAAACTTTCCTCTGAAAGATGTTAATAAGAAACAAATACATCTTTCCTCTGAAAGATGTTAATAAGAAACAAATACATCTTTCTCAGATTATTTTGGATACTTCATTTTTAGCTAGTATGAGGTGTTCTGTGTAAGGGAAAATGCCTTGGCGCCTCAGCAATATGTGTTTTCTCCTCTTAAGTCTCCAAAACAGATCAAATTCCATAGAGCTAAATACTATTAAACACACTAGAAAATAAGTGGATTTAAAAAAAAAAAAAAAAAAAGGATAGTTACTATTATTTGCATTTATAAATGGTGGATGGAAAAAGGAGTGGAAATGTCTCTTCTGAGATGATTCAGATGATTCAGGTAAGTGTACAAACAGTGCCCAGAGATCACGTGTCCTATATAGTCATAACAAGGCTACTAGTCATTAGTTTTCCCTTAAGCAATGATTGAGGGTGCTGTTAAGATCAAAGAACTTGGTGCTTTATGCAATAACAGGGCCAGGTATAGTGATTCATCACCACTGATTTCATGAAACTTTATGCTGAATAACAGGTACTTTCTGGTTCAGAGAACAAAATCTCCCACCCAAATATTTACTCTTTGCCTTAAAAGCAAATTTTCTTCTTTCACCAAGTTGCAGCCAAACCCACTCTTGTTCTCCTGCCTTTCAAATAGCAGAAGCATTGGGTAGAATTCTTCAGGCCTTTCTTTAACCTCCTACCTTTTCTTAGCAGAACCCCAAGCCCAGCTCAGAGGAGATCTCCTTAATAGCAGAGCAGCTCTCCATGGAAAAGGAGGTGGTTCGGGTCTGGTTCTGCAATCGGCGCCAGAAGGAAAAACGGATCAGCTGCCCAATGCCATCTCCCATTAAATCACCCATCTACAATTCCAGACTGGTAAGAGACATTGTATTAAGGGGATCTACAGGCTATTCCAGGCAAGGAGGGGAAAGGGTGGAATGAGAAGCATCAGGGCTTATTTCAGAAGGAACAGAACAAGACATTTCCTTGTGGACACAAGACCCTGAGTTCATGCACGTCCATCCCACAGCCCAGTGGGCAAATGTATCTGTAGTAGTGAGGASGGATGCAGCTGGGCTTGCCAAAACCAAGATACTATTGTGTTTCTGATAGTTAATAGGTTGCTTCCATATATAAAAGTGACAGGAACCTCCCTGCAGTGTTATTGGTGCTGGGACAGATGTGAATGGTATGGAGAGAACATATTTGCAAGCATATTTTATCTGGAAATCTTCTGTGCAACAAGTGACAAATGGTCCATCAGAAGGCAGGCAAATATCACAAGAAGTTTGGCCACTTGTTGCATAACACATTTGGTTTAGAGTTGCAAAGCTAAAGCACTGCTGGCAAGCCACGAATTTTTAAAGCAGTGGATTTAATGAATAGTTTTTCTGTGACTATGCCATATGAAGTATGTGCTTGCTCATCAGCCATTCTGAACAATACATCACATGTAGAGTACCACAGTTGAACAGCAGATGCCTCAGGCTTGCCTTGATTACAGGCACCCCATACTAATTGTCACCTGAGATTTCTCACCTGGCAAGGACTCCTCAAAGGAACAAATGAGAAGCAATTACTGGTGCCCACGACCGGGCTGAGGGTATCCAGTCTGAGACACCCCAAAGGCAGTGCCTCCTATCAACTGCTCACTGCTTTCTTCTGTTCCTCTCCAGGTCTCTACCTCAGGGTCCTTGGGGCCCCTCTCCGTCAATCCAGTGCATAGCACCATGCCTGGGACTGGTAAGCCATGCCAAGCCAGTGCCATGTCCCATTTTCTTCCCTCCTTTCTTTGCTCTTGCTCTGTGATTGGACTGTTTCTAAGCCATGATTACAGACTACTCTTAATTGCCCCTTRTTTTGGCTGGAGAAAATAGCCCCAGATAACTGCTATACAAGGGGTATGAACCACCAAGGCTTTCTCTTTTCTGGAAAAAAAAAAATGTGGAAAGCTTCCTAGAGACAATATTATGTCCAAACATGAGCAGAATCTCCTTCTGGAGGGACAATTAATTCTCATAGAAATAATTTGGGATGGAGARGGCAGTCCTAGCAGATTTAACATCCTTGCTGCTGCAGGGCAGGCAATGGATCTGGAAAGCAATGGGATGGATAAAGGATGGCGGGAGTTTTGGCAGGAAAGTGGAGCCAAGCCTCATTCTCCTTTCTCCGACTACACAGTGACATCCTCATGTTCCCCTGGGAACTCCAGCAGGCCCTCGTCCCCTGGCAGTGCGCTCCATGCCAGCAGCCCCAGCGCAGCACAAAGCAACTCCAAAGCTGCAATGAACTCATCCGGTTTCAACTCTTCAGGGTAAGGCAGGGGGATGCCTAGTATACTCTTTGTCAAGGGCATTGGAGGGTTAGGGAGAAAAGTAAAGAGAAGGGCATCTAGGAAGCTATGTGATGCCATGCTGTTACATGAAGCTTCAACTCTAACCTGAAGCTTCTTGAGAAATGGCTCTTTTTCTGCTTCAGGATGAATATAAAATCCAGTTTTTCTTGCTATATTGATCTTGTTCTAAAAACAAAAAGAGTGGAAACTTATAAGGACTATTCTAGCTAAATCTTTGTGTGGCGGAAACAGGAACTTTATTTTACAGTTTCTTTTTAGATGACCTTCATGGCAAGGTTTCTCTCCTGCAGTGCCATCCACAGAGCTGTCACAGAGTAATAGCAGTGGCAGATGAATTGGGGACAGTGGTTTTCTTTAGAGGAAAAAAAGCATTTTCTTTAGACATCAGGGATGCTACATTAGTGGAAAACCAACCAAAAGTAGAGGTGTTAATTATAACTGCTGGGCTTCTGAGTCACGAATGATCCCACACCATGAATCACACCTCCTCTTACGCAGAGGAAGTTCAATAGGCACGTAGTGTGTGAAGTCACCAGCATGCTGGAAGGTGTCACTTAGAAAGGCAGGGGCTTGCTACACACTTCTTATAAGAGTAAAGGGTCATCTGCTGAGTGTCCGGCCTAAGGCTCTAAACTTAATAGCAGGGATGTTATTTTCGAGGGGAAAAAGTTAACAACACGGCAACTGTACTTTTTATTCCCTGTGTCACAAACAGATCTTGGTACCGATGGAATCAACCTACCTACCTCCACTGAGATGACTTCTCCATCATGTGTAAAAGGAGCTCTGACTTCTAGCTATGGACCAGCTTCTATAGGAACAATGCTTGGGGCAACATCTGGCGTTCCAGTGCCTTCAAAATGCAGCCAAATGAAGGTCTTATTTAGGGGAACCCAGAGCAGCAGACCTCTCCAGGGACTCAAATTGCAACTGACCTTCCCCAAGGATTCTCAATACCAACAGTGACATTTTAATAATCTTCCAGGCATCCACTTCAAGAATGATCCCTTGCTTAGCAATATTAGCATGAAACACTGCCCTCTGCTTGCAAATCTCTGCATTCACACTGGATTGCTTGGCAATCTCTAATCTGGAAGGATTTCTATGTCATGACCATATTTCCCCTCACTCATTTCAGAGCTTCCCATAAGAAGGGTCTGTCATGATGTTACTATCACGCACACATACTATAAATCCCCAAACTGAGCCGAGGTTACCCAATTCATTTCACCAGAGACCTGCGTCTAGATGTGAACCTTGGTATTCAATAGAATTCCAAGGTCAATGGCACTGTGCTTTATCCACCATCAAACCTGCTTTGCTTTATGTCCTTCTGCCCTGTTTCTAAAGGTTTTGTTGCCCTGTTTCTAAAGGTTTTGTTGCCCTGTTTCTAAAGGTTTTGTTGTCTTTTTATTTCTTTTTTAAAGTATTTTAGAGCCTTCTAAATTTTCCCTATAAAAAAAAAAAAAAAAAAAAAAAAAAGGAAAAAAAAAAAAAAAAAAGATTGCCTCCTTTTGCAAAATTTGTGTCCAGGCCTTGTTATTGTTTGCAGCTAGCCTCACTGTTCCACTGGAAGACATCCCTGTTAGAAACCCCTGGATGAACTTCTAACTCCATTGAACACAGAAGTAGTCTATGTTGATTTGATGGGCCATGGAATAGTCTTGTCTCTCCCTTTTTATTTATCTATGGGCTTTATCTGACACCACACAGAAACACCATCTCCAGAGACAGATTAGTATGTGTTCTGATTATGATTTGTCAATAATGTAGCTTGCCTATACTCTGCAGCATGTTCTTCTGGTCCTAGGAGGATGCTTTTTATTGCTCAGGTGTGAATCTTGGTGAATATGTACGCAAGTGTTTCTTAATTTCATGGGACACCAAAGTATAGAAAACTTCAACATTCATAATATATCACCAGGGAAATTTGGGTTATTTTGCAGTCCTCCTCCCAGAAACAAGCAGATATTTAATTTTGATAAAATAGACTTGAGTAATGCAAATTCCTGGTCAGGTTTGTCAGTGTATACAAGTAATTAATTCTCTGGAACTAGAGTCAAGAAGTATGTGGTTTATAGGATGTAAATAGACCTTTTTTAAGTATTATTCTTATTTTCTGATGGAGCTTTTTTAAGGCAAATGTGAGCTTTTTTTTTCTTTTTTTTTTTTTTTTTTTGCCTTTTTCTTTTTAACTAAAAATTATCCTTTATCATTTCTTTAGGGTAGAAATATATTTCATTCTATTGTTTCATATCTACTTATCTGATTGTGAAATTATTGTCATAGTGATTCTGTGGACACTAGAAGTTTTGCAACTACCTTTACAGCTGGGAACACATAGTATATAGAGCCGAATTTATTGCTTCAAGTGAAGTTTCTTTATAAAATCAGTCACTAATAGTGAGGCAGACTGAGAAAGTTAAGTTAACATTTCTCTACAAATGGAAATCAAGAAAAATATTTTCTTTTTTTTAATATTAAATCATTTAAAATATTTAGTGCAAAAAAAGGGACAAACTGTGTTTTGTTTCTTGAGTTTTCCCAGATAGCACCACCATTTAACTAAAATACTTGCACCGTAACTTTTTTTAGAGGAAACACTAAAGTGCTTCACCGCCCCCCCAACAAAATCTGTTATGATTAAAAAAAAAAATCTGTTTGGAGAGTAAGAAATGTAGGTAAGTGTTCAAGTAAGTTGTCTAATTGTCATGACCCTTCTCTCAGCTCTGAATTAGTTTTTCTTATATGCGTAAAGGGCCGATTCCATGCCTTGTTCGCCATTGCTTTCTGATTAGATTCGCAAATGTGACTCATGCTTTGAATATAATTGTGCTAAAGCTAGGCTTTGGCAGGGCTGGCGCAGATGGGATGTGGGAACTTGCCCGCTGGCATTTCTTATAATGGTGGGTTCCCACAGGGAGCTCCAGCGTGCCCTGCAGAGGGGATCAGCGGGGTAGACTGAGCACCTCTCCCCGTGCACCCCTCGGGGCAGCGCTGGGCTGGATCCTGCCAGGATCCCTCTGCCACGGGCACTATGTGATCCAGCTGTCCCCCAGCCGTGCGCTGAAAGAATGCGGGGAAGGAGGAGCAACACTGAGCAACTCCTCAGAAAAGTTTCTTTTCAACTAAAACATACTAATGCATTGGTTTTTGTTGGAACAAACAAGCCCTTACATAGGTGTCYTATCTGGTCCAAAAGCAGATTCTCTACATGAAAACTTAAATTCTCAGTTAAGAAAAAACAAACATCTGGAAGCACCTCCCCTCCTGCACCCTTCAAYGAGCTCCCAGAGCTAGCCATAATTTTGTGGTACTCGTACAGATCTTCATTCAAAAACAGCATAATACGAAGACTTACACCAGCCTCTCCTTCCTTTCTTAAAATCAGTACTCTGCTACATCATAGAAATGAACACTTCACACACTGGCATACAGCTAGGACATTTAAAATTATATTATTATGGCTAYTGCGACTATTGAAAGGCTAACAAATAGAGAACAATCTTAATCCACAAATCTGCACCTTGGGACACCTGGCTTTATAGTTTATTCCTCTCTTCCTACTTGATGTTGGGCAGGCAGTTTACTACCCATCCCACAATAGCAATGATAATCTTTCCCTTCTCCCAGACCTCAAGTCATGCACAGTAGAAGAGTTCATGTGATGATGGCAGTTGATGCTATATTACACTTACTTGTAGGCAAAGCTCTAGTTTCCAAGTTACACTTATGAAAAATCTCAAACAATTTCATAGACCAAAACTGTTGTTTTAAAAGCTGAAAAGTGACTGTTCTGATTCCCTTTATATATATGCTAAGAGCATGCAAAATTTACATGATATTCTCTATATGAATCCTATATCTGTTATCTGAGCTGCAACTCAGTGACTTCAGAGACAGTTTGCTAAAGCCCTTGGTACATGATCACAAATGTTTGTGAGTCTGTTAGTAAAAAAGGCAGTGAAGATTAAAATTGTGAAAAGCCAGTTACTGTTTACAGTAACAATTTCTGAGTGCTGTAAATAGACATATTTTTATAATTTGGAAAAAAAAAGAGCAAGATCACAGTTTGCTTCCAAACTACTGGGTATCATCCCATACTATTTCCAGAACTTCCTCTAATTAATTTGCTCACCAAAGCAGCCCTGCGTACGTTTAGGAAGATGATTTCTCAAAGCCAGGGAGGTGAATTACAAACATATTAGACGCTGGGCAACAGCATCTGTGTGTTTGTACTGAAGCTGAGATCAAAGCCAGGCTGTGCCAGGTGCTATGCRACCACACCATGAGAATATATACCCACTGAAAAGTTTACAAACACAGTAAAGTAGCTCTCAAGTTTGGTGATAAACAATCCTGAATAGGAAAAGCTACGCAAGCAACTGGCCATGCACCTGTTTCACAAACAAAACAAAGCCACAATTGCAAGGAAAAGGTCTACGTTCCCCTATTTCTAGGAATGAGCCCTGTCTCACAGCAGCAGTGGCAAGGGATCAAAAAAATCCTAGGCAGGAAATTCCAGCTTTCCAAGATTTAGTGTCACCTCCCACAGCATAGAGAAGCAATGCAGGAAGCTATTGCTCACAGGTAGATGTGGCTCACAGTGCCCATGTGTACACAGTCTCATGAGCTGCCTCATCCCAACTGAAGAAGCCCAAGTCCCCCAAATCTGCCTTGTGCTCTTTGTCCCAATGGTTTCCTTCAAGAAGACCTCCTCCACGTTCTGGGACTTGAGCATCACTGACACGAAGCCCAAGAGTGGGTGAAGAGCCAGGTTTCCCTGTCCAAAATATCTCTTTGGGTACCATCCCTACTGCCTGGGAATATAAGGAGTGCAGCTCCTCTGACCTCCTGTTTTTATCTATGCTCTGCTCTTTTGCGAGCTCTCTGGTATGCTAGATGTCATTTAGCTCCAAAGTCAAATTAAGGACATGATACGGTTTTGTAACTAATGATCTATCAGAAAAATTCACACTGTTCCTATTCATCTCAGCCAGAGGCAACTGAGGTGATTTCCTCAGAATATGAGAGAGAGGAGAGTCGGGAGCATTTGTCCCTGTTTGCAGGTGTTAGAACATGTGTAGGACAGGCTAAAACCAGATCTTAATGACTAAAACCAAGGCAACTTTTCCACATAACTGCTGTATCAGTCCCAGAACTTTGAGTGAGCTTGTGAAAGAGGCAGGAAGGGGATTACCAGGAGCAAGAAGGTCAGGCCCTGGTATGATGTTTAACAGCACCTAAGAAAGTTGGAACAACTCGCTGCTAGTATTTTATTTCATTTATTGTTTATTCCTCTTTCTCTTCATGTTTTCTATCTGTGAGAAAACTAACTGTGAGACAGGAGTACAAGGTCCTGCTTTTCATCCATCTCAGTCTTCTCTGTGACCTGAAGGAAGTCTTCAAGCATTTCTCAGTGTTCAAATGCTCCCATCAAGCACCCTCGCCATTCCTGAAGCGCACAGCCCTGGGGCCTGTCTTCCTGGCAGACCTGGCACAGATCCTAGTGCACCTACACGATGTCTTTGGAGCAGAGCTTAGATTTAGGCTCACTTCTGTTGGCTCCAGGAGCTCAAGCCAGTAACTCCTGCTAGAGCTGAAGGGGGACTCCCTGTCTCTGTGCCCTCGTCTCCCTGACTGCCCAACTGGGGGCTTGTTCCGGAGTGGGGGCCAAATGCTGGTGCTGGGAAATCAGGTAGCTTTCGCCAGAGTACAACAGCATAATCTGCAGTCTAACTAGAAACATACTCTAATCAGTCAGCATGACCTTTCATAATATCCAGTATATACTATGAATTGCAGAGCTCATACAAGTGGCCTTAGATCAGGCCCCTCTTAAGTGCTGAGTGATTGATTTTACTCTCTATGTGGAGTTCTTTGACTGCAAGGGAGATTTGAGCTTGTTTGGAACACAGAATTTCCTTTTGGTCTTTTTATTTTGCTTTTTTTGAGCAAACTGCATAAACAGAGCTTAYATGGTACTAACAGCGAGTTCACTGTGTGGACCCCAAGCTTTAGACCCACTGGAAAGCCCTCTGCTCTCTGTGTTCATCTAACAGAGCCCACAGCAACACACAAAGGGCTCCCGGCTGACAGCACGTGGCCGTGCAGCTGGTCACCCCACGCTTGGAGGGAGCGGAGCCCTTTCCTGGTTACTCATCCCTGGCTCTGTGGGCCTGGCTCTCTGCTTCAGCACAGACCTTCCTGTTTGGCATGTTTTGGGGCACATCTCCCTGCACATCCCTCACCACTCCCAGACAGTCCCGAACTCACACTCTTTTTTCAGCCTCCTTCCCTCTTTGCACTCAGCACAGGGCAACATACAAGCGATCACCAGGAGCCTGCTCTTTTATTCAAAACTGGGTAAAACACGTGAGAGAAGAGGGCTGCAAAAAGCGAGTTGTAAAGGGGTTGTTTATTTGTTTCTCTCTCTCCCTCTCTCTTTTTTTTTTTTTTTTTTTTCCCTTAACGAGGATAAAAGCACCTCCCCTCCTGCCTGACTCAGCTTCGTTCTGCCCTTCATTCCCCATCAGCGGCGAGCAGGACATGCGGCGCAGCCGAGGTCGCCTTGCGCGGGGCTGACAGGACCTGGCGGCCCCGCCGTGGCCCCCGGGAGCCGGTTCTGCCGCTGCCCGGCGGGCCGAGGGCGGGCAGGGGGCCGGGGCCGGGGCCGGGCCGGGTTGGATAAAAGCTCCCGGGGCGGCGACACCGCCGCCCTGTCCGGGCGGTTCCGCAGCCCGCGCGGGCGGTGGCGGCCGGCGGCGCCGGAGCCGGGTTGGGCCGGGAGCGGGTAAGGAGCGGCGCCGCCGGCCGCGGGGCAGCGCCGGGGCCGGGATGCGCCGGGTCCCCGCGGGGTCCCCTGCCCGACTGTCCCGGACCTGGGGAGCGAAACCCCAGGGCAGGGGCGCTGCTCGCTCTGGGGATCGCCAACGGGTCTGCCATGTCCGGAAAGGGCTTGTAGGGAAGCAGGAGGCAGATGCAAGGGGAGGAGAGGACCTCTTCTGGTTTATGGGATGGATATGGAGCTCGTTTTGATTTTTGTTTGGTTGTTTTCCTCTTCTTGGGCTCCTGTTTGTGACTGGTGGCTGATAAAGGAGGTCTGTGAGCTGKGTGAACACCCTGTGCTTGATAGGGCTCTGGTCACAACTTCCCCGTGCTTCTTAACCAGCAGGATGGTTTCCATCATTCTGGAGGTGACCTGCAGCCTGCTTGCCTGGCTCTCCCTGTATGCTGCCCTCCGCTTCTGGAACAAGCAGCGTTCCTGTGAGTGGAACTGCCGTTTGGTCACTCTCCTGCATGGTGTGGTRGTCACCTGCCTCTCGGGTTACATCGCTCTCCTTGATGGCCCCTGGCCTCTAACCCATGCAGGTATGTTTGGGGTCCTAGCTCATAGCAGTACGTCACAYGGTGGGAGTAGTAATGCTGTCTCCATTTCTATTAGAAGCAGAGTGASGGTCTGCTGTTTCTTGAATTCTATTCTCTTCTATGTGTGTTTTGGGCGAATGAGGCCAAACTGTCCTGCTTCCCTTTCAAACCTTACTATTTACTGTTTGTCTCTTCTTYGGCATGTTGTTTTTATCCACACACCCTTTGAGAGCTCTTACATTTGCAGCTTGACTTTAACACAGCATCAGATTTAGGTGTGGCAGTGTGGACTAGACTAAACACTTTTAACTCTTTTGAGGCTATAATAACTCCTAGCATTTGTCCGTATTTGTGTTTACTGTCTCCTATCGTTCAATCTAAAATAGTTCTGCTGGTGRGGCCAGGCTACCCATTCCTGCTTTCTAAAAGGGCAGAGAGAAGAGGGAGAACAGAGCAAGGGAAGGACAGAAGGACCTTGGGGTCTGATAAGCAGAGCCAAATCTGAAAATTAAGCAATGGAATCAGGTACCCCCCTTGGCCTGTGGGATAAGTTGGGAAAATGATGAGGAGAGGCATATACACTTATTATTTTTAACACCTCAGGCTTCTGTACGTTTTTCATTTCAGGTTCACCAAACACATCTCTTCAGACTCATGTGCTGTCCCTGACTTTGGGTTACTTTATCTTTGACCTGGGCTGGTGCCTGTACTTCCAGACAGAGGGGGACCTAATGCTGCTCCATCACACGCTGAGCATCTGCGGCATGATTATGGTGCTGGGGCTTGGCAAGTCTGCTACAGAAGTCAATGCTGTTGTATTTGTTAGTGAGATCACCAACCCGCTGCTGCAGACCCGGTGGTTTCTGCGAGAAATGGGGTGTTACTACAGCATCCTGGGAGAAGTGGTGGATTTTTTCTTTGTGCTCCTCTTCCTGGTGCTGCGAATCGTGGGAGGAGCTGTGATCATGTACGCAATGGTGACTTCTCCTGATCCCATCTGGCTCCTTAAGGCTGGAGGCCTGGCTATGTACATTGTGTCTTTGGGCTTCATGGTTGAAATCTGCGGTTTTGTTAGGAGGAAAATACTAAAAAAATGCAATTCCTGGAAAAGTACGAGCAATATGAATGCATCTGAGAGAACTAATGGGCACTTGGCAGCTCATTAACTGTATTTGTGGAAGACCATCCTTTGGGAGAGAGCCCTGGCTATTGAATCCTACTGCTGTGAAAAGAGCAGCTAGAAGTGATGTGAAATGGACTTTGATACTGCTCTGCTACCCCTGGAAGAGGTGGATGGGCTTTAGGAACTCGGGAAGGCCAACTGAAGAGGGTTTCAAGTGAAAAAATGAGGGGCTTGGCAAGGCAACARACCTGTGCTGATTTCCCAACTTGTAGTAGAGTTTCTACTTGTAGTAGAGTTTTTAATAGGATGGTAATGCCAGAGCCTTTCAGTCCACAAACTATAAGTGCATAGTGCCTATATATTTTTTTAATGATCTTCTTGGAGGCAGTACTACCTTACTGTGTAAGCCCTCCTCTGAGTGCATGATGATATTTCARCTAAGACAAGTGTTTTACCTCAATGTTTTTAATGACATTTCCTTTTTAAAATGCTTGCATTAAAGCAGGTGCTGTTTTGCTGCTTCTCTGGAACTAATTCTAGTGCTCTTGTACTTGATGGTATATTGTGAAAACCACCAAGAATGAGACTTGTGCCAATAAACTCCATAAGCAGAGTTTCATCTGGTTTTGAAGTGTTTTCAWAAATGAAGATATCTGTCAGTTGAGAGATGACAGAGAAGAGGTCTGCCTGGATGCTGTATTGATGCTGGGGCTGCCTCACTTGCAGATCACTTGAACTTAATTCAACATTAACAGGAGCCAAATAAGTGATGATATTTTTAGGAGTAATGGTGATATGGATCTTAGTGTGCCATCTGTTCTGTACCGGTAGATCTCAAAGTCTAGCCCRGTTTTCAGGGTGCCTAATTTTTCAGAGTTGTATTCTGACTTTTCCCCCTGGGGTTTTAATGTGAATTTCTCTGCATTTTAGGCTGCAGTCCAGACATCATTTCTCTAACGGCCTCGCACCTGGGAAACAAATGGACCTGTGTTTCCCTCTGGTTTAGCAGGGCTAGTTGACTTTCCCTCCTTCTTGCTTTCTGAAAMCATTGTTTAAATATCTTTCTTGAAGGACTGAATATCTTCAAGCAGTTAACATGCTGCTCATAATACAAGGAGGAATTAAAGACCCTCTGAAATTGCYTGTGTGGCTCTTGCCCGACCATACTGTATTTGCCCTGGTGTAGAGGAGAGGAGTGACAGGAATACCCCTGCTGTGGTGATGGGGCCTGGGGAGCTCCTCCAGGCCCCTTATCTCCCGACTGCTCAGTGCTGATAGCTGCCTTGGCTGGGGGTAGAGTAAGGTGGCTGAGGAGATTAAAAAAGGAGAGAATGGGAGCCTTGAGCTGTCCCTATAGCTCTGGTGGCTATGGGGGCTATTGGTAAGGTGTGAACTTGTGCCGAAGTCACTGTGTCCTTGTGAGAACTCCTACCTGTGAGATTTCTAATAAAGTTATGTTCTCTTTTTAAAAAGAAAAACTTGCTGTCGTGTTCTTTTGCTGTGGGTCTTCAGGGGGCGGGTGAAGCCAGCACWGTGGAAGGGCAGGGCTGGCGGGTCGCGTAAGCGCACCCAGGCTGGCAGGCTCGGGCACGGYGCTGGCCGATACCTGCACACGGCTTGGGAAGGAGCGGGCTGACCGCAAATGGAGCACAGAGCCCTGTGCTCTGGGCTCAGGCTTCAGGGAGAAAGGATGGAGGAGCACTGTCTGGAGCTCACTTCTGGCTGAAGTTCCCTTTAGCCTGCTTTGCTAATGAGTCACTGCCAGCGTTGTGGGATCCTGGGAATGTGGCGGGGAACTGAGGTGGTGTTGGACCTGATGGGCACGAGGTTGCGTGGGAGCTATGAAATTCTTTATGATGATGACCTGTGTTCCAAGCTTTTTTTCCTTCTGTGCAACACTTTTTACTCTAGAGGTTACTGTTTTGGAGGTTCAAGTTACAAAGTGGTTTATTTACTGTATCTTTCATAGCAGAAAAGCATTGTTTGTATCCCATGGGATTTTTGTTGTCCTTTGCTAATGCTTGAGAGGAAGCAGGAGTCTTGTAACTGCCAGACTATGGATTAGACTCCAACTTTCCAGGTTTTTTTATRTTTTTTGGACAAGCCATTTCCGAACGATGATGAGCTCTGTAACGCCTGTATGGCGAGCTTTAGTAGAGAAACAAGACAAGAAAAAGTAATTTACTGATGTGCAAGGGCATGGCTATACTATACAGGGTAGCAGTGAGTAAATAACTGTTTGGAAAGACTCCTGACCCTAGCTGTTCTGCTGAACACTATTCATCTGCCGGCAGAACAAGCCAGTGCAACTCAGCCAGCCTATTGAAAAGGCTGACTTGGCATAGAGCAAACACGAAAATTAGTGTATAAGCTGCACCTGCCTTCTGGCACCATCCACCGGGAGGTGATTTAGCTTGAACTTGTGCTTCACCACAGGCAAATTCTAGAAAAACAGAATGTAGGGAAGCCTCAAGATCCTGCAGAGAAGTGAGTGTGCTTTTAGGGCAGTGGAGGAGCCGCCGTTGCCGCCGTTGCCGCCGTTGCCGCCGTTGCCGCCGTTGCCGCCGTTGCCGCCGTTGCCGCCGTTGCCGCCGTTGCC
>NW_020455217.1:989001-1001868 GCF_003342845.1 Nothoprocta perdicaria | reverse complement strand
GCCGTTGCCGCCGTTGCCGCCGTTGCCGCCGTTGCCGCCGTTGCCGCCGTTGCCGCCGTTGCCGCCGTTGCCGCCGTTGCCTTGCCTCCTCCGGGCCGGTAGGTGCCCCCAGGCCGGCGGCGGCAGCGCTCGCAGGGCCCCGCTCCGCTCCGCTCCGCGCCGCTCCGCCCGCAGGTGGGTGCGCGGGTGGGGGGGTTCGCGGCGGGAGGGCGCACGGGGGGCTCGTCCCGGCGCTTGCGCGTGATCTGGGGGCCGTTTAGCCTCTTGCCCCCCCCCTTTTTCTCCTTGCGCGCAGGGGGAAGCCGCAGCCCGTCCCTGCGGCCGCGCATCCTTTTTCCAAGCTCTGCTGGCCCGGCTGGCTCGGGCCCGTGCAGGCGAGCGGCCGTTCCTGGGCCTGCGCGGGTGCTAGTGCAGCAGCGGCTGCTGTGGGGAGGGTATCGCCCGGGGCAGTGCGGCGCTGGGATGCAATGTATACGTGTGTATTAATAGCAAGCGGCGGGCTGCGTTGTGCGATGATGTGTTCCAAGGGACGGGGAGAAATCGCCTGTGCCAATAGGTGGGGAAAGCGCCTTGCAGTGCAGAGAGGATTTTCCTGGTCCTGTAGCGGTCAGGAGGCCTTCTGTCCAGCATCTCTAGTCCCTCGTGTCTCATCCGAACTCCTGCTGCCTTACCCACTGCTCTTCTGCATGAGGCAGCACCCTGAGTGCTGCCTGTGCCAACAGGAACACCATGTTGGAGCAGTTAATCACATCTGTATTTCATCTCCTTCTGTTCCCGGGGCCCATTAAAGCRTAATGATTTTGTTTTTCCAGCCTCCTCTGCCATGACTTGTGCTGCAGGGAACAGGATGAACGGGAAGGGTGGGAATTAGAGCCTGACTCCTCCTCGTGGTGCGTGGCCTTTCCATGCTCCCCAGCCCAGGCAGGAGTCCAGGGGTGGTCAGTGGTGTCCTCTGCACCCTGCAGTGTGACACAGCTGCCCCCAAAGCACCAGTCCCCTGAGTGCTTAGGGACCCATCTTATAGAGAGATCCTGTAGATACTGGTGAGTGGTAGGTATAACATGGTTATATATTTGTGGAGATATCAGGCAAAGCAGTGCGCTCCACAGATGTTTATGTGCTGTGACTTGATTCTCACAGCATGTCCAGTGTGTCTGAGAGGTTCTATGTTGCGCAAGGAAGGAGAATATATGCAAGAAATGCTCCTCCAGTGGAAAGCATTTCTTCTGTTCAGAGTGGAGAGGGCAGGTGCAGTCAGCGCACTTTGTGTGGGACATGGCAAGTTCTTTATGGGCATAATTCCTAACTTCTTTTTCACCAAAGTGCTTTGGAGGTGTGGGTGAAGTCTGCAGGAAGGAGAGTGAGCTAATTGTTGCTACCGCTGAAAGTTTTCCTTAGGAAAACAAGGGGGGTTTTCAGCAATGGTTTTTCCAGGGTGCCCTGGAAGTGGMTTGGTGCTAGAATTTAATTCAACATCAGGAGGAGGTGGTCATGCGTCTTTTGCCTTGTCACTCTTTTGCAAGTGCTGTTGCAGCACTGGGGAAGGTGTGTTACCAGTGAGCCTAGCAAGACAACAGTGGCAGTTTTGAGGGCAGAGGAGGAGGCCAGCAAACAGCATAGCAGGAGGAGCAGGTCAGGTGGGTGGCACAACAGACCATTGCAATGCGGGCTGTGTGGACAGGGAAGAATAATCAAGGGACAGGAGGAGCTGTGGATCAAAGCCTTGTTGGTAGCTGTGAAGCTCATCAGTTTGTCCTGTAGGCAGTACAGATGAGCACTAGCAAATCCTGCCCGGTCTCTGCATCATAGACTGGTTGGAGAAGTCCTCAGAGGTGCTTTCTCAAGTTCTGGTTTGTTTTCTGTTCAAAAAAAAATTATTGCCTTAAAAGATCTTTGCTTTCAATCTGTCTCCTTGTAGTATAGGTGACATAGGTGGGGTTTGCATGTTGGTGGCTGCTATTGAGTCTGGCCTAATTCTCAAGGCTTTTCGTGAGAGGAATTGCATTTTTCCCAGCACCATTTATTCTGTCATAGGTTACAAAATGGGGATTCAAAGAAGCTACCATAAGCTTTTCCACTGAGTCATTATGTGACCCAAAACAGTCATGTCTTGTGACAGAGTCCCCATGAGAAACTGTTCATGTTGGCCTTCCTTTGAAAAGTGATTTGAATCCCAAGTGCTGCATGGGAGTTAAAATTTGTATTGTAAAGTCTTCATTTGGATTGTTTTAGTATCTAAGAGTCTGGAAGAGACATTGGGACTTCTGGAAGTAGTTTTTCACCTGTTCCTGTGTTACAATAGTGGATGTCTTTGAATAACATCGTCAGGAGCAAGGAACGCAGGAAATAGTGATGAGCACTGTACTGGGATCGTTACTGGTGAAATGTTCTACTGGGTTGCACAAACAATGCCAAATGCCTAGACTTTCTGATCCTTTTCTTCCTTTGATTCCTGGATCAGGATGCCGTTTCCTCTGCCTCTGCGTGTAGCCTGCAGCCTGCTTGCTTGGCTGTGTCTCTACGCTTGGTTCTGCCATCGCTACAAGCACCGGAATTACGAATGGAGCTGCAGGCTGGTCACCTTGACCCACGGCATCCTCGCTACCTGCCTCTCTGCTTACATTGGCTTTATTGATGGTCCCTGGCCTTTAACTCATGCAGGTATGTAATAAAAGTCAAGGGCCCAAGTCCCCACTGATGGCACCAAGTAGAATATTCCTATCATGTTGGTAGCCCACCCCATCGAAAAATGTTTATTGCAATGGTCTGTGGGATTCTTTGTGATGGAAAGCARTAGAGCAATGAAGAAACTGGTTTTGTGTTTGGCTAGCATAATGACCCTCCCCACCTGCAATCCAGCCAAGGGTGTCATCACGTTTTGTGGGCACTATGTGTGTGGAGCCGTTAGGCTGACAGATACAGTATTATGACTTCTCTGACTTCTGCAGCTGAGCTATTGTCAGTACAGGATAATTTCAGCCTGGCAGTGCTGGAAGCAAGTACCCTTTTTCTGTTTCAGACCCTGCCTGACTGTTGCCTGTGTGCTTTAAAGCTAAGGCTTGTTTCTTTCTGTTCCAGGATCGCCAAACACAACTCTTCAGGTGCATGGGCTGTGCCTAAGCTTGGGCTACTTCCTCTTCGACCTCTGTTGGTGTGTGTACTTCCAGACGGAGGGTGCCCTGATGCTGGCCCACCATCTGGTGAGCATCTTGGGCATCACAGCATCACTGGCGCTCGGCGAGTCGGCCGCTGAGGTCAACGCCGTCATCTTTGGCAGTGAGATCACTAACCCGCTCTTGCAGGCCCGCTGGTTCCTGAGGGAGATGGGCTGTTACCACAGCCTCACAGGCGACCTCGTGGATTTCTTCTTCGTGGTTCTCTTCACAGGGGTGCGGATTGGAGTGGGGGCCTGGCTGATGTACTGTGAACTGGCCTCTCCCAAACCCAGGTGGTACATTAAGTTGGGTGGCGTGATCATGTATGCTGTCTCCTGGGTTTTCATGGTCAGCATCTGTCGCTTCGCTAGGAGGAAGAGCATGAACAAGTACCACGCTTGGAGGAGTCGTAGGAGTGAAGAGTTCTACTTGAAGACCAATGGACATTTGAAAAATCACTGAGTGGATGCTGAGCACAACCTTCCTCGAGTTCATAATCTGGCAAGAGGGGGATCATGCTTGAAATGCCMCTGTAGGGAAAGGAGCCAACGCACATTAGCGGTTCTGGGAGCCAATTTTTTCTACGGCCTAACTCCATTGAAATCTATGGAGCTTTGCCATGGATTCATAGTATCTGCAGTGCTTGGCCTGGCAGAGACAGGCTCTGAGTGTACATAAATATAAACTAAGTGATATTAGTGAAAGAAGGGCTAATTTTACAGACTAAACAGAACTAGGTCAACAGTGCAGGTGTAAATAGCAGCGTTAGTAGTTAACTCCTTCAGCACTAGTACAGTTTTGAAGGAGAGGAGGAAATAACACTAAGTCTTGATGTTCAGTGTTGGGTGCAGTCTGGAGTGGCTGTGTTTATACTCTTAGGAAGAAACATGTTTTAGTGTTTCATGTGATGTGGGCAGATGTAGCAGTTGGGATTGCTGTCTCTTCCACCAATTTGTTCTGTGACCTTGGTCAAGTCACTCCAACTCTGTGCCTAATTTCCCCATATGTGAATTTGGGGTGATGGACCTGATACATCTGTGCTATGCACTTTCAGACCTTTACTTGAGAGGTGCTGTTTTAATGCAAAGTCATGGTGGTCATCTGCACTTTGTTTGTTATCCCTACCTTTCTTTTGGGAGAAATAATTTTGGTGGTTGAGTTAGAATGTGATTTAAGAAAGGACAGTATTTTAGGTAGGCCTTTATTTGCTAGCCTTTATAATTGCTTTTAATAACTTATTAATAAGTTAGGATTTTCTTTTTTGGTCGTGCTCAGCAGCTCTAATCAACGTTGGCACCTTGCAGGACTAGGTGCTTTATGAATACACCCAAAGACAGACACATCTGCTGACATCAAGTGCTTCTGTGACTTTTTCTAATTGCTTCATTAATGACTGTTAAAACCTTTTCCATACCTTCGACATACTACCCTGAGCTCCTTGAGGGACCAGTGCTCTGAGAAGCCCCATCAGGATTTGCGAGTAAATGATTCTCTGGCTCATAGGGCCTAGCACTATTTGCCTGCACAATGCTCGTTTTCTCTCTGCTGTGTTTATCAGCCCAAATGCAGACATAGTGTGGAGCAAGCTTGTGACCAAAGGGCATGTCTAGAGATTCAGAGAAATACTGTCTGCGAGCTGCTAGTGGAGAGTGGAGTGTTTTACTGCAGCGATCTGCAAACAATCTGTACTTGCTGGTTTTGGCAATGCAAGGGGAACAAAGACCACAATCTGATTTGTAGTAAAGACCACGTACTACTGTTGTCTTGGAAGCCTCATTACAGATTCACATCAGTACATCTGAATCCAGGGTTTGTACTAGTGTTTGCTGGGAATAGTGATAACTGTAAGTGAAACGCAAGTGTGCATCTTCAAAACATGTTGTTAAGGTGGAAGGGCTAATGTCCCTCAAGGTCCTTACTCTGTCCTGTTGAAGCCACAGGCCTCATCTTGACTTTGCTTTCCTTTGATTTTTTTTTTTTTTTCAGCCTGGTGAGTAAAGAAGTGCAGAAAAGTGAAGCTAACTGGGGAACAGCTCAATATTACTTATTTAGTCACCTTAGCAGGGAAAAAACTGTCTCCCCAATTTGCAGATACTGTTTATTTCACTGTATGTTCTTAAGCATTGTTTCTTTGCTGCTGTTATTTGATGATAACTCTGAGCCTCAGCACGCGGGTTCCAGTGCAGCTCAGACTGCAGTTCTGCTGTGAGCCTGGCCTGTTGCAACCAAAGACCTGAAGAGCCCAAAGGGCTGCAGACTCACAGAGCTGAAAAACAGATGAGCTGATCCTTAAAAGGGAACTTGACTCATTTTGCACGGTGCAGTGATATCTGTTGAGCCTTGAGGGGAGACGAGAAGGGCTAGCTGGGACTTGTTGGTTCTTCCCCAGCTCTGCTGTGGGCTGTTTCAAGGAACCTTTCCACCTCAGCTTACCCACCTTTGTGGGTATTGCATTTGCCTACCTCGTGGGGTGTTTTCATTTGTTATCGTTAAGCCATCTTTGATGCATGCCTGGTTGTCCCTSTCAGGCTGTGCTCTGTGAAAGTAAAATGCCATTGCTTTGAGCAGAGGACTTCTCGCTCTAAGCTGTGGTCATTATTTTCTAACCTGAATGTGGCACTTGCCAGCGCTTGGTTTGCCTGATAAGAGCATGAGTCCAAGAGGCYTTGTGGTGGTACTTAACAGGCAGGAGTCAAAAGAGTAAGGTAGATGTGTATCTAAGGGTCCCTCCTGCTGCCTCATGTTCAGGTGGACTTGCAATTTGAAGATAGGGGCTCTGATGGGTTTTCCCACCTAAGCACTGCAGGACCTCTTGGAAAATTTGGACTCTGACCTCTGCTGTGGTTAATGTGCAGCTGTGTGTGTAGTTACTGCCCTTCTGTGCAGGTGCAGTAACTTACGACAGTTAAGATGACTGCAGGTGTGTGTGAAATACACATCGTTTTTAAGGGTGTTTCAGAAGATATTACACTTAACAGTGGAGTGGTTCCTTTCTTCAAACTGGGGGAACTTGGTTGGGAGAAGTAGAGCTCTGTGATCAATGCTGAGGCTTCAGATGCTAAACAAAGCAAAGGGGCAGAAAAGAAGGGCTTTGTGAGGTGAAGGAAGCAACAATGTCTCAGAGAAAGGCTTTGTAGCCTGCGAAGTGGGATCAAGTACAGAAACCGGGGGGTAACGCACAAAACTTTCAAGGTGAGTGGAGCAGAGAATGTGGGGACCCTGTCCTCGGGCTAGTCCATGATGACTAGAGCAAGTTGTGGAAGTAAACTGCAGAGCTAGTGTGAAATACTAACTTGTGTTTGAATTACTGTGTAATAGCAACTAATGTTCCACCAGTGAATGGTGTTAGATGCTTTGTATTATGTTTTATAAAATAAAATTTCTTCAATGATAATGAGAAATTGRATTTCCTTCTTTTGATGCTGTTCTTGTATATCATATAACTGTTGACAGGCTTAGCACTGTGATAGCTACCAATACACACAGGACACCTCAGAAAGAAGTGATTTAGAAAGTTCTGGCAATCCTTCTAAAAGCATTTCTTTGAAAGGGTACTCCTAAAATAGAAAAAGCAAAGCATTTCTTCCAGAGCAATGCTTCTTTTCAGCGGACAAAATAAGAGATCCAGGCACTGACAAGAATTTCTCTGGACCAAACACTGCACAAAACCAGAAGCAAAGAGAAGCCCAAGTTGAAATCAGCAGTTCTGAAAATATATGTAGCCAAGTCTTCCTCTGGAAAGATTGGTAGTGCTMTGTGCCCTGTTGGTAAAGAGCTAAGCTGCCTTGCTCGTGGTCGCAGCGTTTTGCCAGATGGTTAGCCTGCCAAAAGTCTGTATCTATAAATAGTTAAGCCAATTTGGTTGTTTGGATGTAACCCTTAAATCTACCTTAGGCTTCTTGAGCACTACAGAGCAGCTGTGTAGCATTGAACCCTCTGGAGATGCCAGCTTGTTTTATGTGCCCAGTGAAGTCCCCATCTTGCGGTCTGCATTAGCTTTATTCCCAGGATGTTATTTAACCTCCAAGATGGTCCAGAAGCAGAGAAAAAAGTGAAGTGTCATTTGGAATGTTTGCTTGAGAGCTGCAAACCTTCAGGATATGTCAGGGTATTTAAGAACAACACTGCAGAATCCATCCTTAAGTTGATGAGCAAATGTGCTTCCTGTGAAAAGTGAAATCCACCCCAACAAGTATCCCAATATATCACATTTTACATCTTCCCATTATTTCTTTAAAATCCATTCCTTTCCTGCTGCCTGCCTTTCTACTTATTGCTATAGTGGAGCTCTATAAAATTAACCTTTCCTTTTCATTTCTGCCCTCTTTTTCTAACTGAACTCCTTATCTGTTTTTGAAGAGACAGCTATTTTATGATATTCAGGGCTTTATTCCCTTGCTACAGTGGCCCAAGGACTGATGAAAAAGCATAGCAATTTAAGTCTTTGCAGTCTAGACTAATACCACTGCTGTCAGCAGGTCTGTTTCTTGGTTATAAAAGATGAGAGAATATTTTAAGCTTCATGGAAGTCRTGGCATGTTTCTGATACTTGCAGACTTTGTGTAACTTGGCTAGAAGTAAAATAGCAAGTCTGCTGCTATTTCCAAAGAAATCAAACTTCAGAGATGGGGAGCGAATTGGTCAGCATTAGCCTTGTGTTGCATGAGCAATTTCTGGGCAAGAAGTAATTCTCTTTTGGTTATCTGACTGTACCAGTGCTTTTAGTCATGTTAAGCATTTGCTCTAGTAAATCAGTATAAAAGCAGGTGTTTAGTTTTTGTCAGTTTGGTCCTGCTTTTCTCAAAGTCCTGGTAGAATGTTGCATCTGATAAATGACTTAAAGAAGCAACTGGGAAGATGTACAAGGTGCATGCAAAAGCTTTTGTAAAATAAGAGTAGTTTACAGGTCATTAATTTTATGTGGATAATSAGAATGTGACAGTTTTTATAGTTTTTTATATGTCACAAAGTACAGGTTTTCCGCAAAGCTTGTATAATGTTATGCAAATTGTCCATCATGTCAAAAGGTTTGGATCTGTTCAGCATAACTGACAATCTTGAAATGTGATCAGAAAAAAATGTTATTTTCCATCTCTTTGGATTTTATAGTAACAAAAAACACTTTGATTTTTTTTTCCAGTAAGAGGGACAGTGATTCTAGCAGAAAGCAGGAAGAAGTCTCCATGACAATGTACGGCAGCTTTGTCTGCCCTTACAAATGTTGCTGCCTTTAAGTATGGTCATATGGAAAGAAAGCTTAGTGCTTTAAAATGCTTACAGTGATGTGGCTTATCCAGGTTTAGAAACTGTAAGAAGCTGTCATAGCAGAACCATGTTTTAGATTAGGCTCTCTGTGTCTCTCCTTGTGTTTTTATTGGTGTGACAGTCAGCTAAGTATTGCATTCCTATACAAATAATGTAAAAGCATAGACCAGCTGTGCTTCCAGCATTTCCAATGACCTGGATGCCATGTAATCTGTTTGTCTCTGCAGATAGCAAGTCATGTGCCTGTTTTAAAGTATAAAATGCTAAAAAGCTTTGAAGTTGCACAGTAATGTGAACTTCAGCACAAAGTCATGGCTTTTCAGGTTAGAATTGCATCAAAATGGCCTTTAGTGGCCTTTTTTACTGGCCATCATTGTATTGGTTTCYGAAGCAGATCTCTTCCAGATTGCAGCAAAACTGGTTAGTGTCAGACCAACATCTGGCCAGAAAATCTCCCTCTTCTGTGGATGGCAGAGGAGGCAGATGCAGCTGGGTTTGGTCCAGAGAATTTTTGAAGACAGTAATAAAATCTCAAAGGTAGAATCTCAACAAGTAGCAAAATACCACATGCATTATGAGCTGGCTCAAAGAATCTCACTCCACAGCGGTTCCCAGGAGTGCCAAGAAAAGCATTGGCCTTTAGAGTTCAGGTGAGTTTGATGTGATTGACTTGCAAGCCATTGCAAAAATCAATAAAGCAGGCAAGTTTAAGTTGTGCTAAGCTTGAGAGCTAAGCCAGATTCACCCATGTCCTGACACAAGGGGCAAAATCTGTATGAGAAATGAATGTGGGCAACTGTACTTCAGAGGCTGAGAAAGCTTGTGGAAGGATGTCAGCAGCTGCTGCTTTATCCCACAAAGCCAAATGGTAGCAAGAGCCCCCTCTTTCAGTGAGGGTCTGCCGCCCATGTCATTAAACATGAGAAATGTATGGGTTAGTAAGACTTGGTGCTGTGATATCGGAGAGGGGGAAGCAGACTTTTGGCTTGACAGCGTGTGGTTCAACTATGATGAATTCCTGCATTACAAAGTAAAAACAGCTGGGAAGCTGCTGGTTGAAACAAATGGATTCACTTCATTTTCTAGCTGCTCAACTTCAGAGCATCCCAGCTCTTTGCTTTCTGGAGTGCCTGGCTGGCAGCCAGGATGGGGAGATGGTCTAAGCATCTTACTGGATTTATTTGGCTTCCCATGACAGCAGTCCTGCCCAAGCTCTTCTAATTTCTCTGCCCATCTGCACTATTCTCAACTCAGTAGCGGCAAAAGTTGTGGGCACCAAGGATGCATTAGATCTGCAGTGTATGCTCAGCTCAGCTGATCTGGAGATGTGCAGACAAATGCTCACAACATGGTAGGTATAACGTGTACATCCTGCTGGAGGCTTTGAACTTGCAAATAGGTGCATACATTCAGGCATGGTGACATCATGGGATTTCTTTCACTGGAAACCAGGCTGATGCCGGCCAATGTCCTGTCTGTCTTTCAGAGACGCAAATCTCTATATGCATTTCAGAAATCAGCTATTAGTTACCCCTGGGAATCACCTTTCCTGCATTTCTTCTTCAGTTGTGCAAGGCTCATGGTGGCTGTTGCCTTCCAAAAGTAGCTGTGTGGGAGGTTTTTTCCTCCCCCCCCCCCCCATACAATAGGTAGTTTGCATAGTGATTTATGGTACATCTAAAGAACAGAATGAGACACTGGTACATTCTGTCACCAGATAAYGGATCACCTGTAAGGGGCAAAACACTGGAGAATATAATTCCAAGACTATAACTTCCCAAATCACAAATCACATAACTAGGAGTAGAAATAAGGTTAGAAAAGTCTTAATCCATTTAATTTATATCATGGAGGTCAAAGAGACACTCAGCTAAATCATATCTCGGCTACAGCACACAATTTGATGAAGCTGTCTGGTCTTGACAAGTTCTATGGAGGATTCATTGCACTCACAGGTAAGTTCTGTTGGCTGAGTAACCTATTGAAAATGTTCTCATGTGAATTTTTAATCCAAAAAAATTGTATGTTTGGTTACATTCGCTGTTAGTTTACACTTAGGCTGAAGTTTTAAGTATCCTAGTTCTGAGGCAAGGCAGCGTGACAGGCAGCTGCCATCAGGGCATGATGAGCGTTCGCTTACTTCATCCACCTGATTGCTCTGAGCCAGCAGTGGGGCAAATGAGACTGAACCGACTAGTGTCCCAAAGTTCTGACAAATCTGACCCTGGTTTGAAACGATTCTTTCAAACATGGAGTGTGAGAGGATAGGGCAGGACCTCGTTAAAACGCGCTTAGTACAAGATGAAGATGAATTGTTATACAAGGATGTTCCGGCAGATGGCAACAGGTCCTTGGGTGAGCTGCTGGTGGGAGGCTGGAAAACTTGGATCTTTCCAAAATAAACTCAGGAAAACCTTTTCTGTAAGCATGCTTTTTCAGAAGACTCGTAGAAAGTACCTCTAATGCTCTCTCCTTTTCTGTGCTATCATATTCTTTAAAGCAAAGAAAGGGGTAACTGTTCACAGCACTGAGCATTCTTCATGTGCTGTGGAACAGTGCTGCCTTGCTCTGGAGATGTAGACTGAGTAGTTCAGTGTGTGTTTTTCGCTCCAAACATATATGTATGTTTGATAGTACTAACCATAGATCAAGGTTTAGGGCTTGATAGCTACCAAAGTGAAAAAAATAGCTATTTTGATTGATATCGCACAGTGTAATTGCTTATTAAACCTTCTCCCCCATACACACACACACACAGAGGATTTCACCTTGTGAAACTGCCCAGGCTACAGTGGTTTTATAAATACGCATACCTATTAACACAAATATTCAATCAGCTCATGATTAAAACCAGCATTTGCAGAGATTTATTGTTATTGTACCACAGTCCACTTCTCAATTGCTTTTATTAGTGCTTTTTCTTTTTAATCGTAGTATTAAACAGTGAAATGGGAATGCGGCCCATTACGACCAAGAATTAATCTACTGAGCAATATAGTATATGGGTTTTATGTTGCTCCTATCCCACTAATGTAGTTTCTTGTGATGTTTCTTTTACCAATACTGAGCAAATTCTTGGGCAAGTGGTGAACAGTGTGGCTCCACTGACTTTGATGGCAAATTACAGCAGCATTAATTTCTTGGTCTTGCATTTCATATATCTTATATATGTACGTGGGGAGGACCATTCAAGTTCTCTTCTGGCTAATTGTTGTCATTATTTTGTCAGGTACAATAAAATATAATTGATACAATAGAAAAGCACGAAGGCCTACCTAATATGCAAATGCTGGGCATGGTATGAAACAGGAAGCCTCTCAGGAACCTTCCTCTTTCAAGGCACTGGATTTGGAAATCAGTTACTAAAAAGGGCATGTACTGAAGGAAGATGCTAGGAGGTTATTTATTCACCCCCTTAAAACCAGCCACTGTTGCACACTGCGGCGCGGTTGCGTGTCTGGCAACCCCCTCTTCTTCTCTTTCAAGCCCTCCCCAAAAGGAAACCAAAAGAGGAAGTGTGCGTGCTTTATGTCTATGTGAAGTATCATCCAGAAAATGATTTCATCTCGCACTTCCCCTGCTCCCATTGTACTTGCTCGAAACAAACTCATCAGACTGTCAGTCTCCTGACTTCCTGATTCGCATTCGCTCGGTTCCCAGGAGGGAAAAGCTCTGCATTGTGGAGTGACACGCTCCTGGCTGTGACCTAAAGCAAGGTACGTCCTGTCATCCTAACTGTGTCGGAGCTGGGCCCACCTTTCCAGAGGCCTGTTTTCCAGCATTTCCAAATCTGGTGGCCTGAGCTGGAAGAAGCTTATCAAGGTAAGATCTGATCACAGGAGAGAAGGATCATGTACAAGATGGCCAAGGGCTAGCTAAAAGGAGAMCTAATTGGTCTGCTAGTTTTTGGTAGGAAAGACTGATGTGGGGTGTTCAAATAYAGGCAGGGCCATGGCAGACGCTTCCTCCAGAGCCCTGTTGTACGGGGCAAATGTGCTGGGCTCCTAGCGAGGCAGCAGCAAGGATGTGTTCTGTCGAGCAGAGATGGATTGGAGAGAGGGAAATCTATTTATRATGCATTTCCAATGAGAAAACACTCTCTGTTTAGGAAGCAAKATGCAGCCTGCTGCTCGCCTTTTCAGACTGGTGCTTTAATTTGCTGTGCATTTCTGTAAAACGCAACAAAATCTGCGCTTGGCTGGGCAATGCTGAACGCTGGGCAGGGTTAGTCCGTTCCGCCCGCCCCGGCGGGGCAGGGACGGGAGAACCGGGCTGTGCKCGAGGCCGCGGCCGCTCCGCCGCCCGCGGGCGGGGGAAACGCGGCCCCTCGGGGGGCGGCCTGTGCAGAGGGGCCGGGGGACACCCGCGAGGCCGCCCGGAGCGAAGCGACGCGCGGAAGGCCCCGACACTCCTGCGGGCAGCGAGCAAGGGGCAGGCCGCAGGCGCG
>NW_020455217.1:926339-988476 GCF_003342845.1 Nothoprocta perdicaria | reverse complement strand
GCTGCCACCCGAGGGGGATCCCGCCGCGCCCTCCCGGCAGCGCCAGCCGCCTCAGGATTTACTGCTTCGCAAGACTTTGCTCCCCTTTCCGACGGTAACCGGGGCCTTGTTTTTGTGCTGGAGGCTTTTTTTTTTTTTTTTTTTTTTTTTCCAAAACTTCCCTTCTCCCTTCCCTTTCTTGGGTATTCAAGAAGAGTTTTGGAGTTGTGCTTTTCTTTTTCCCCACCCTTACCCTTGGACTGAATTTGTCGCTTCTGGAGCAAGGCTGGATCCTCCCGTGCAGGCTGCAAAGCCCTACTAATATTCCAGCGATAATAGTAAAATGCAGATTGGATAATACGACTTCTTGCCAAGGGCTCCAATGAGTGGCACACAGACCACAATCACGGACAGGTCAGTACGAAGTGGCTTTATGAAGCCTGGGCGCCGCTCGGGGCTCGTGCGCTTTGCCCTGTGGTTTCAGGGACGGTGTCAAAGATCTCGMGTCGGAGGAGATGGGGAACACGCCATCTGGGGGACAGGGACCCGCCGGCGTGGCTGTCAAGGTGCTGGGGCCGCCTTTGAAACTGACGTGTTTCCAGTCAGGCTGTTTTTGAGCCTTGCAGTTCCTTGAAGGAACCTGAGACTGTCCAATTCAGTGTCCAGGGCAGATTAATGCTGGTAGGAGAACCACCAGGAGCTATTTCTGTGTGAAATGGAAGCGGGAATAGTGATAGAGTTCAGAACACAGTTTGAGTGCTGAACTCCAAATCCAGGTGGAAGATCTCCGTGTGGTTCCGCAGGTCCGTGTGTCCGTTGTAGCCTTTCCAAGGGAGGTCACTTCAGGTGAGGGCAGGACGGGTACTTGATGAGCAGGAATGTTTACTGGTGTCTGCAGTAAGTTAGCAGTGATCTACTCCCTGCTTTGGAGACCTTGGAGGCCTTTGGGCTTCTCTGCAGGTGCTGCCTCGTGTGTTTCACTGTGAGGGATTCCCTCGCTCAGGCTGGGATGCTTCAGAGGAAGRGGAAAAAAATGAGTTTTTTCCCTTTCTGTGTAGGAAATGTGCTTTTGAGACAGAAGTACGAGGTGCGTGTCTGATTATAATCATACCGACTGGACGAAAAGATACCTTTTTGATGCTGTTAAGCGTAAGAGACTTTTCCTTTGAGGTGCATATTTGGTGGCARTGGGGTGAAGGTGCGAGAGACAAAGGCCTGCTTAGGCCCTTAAATACGGGAGGGGCCTCCGGGCTGAGACGGGAGCATGGTGCTCTGGTGCACAAGAGCCTTTTAGGTTCCCTGTATGGCCAAAAAAGACACCAAGCTTAATTTTCGTTAGCACTGAGTTTTGTTTTTCTTTTGATAACTCTGGGCCTCCATAGYCAGTTTAAAACGGCTCTAGTGCAGGTATCGTAGCTCTTCTGCATTCTTAATAGTGCTGTTTTAAGAGTACTAGGGCTTTCAAATGAATTGTGAAGTATTCTGCGTACGTGACAGAAGAAAATGCCAATTTGTTTCTCTTTTGCATACGTGTGAACGCGAGCAGATGTGCTTGAGTTCCAGCACATTTTATTTGTGTACTCCGTAAGACAGTGATGGTAAAAGAAGCTGATGTTTCAGTGGCCTTGTGAAAATTATTAAGAGTGTGGGTCTTAAGGTGGCTTGTAAGACATCAAAAAGAAAAAACAGCATTTTCACACCAAGAAGTAGTTAGGTAGATGAATGGGAAAGAAAAGCATGAGGACCAGGGATTTGTTAATGAAAACAAAATACTTTCCATTATTGAGTTGGAACAGCCGAACTGAAAACGTAGTGGAGACAAAACATGTCTCCGTTTCCTGTTGCTTTCAGTCATAGCATGTACGTGTTTCTTTTTGGAGTTTCATTAAGGTTTTGATTCTGAAGGCTTTAAATGTCCTGGAGAGCAGCTGTCCCCTCAGCCTTAGCCATGAGAGCTTTCTAATGTCAGGTATGTGTGCGGGATGGGAGACGGAGGGAGGTCAGTTCTAGTCTCTGTGCTTCACCCGTGACCTGAGCGAGGGTAATTTGGTCCTTGTGGCCCATTCATTCCTTGTCTGAGACTGTCCATGAAGTGCCAAATGTGGCGGTGTGTGTGTTCCCTATTGCAAGCTCCTGGGCTCCTTGGAATGGGAAGCAGAAAGCAGATGCAATACAACTCTGCTTGTAGTGTTGTTCGATCTACACACTACAAATTATGTGTTTATTTTTTTCTTTATTTGTGAGTGACCTTCAGTGGTGTGACTGAGTTGGGAACTGCCTTATAAACAAAACCAAAAAACAGGTTGTGTCTCTGCCAGATGATATTGTGAATAGGGCAGCATGGGCCTCCATTTTTCTCCGTGTTACTCTTATATAGTTGCCTTTGGCACATATATAGCTGCTTAAATCCCTGTTACAGACAGCAAACACTTTCTTTGATATCCCTTTAGCTTAAAATGGCAGTCATGCCAGGTATTTTGATAGCTGTTTGACATTCCTCTTGTCCAGGTGGCATTTATTCCATCTCTTACCTGTTTTGTCTTCTCCGTGATTGCCATTTACGATATTTGTGTATTTGTAAGTCAGGGATGTATGAATTGCCCCTTTTACTGCTGTTTCATAGGCAATATATGCAAAAGAGTAATTAAGATTTAGCAGCATATGTGCAAACAACAAGTAGTTCAGGACAACCGTGATGTCCCGTGTGACTTTGGATGGCACCAGCGTTTCGGTGCTGTTTACTCCCCCCTATTCTCTCAGAGTGTTCTACTATGTTAGCTTCTGCTTTTCATAGTCCTGGTGCCCACTGGGCTGTATCAAACTATTCATTTTCACTTTTATTGCTGTGCCACTTYATATTTGTAGATATTTACCTCCTCTTAATTTAATCCTCTTTCAACTATCATGCATTTATTTAGGCTTCCTAAGGTGGCGTTTGCCTTGCATAACTTACAGATGTCTATCCCAAAGACGGAGAGATTAATCTCAACTGCCTTCATAGAAAATGGGAGAAAATAGGCCTGTCCAGAGGACAAGTTAAATTTTTCGAATGAATGAGAAGGTGCCTGTTTCTGTGCACCCCACTCGAAGTTTAAGTGACATCTACTGTATTGTTTTTGCCTGAGAATTTCTGGTTTTGTTCTTCCCTAAATTCCCTTCTAATTATTAATGGYACATTGGCTTTTTGTTGCTGAATACCGTTTCGTGCTGTGTGTCAGGTGCTGGGATTTTGGAGGGGCAGCTTGGACTGCACGSGTCATCTAAGACCCGCTTTAGGACCTTATTCTGTGCAGCACCCGTCTGGGTAGGCATGTGTGCCACCGGAGGAGGTGTTTTCCTGTTATTTTTGTAGGATCACATGTGAGCGTGTCCGCATTCGCTCGCTTCAGAGGTTTGTCCCAGGCACACCAGGCCGGCTGTCTGGCTTTGGGCGTTGCTCTGTTTTGCAGTTTGTGGCAGGCGACACATGGCTGAGCAAGATAAGGGTTTTATTCTTTGCAGAGACATGCTGGGGCTGCGCTGAATTTCAGCCGTTTGTAGGCTGGGGTTGACCACTGGAAGATCGTCAGAACACTGCTGTATCCTGTTATGACACTAAAGAAATATTTGAATGCAGTTATTTTTTTTTCTTGTAGTTAGCTATATTTTTCTTCCTGCAATCGTTCCAAACAGTGTAGAGTTAAGCACTTGCACAGCTTAGGAATCTGCTCTGTGTTTCGTTCTGACTATTAAAGCACCGTAAAAGTATAGATGCTCTTGCTTCCTTTGGAGTATCTCACTGAGGCACCGATTACTCTTTCTATGCAGTTGCTGTCAAATAGAATTTATTTATAACAGTGCTGTAGTTTCTGTTGCTATGATTGGAAAATAGGAGAGGTAGAATTTACACATAATTACCCGTGAGAGGCTTTTAATTGCTGATTTGCTCCTCACTTGGTACAAAAATAGAACCTAATTGTTTCTAATCTGCTTAGATCCACTTTCACTGTCTTTTGCTGTTTATAAGTCCCCATAACTCAGACTTCTCCTTTAACAGGGTGGTGGGGAAAAAGCTGCTACGTTTTTTGTCAGGGTACGAGTAAGAAGGTTTATAGGAAGTAATTACTCTTGCTGAAATGTTCAATATGATTACCTTGTGAATACTGCATGTATTTAGTCCATGAAATTTGTAAGTTCAAGTATTTTACTGGGCACGGACTGCGCTGGCAATCTCCTACTAGTGATCAAATGAGTAATTGCAGTACAGGCATCACGGCAAGTTTGCTTTTGCTTTCCATTGTTGTGCCATTGCTGGGTCCACAAATTAAATGTTGACGTAGTATGTGTATAAACTCACTCTGTAATTTACCTTTATTGAGGCTGTCAAAAGAGAGCACCATCTGCAGTGTTTACTCTTGGCTAGGAAAAGAACCAAATGCCACCAGTTCATGCTGCATAGTTTATACTAGAGACAGAAGTTGAGGTGAGCTTGATTTTCTAGTTTTGAATAGAGCTGTGGGCGTCATGATTATTTGGGTGGAGGCAGGAATGATATTTCATCTAGCAGCCCAATTTTATAATCCTGTCTGTGCACACAGCTCCTGTTACGGCATTTATTAGTTTTTCTAATGGTAGAATGGCTAGTTCAGGAATGGCGCAGGGTTGAGTAGACTTTTCACTTTCGGGCTTTTTAAAAATCTTGCCCGGATCCACAGGAATGAGGGTGTGATACATTTAACAGTCAAGAACTCTCCAGAGATAATTATGAAGAACTCAGGAGGTGCTACGATTTGCACRCACAGCGTAGGGAAATCGTCTGGTGATCATCTGCGCTCCTCAGATACCTTTCTGGTCAGAAAGATATCTGCAAAGGTTTGGGTAAATGTGAAAGTGCAAACTATGCTGCGAGGTGCAGGGAACTGAGTTTTCCAGTCTAAAATAGCCTATTCCACAGAGAGTCTGGTAGCATTAGTTGGCCTTTGCTATGGAAAGTCTTCCCAAAGAGGAACATTCTGGAGACTTAACTTCTCCGCTTACCCCTCTGGATGGTACCTCTGGGACACAAGGGAAGTATATTGGCAATGCTGCCTGAAAGATAGGCTTGGGCTCTTCCTCTCCGTGCTTTATCCTGTAAGATTACTAATTTAATACCTCTTCTTCCCTCTGAAAATTATCAGCAAGAGACTTATTAATGCAGCCCATTTGTATTACCCTTGAGCTTCTAGAGTTGGCCCTCCACGTTGCTAATGAAAATGCTTCTTGTAGAGGAGCTGCTGAGCATTGCTATGAGTGCACAGTTGTGCCTGAGCACTCTCCCTTCTTTCACCCTAGCCCTGATTCTGTCTGTCTTTTTGTGGGTGTGCAAGAAATGTCAATAGGGCCGAGAGAAAATAGACTTGGATGCTTGCTCTCTGCTAAGTGATCCTATGTTATATTGCATTTTGTGGCCCTGTTCTGGATAATTGCTAGGTTTAAAGGATATAAGTGTTAGTTCAAGTCTCAGCTTGACAAAACTGTAAGGGTCAGAATAATGGGCCTGGATTTGGATAATGCCTCAACATCGGAAGATGGGCTTGGGCGGGGGACGGCGGAAGGTGTAGCAAGTTATCAGTATAATGAATATAAAACATACAGCTTATGGTTAAAAGTGCGCACAGAGTAAAGTACAAGGCAGGATGCCAAAGTACAAAATAGGAAAAACTTGTTTAGAAAAGGCAGGAAGCAACAGAACCTACTCATGCTTTAAAATAAAATATGAAAACATTTTAAAATAAATACATTTTTAAATGACAGGAAAAAGCACTGTCTTCAACTTATGTTTAAATGTAAGCATATTTATAAATAGTAAAAACAAAACAGCGTTCAGACTATGGTCTTCACAAAGCATGCTAAATATCGCTTATGCTTTGTTATTACTCTGCATCCTTTTCTCGACCGTTTTCTGTGTTATGTCTATGTGACTTACAAGACCAAATTGGGCAGGAACCTTTCTTGAATAGCTGCACCGTTTAGCCGAGCCTGGTGGTAAGTAAGTAACGTCTGTTTACATTAGTTGGCCAACTCTTAAAAGTTATCTGCAGAGCTATTTTGAGCGTTGTTTTGACAATGCTGGGACTTCTGGGCTCTGTGATGTCAGTAGTTGGTAACATACTGCACTAATTCAGACTGGCACGACAAAAGTAAATGAATGGTGGAATACCTGAGATGGAGAAGGCCTTAAGTGTAGTAAGGGAACTGCTGTACTTCAAATAATTTGGTCTTGGTCTGTTTGGGTCGTTATCGTATTAGTTACTTGGCTGCTATCAGATGTCCCACTGAGGTATGCAGCGTCCCCCGCAGCTAATAGTGTCTGCTGACTTGGAAGAGGCACTTAGGTTTCAGTTTAAGGAGCTCATAAAAAATAAAACTTGTGTAATGAGAGAATAGGTAGATGCAGAAGATGGTCTGAACTGTACCGAAAGGGTGTCTCGCGGTGCTTATAGAGGAGTCGGGATGTTGCTGCCCGAAATTGAAGACCTGCGTGCGTACGGGAGCTCTTGGTTGCTCTACTGGTACAAGAGATGCAGTTTACACAAGGGCAGGACTCAAATTGGTTTTCATCTACTCTTGAGCTCTTGAAATGTATATTAGAGATCTGCAGAAATCTAGGTGGAAGTTTGATTTTTTTAAAATAATCAAAGTAYTGGGCTTGCTGGAAGCTAAGTCGTAGTGCAGCTAATTCTGGCCTTTGTGAGAAGCTGYTTTTGAATTTATTTGTAGACTGCAAGTCCTGGTTTGTGATACCACAGGCAGTCAGCYTCTTGGGTGCCTTTGCAGCGTGAGGCAGTAACCCCCGAGTAGTTAGGTWTGCGTTTCTGGAGCCCTCAATGAACTGTCCTGCTGGAAGAGGTTTGGAAAGCCTAGGTGGGACCCGAATTGACCTGAGACAGCAGCATTTCCTAGTCTGGAGGAAAAGGTCCATCTTTGTTAAATAAGGCATTTGGCTGATCCAAGGCAGGCATAGGATTTTGAGTCCACCACTCCCATAAACACACAAGCTTCAACTTGCAGGTCTACCTGAAGTATCTGATGGCTGCTTGAAAGTCTTTTTTGCCCTGTTATGATAGTGGCTGTTAGTGTAGCTTATTGGCAGCACATCAGACGAGGCGTCTCCTCTCAGTTCTCCTGTGGCACAGAGGCACCACTGGATGCGAGTGCTGTGCCTGGCTGCAAAACAACGTTCTGATGAGTAGGGAATTAGATCAGAAGGAAGAGAAAGGCTGAAGAGGAGAAGTAAGGGAGGGAAGCTCTAATGAACAAGGCAGGGCGGGGAGGATGGGAAGAGGGGGAAAAACAGCTGCACTGCAAAGATAGAATAAAATCAATAGGAAATGAGTGAGCAGGAGAGAAATGAGAGAGGTGATGGAAATTACCAGATATGAGGGAGGTTTCCTGTCTGCCAGTACATTTTAGAAGCACACACCAGCTATAAAGGGACTCGCTAAGAAAGGCAAGAGACCCRATGAACCGTGCCAGGACAGAATGCTGTTGAGTTGTCCCACAGAGGACCAAAGATGCCTGTCTTTTAGGAGCAGCTGTCCTGTCCTTGGGGAGGCTCTGTGGGTACTGCTCAGTACCAGAAAAATCTTTCAGTGGTTAAAATGCCTTCCAAAACTTGGCTTCTCTCTGAACAAAAGATAGAAGCATCCACATGTAAAGGCATTTGGTCCATAGTGATGATAACTCCTGTTCTTTTATTCATTGACTTTCAAAATTGGTACTTTAAAGTAGGAAAATGATGTGTGTTTCTGATCTGTATAGATATCATAACTTTTTTCCACTCTATCTTAAAAAAAAAAAAAAAAAAAGTACTATGCAATATCCCAAATTAGGCCATGATTTCAGCCAAAAGAAAGCTGTTCTTATCAGATATTTTTCAGATTTTAGAAGGTTATTTTTTTCCCTCTGCAGCAGACTGTATAGACATTGAACCTGGACTGTATGGACTTCATCTTAATAATTTTGTGAAGCGTAATCACAAGGGACCCTGAAAGAGATGAGAGAATTCATCTGTATTATATAAACTCCCTAAATGCGTGCGAGTGCTGGGGAGGGGAGATGATTCCCTCATTTAGAGAGGAGACAGAGATCTGAAATACTTCTGTGGCAAAAGCAGAAATTATAAGACAGCTCAGAGATCTCGTAAGGATGAGCTCTAGCTYTCAAGTTGGCAATTTGTTCTTGCAGTCTGAGAGACAAAATGATAGGCTATGGTGGAATAACCACAGGTTATTCCCTGTGGTTTCAGCAGCGGAAGTGGTTCATGTGGGCGCAGATCAGATCTTAGCTAACCAACAAGTTCAATCCTTTTGGCTGATTATGATGGTATGGGGATACTGCAGAGAGAGTCCTTTGCAATTGTTGTGGGATTTCCTTTGTTTTTATCGATGCACGCTGTAGGATGTGTCTCGGTCTGTAGGGCACAGGTTAAATTCATACCTGTCTTGAGTTGCCGAATGTTCAGCAGCAGAAGGCATTATGGAGCAGTAGTCCAGAATTGGATRTAGGGTCTAGAAGAGCTGTGTTCTGTGTCTGCGCTAGTTGCTTCAGTGGCAGGTGCCTTCATATATGAGTTTAATAACTCATACTCAACAGTTAGTAGGTGTAATATTGCTGAGCACTGTAGCTCTTTGAATGGTATTCAAGTTTTATGCTTGAATATGTCATGTCTATGATGCTATGTAAAATATTCAACCCATTCACATTATGGAAATTTTTGTGAGAATAAAAACTCAGAGCACTTGAGAAAGAAAAAAGCAAGCATGCCTTTCCGTCCTTCCGATATGGAGAGCTGTAGGAATGTGGTGATAGCTTAAATTGCTAGCGTTTTGTTTACTTTGGATGTTAACCAGTGCGACTGCGGCTCTATGTATTGCACAGCAAACCTTGACCTCTCCCTCTTCCTTTTAGTAGACTTACCAGGTTCTCCGCTCAGCAGTGAGGCAGAAGCCCTGTTTTTKGCCTCTGCACCTGTTCACCCGTGCATTTCCGTCTCGGGAGACAGAGAATCTGCCCTTATTTTGGTTTAGTAACCTGGACTCTCAGACTCTTCTCTAGTCCAGAGAAACTCTTCCTTGCTTGCAGTGTGTGAAGTACTGTGCAATTGAGCTACATGAGCAGAGTCTGGCAGGTGACAGGCTCGCTGCAGGAGCAGAACCAAGTCATTAAGCTGAGACGGAAGCRGGGAGAGGAAAAAACCTTGCAACAGGTTGGAGTTTTAGCCGATCTCAAATCTCAGTGCTCGTCTGGAATTCAGCCTGATAGAAGGGTCCCACCCCTTCCTCCTCCAACGCCTTTACTTTTGTTTTTTTTGGTCGTCATGTGCTGTGACTGCTGGGAGCTGCTTCACCAAGTCTGCTTCTTCCCTGCTGTGACAAGGGCATCACGGTGGTTCACAGCGTGCTGAAAACGTGATTCCTTSTGTTGCTAGTCATATGCTGAGAAAATGGCTACTTCGCATCTATAATGTACTGTCTGGAATATTGATGTATTTGAGTCCTTGCATCAGCAAATTACTTTAGGAAATTGTGGAACTTCACCAAAATACGTTGGTCCTCTCTCTGCTTTTTTTTGTGAATAAATTTTCCAAAATAAGAAGCATTTTGTTCCTTTTTTTTTCCTTTTGTTTCTTCATTTTCATTTTCAAGAGAGTGTACAGGCTTTTTAGGGTTTTACCCCCCTTCCGCTTTTAAAGTAAGTATAAAAAAAAAGGAAAAAGCATACAAATGAAGAAGTTGGGGGGAAAAAAAAGGCAGTGYGCTTTGAAGACAAGCGCAAAAGGATTCTGGACACTTCAAGCAAGGACTGTCCTTTCCAGGGACTTTGTTAATTGAAATCCTTGTATGCAATCTCTTCATCTCCATCTCAGAATCCTATTTGGATCGGTTTGCTTTTATAGTAAATTTGAAATACCGTGATTATGGAAATGAGAAGCCTGCTCAAATATCTGTGTCCCAAAGGCGGCAAGTTGGTTTCCCGTGGCATGTTAAGTAGTTTGTTAGGCTGAAGCTGTTGGCGTTCCTGGAGGTKGCTGCACGCTCTGCAAGACCCTGAGCGCCGCATCCCCGTTTGTCTGCATATCACCTCTCCAGCTGGGCACGCAGTGGATGTAGATGTCAGGCTGCGTGAATCTGGCACAGGAATGATGAATCTGTGGGGCAGTCCTTTGGCTGCCCCGGGATCTGCTTCTCAATGGCAATCGACTCAATKCAGTTGAATGATAATGTCGCAGGAAGAAGTGCCCGGTGGCAAATGAATTCCGTCTTGTAAGATTGCCCCCACCTCTACTTTAGCTCTCATCTCTCCCTTCTCCATCCTGTGGAGATGTTTGCATTAGATTAAAGCACTTCTGTTGATATTTGGTGGTTTCCATGCTGCAGTTGATCACATTAGCTGTATGCCTTTCATTTTTTTGCCCAGGCATCTGCAGTGGAGAAAATGCCTTACTGCAGGCTGTTTGTAGATTTAAAGCAAATACCACTTTTGCTGCTGACTTAGTGGATTAACTACTGGTACGTTTTGCTAGTGGCTTGTACTTGCTTTTTATGCCTGCAACTTGCTTGCCTRTGTGGTAACTTGAATCATCTCAGTTACTTAAACTCAGCTGTTGGATATATGGTGATGTGCATTTTTTTTAATCCTTTGAGGATATTTGTCTGTGGACAACTGCTCATGGGTAATGAATGTGTTTGGTGGAAACTGGAGAGAGATGTTTGTGTATTGGCATCTGGAGCATGCATTGATAAAACACTGAGGGAGGGAGTTGTGGTTTCTTGCAAGCATGGATGCCTCTCGGATTTGGGTGATAAGAAGGGCTTCTCTAGGTAAGCTGCTTGCATTCTCTGAGTAACTGGAAATGAGATCAAATTTGGAATTAAAAGGGAAATCTTTAAAAGATCCATCTTATTTCATAAATGTGAGGATCAAATGTTGGCTGAGAGATGGTT
Organism: Nothoprocta perdicaria; assembly: GCF_003342845.1. Lineage (NCBI taxonomy): Eukaryota > Metazoa > Chordata > Aves > Tinamiformes > Tinamidae > Nothoprocta > Nothoprocta perdicaria. The sequence goes on along the minus strand of NW_020455217.1, from coordinate 977,533 downwards.
GCAACTACTGTGTTAAAGTTTTCTTGTTTGGAGTTGAAAGCAGGAAGTCTTTCTTGAAGGGTGACATACAGTTCTCAGCCTGTGAGCAAAGATTAAAAAATTCAGATGAATCAGCTACCAGGCACCATTAAAGTGAAGTCCTGCCTATTCAAGGAAATGTAACATCATAATTACGCTGGTAAAACTAGCTGTGTGCTGGAATTTCAAAGTAAGAGGCAGATGCGCTGCTGCAGTGAGAGGCCTGAAGCTAAAACCTTCTGTCTCTTCCTTCCCGTCGCTTGAGCCCTTGCATGGCTTCAGTGGTGTGCTTCGCACGTGCCCGTCTGGGGGATGGAGAGCCCTGGAAAAGACGGTTGATTATGTATTGGCTGGAGGGCAGAAGAGAAATTGTCAATAGGACAGTCTCCGAAATAAAATTAGTTCTAGAGGAGATAACACAAGCTGCGCTTTGGCACGTATTGTACACTATCTGGAAACRCTTTCAACTCGGGGTATCAATGCCTGTGTTAGTCTCCTCACACAGAAGGGATGAGAGAATGAAAGTAGGTGCTAGTCYATTAAGGGAATGGATCTCTGCATTTTCAGAGGCTGGGGCTGTGAATACAGGTTGGTTGCTTGGTTTGTTTTTCTTTTTCCAACTGTTATAAGGTTGGTAGTACAGGACTTCTMATGTGAAATACAGTGACAAGAGAGTCATAATTGTCAGACTATTTATTTTTTTCTGGTTCTTGGTATATAACAAGCAGTCGGTAGAGTTTATTAGGTCAGAAAATATTTATTGTTGAAAGTTTCCAGTTCTACAGTGTACATGACAAGGTATTGAATGCTAAAAGCGTATTAGTCATCTTGGGTTTTGATCTCTTTGAATTACCACAATTTTAGCCACTGTGTTTAGCAGCTAGTTATAGATGGAGAAGATTTTGTCTTGGAAAATGCGGCACTACTGTTTTCATTTTTTTCTCTTTTGAAACTGTTACCCGTACAATAACTGCTTTCCTCCTCTTTGGTTTAGTATGCCTCTTTGGCACTGATTCACGTTAGAATTTAGTGCCTGGTGGTGTGGATTTAAAATTTTGGAAGGTTTTTTTTTTTTTTTTTTTTTTTTTTTTCATAGCAGGCTTACTGGAATCACTTGAACTTACTTCAATGGACAGGATAAGCAGAAATTTGTTTATATAGGCTGTTCTAAAATGTTTAATGCCTTCTAAAATTGTTCATGGTAAAAGATCAAGGAAGGAAACAGTGTGACCTTTTGAATGATGCTCYGTATATCCATTTTCCTATGCCAGAAGTCAATCCAGATCATGAGGGACTTGAAAGAAGTAGAAATCTTGAGTATAAAAAAGAGGTTTTTTTTGTTGTTGTTGTTGTTGGTATCACAGATCTAGCAGCCTTTACCTGTCTCTGAAGAGAGTGTGACAATCAGTTTTCAGACCTATTTGCACCAGATATTTGTCATTTTATTTTTTGTTTGTAGAAATTTATCAAATATTATGTTTTCTGTTTCTGTATGGCTGGTTCTTCTGTTTTTTTTTTCTTTCATTAGCCGATTCTTTTTTTTAAGTAATATCTGTTATTAATATAAGTTTACAATCAACAACTGTGTTTAAGTTTTAATAGCTTGCTGGTTTTCCTCTTCGAAGATAATTATTAAGCACTGCAATTTGGTCAGGGTTAAAGCAGCTGTGCATTAGAAACCGACAGATGTGATCCTGTCTTTTTTTAATGATTGACTGTGTTAAGTAGGTTGCCAGTCTAATCCTAACTAGTGCTGATAGGCGCTTTTTAGTCAGCTAGCTGGAGCCCGGAAAGTGGGTTTTGCTTAGAGAAAAGCTAGAGCATTTTTACGGTGAATCACTCAGAGAGGTGCATAAGAAATAGGGTCCCACCTCAAATGATAAATGGAGAGTGGTTGTAATTTCTTGACCTCTACCTTTGCTTTTATGTTTTCCAGGCTGCTCAGCTTATCAACATCTCTCACTTCTGAAATGTTCTTSTTTATTGCTCAGTGGGTAGCACTCTTCTATGTTGGATTAGATCTCCTCTTGCTTGATCCTTCTTCCACATTTTGGCTGCCGTTCTACAGRTTGTGTCCCCATGTAATTTCATCTACAATCTTGGAACTGTGTCTGCTAGTAGAAAATTGAAGGGCAGTTATGGGAGGTGCTTATCCTGCCTAGTTATTTCCCTGCTTGCTCGTATGTGCCTTGGTGGTACTSAGTTGGTTTCCTTCCCAATTATGCTGTATATAGCAAATATTTGTAACATGTGCAGCTCAGTACTGCATTTCTTAGAATCTGAGAAAGGTGATGGTTCCGATATAGGATAGAATGGATAAGTACTTAAGATGAGGTTAAATAATCTAGGTATTGTTCCCTCTTTTGTGGTTGATCTGCTTTCTCAGTAAAGAAATAATTTCCCGTATTGCAACTCATCTTCAAAAAATAGTAAAATAAGGAATAGAAATTTTAAGGCATGTTTCTAAGGAGGTGGGATAATAGAAGGTTTCCTTATGTCAGGCAATGGAATTGTAGAATCATTATTTTGTCTGACATAATCTTCCTTAAATAGTCTGCTGTGACATGCAGAAATTCTGAAGAGGAAGCATCTGTATCTGTAACTTCTGCTGACATACAATGAAACAAGTTTCCGATATTATTGAAATAAAATATTAACTCATTTGTTCATCAAGTCACCTTCTGTTTTCCATAAATTAGGCCAAAAGTGGCCAGCCGTAAGTTTTCTGAGCCACAAGCTGCCTGCGAGTTGTTGATCTTGCAGGCCAGGAAGAGTTTCTGAGAGAAKGTGATCGATGCTTTGGGGTAGAAAGGGACGAAGTTGCCCGCTGCGCGGATGTCAGGTGTGCAGAGCCCTGCACGTGGCGGCAAGGAAGCGGCTCTGAGGCGATGGCACAAATGCGCAGGGAGCAGCCGACAGCACCCGAGTGCTGCTGCAGTGAGAAAGGAGCGCAGAGGCGGTAGCGGTCCTGGGAAGACCTGACATCGGGGAGCAGCGTGAATCCAAGGGAGAAATTCCAGGGGCACGAGCTGCAGGCAGGGCCGCACGGGCAGGAGAACGGGCTGCAGTTTGCGTTTCTTGTCAGCTGCGAGAAGCCAGTGTTATTGCATATGTGCTATGAGAGCTCAGACCCTTTTCTCTCAGAAAGAAAAAAAGAAAAAAAATGGGGGGGGGGGGGACTTGCTTTTAGTCCAGTGCACATGTGCTGAATATAACGAATTTTCATTGAGATTTGCCGCCACTACTAAACTGATTTCAGTGTCTCTAATGTGCTGGAGACTTTTCGGTAAATATCTGCGTGCAAAGCAATGGTTCGCTATTTTTATACTTGGAAACACACAGATGTTTCTCAGATGTGTCCAAAACTTGCAGTTGATCTAGTGGACTTTATGTTCTTGGTGTGTCTTACTGAAGTGTGTGAGAGTTCTTGCATATCCTTTTGCCTATATTCTTATATTTACTCTCAAAAAAGAAAAAAGCAAGAAATAGCATCTTTTGCAAGTTCCTGTTTGTTTGAGCTGAGGGGGTTAGATTTGATGCCTTGTGTAAAAGGGAGGAGAACTTTGCATCCTAAGCCCATGAAGTGAAGTGTCAGTGTGTACAACGTACAGCTCTTAAGTTGTTTAATGGTCTTAGGGGCTAAGCAAGTGCAAAGGCAAGCTTTTTGTGCATTGAGGTAATGCATTATAATCTTGGGTATTGGGAATGTATGCATCTAATCATTGCATCTCCTGGTAGCATTTGAACAAAATTCTTTTCAAGTGTAGGCTTCTTCATCCTGGTCTCTTTGAACTTCCCACAAATGGCGAGAGAGGTTCAGCCTGTTCAGCTAAGCCGCAAGCAGGATGCTGAGTCCTCCGTGTGCTCAGGCCTCGTGCTGCTTTGCTGCCGAGACCGCACAGTGGCGATGGTGCTCAGAGCTCTTGCTGCAGCCTCCTAGGGCTTGTTGCTTGCGAGGGTGTGGCTCCCTCCTTCCCTCGGGGACCACTTGGCTTCCGCTCTGTGGAGCTCTGAGAAGCTGCTCTTTTCCCATGCCTGCCTCCTTATTGGGGTAAAGGTCTGTGAATTCTGCATAAATATTGACCACATCCCATCCTAACCAGCTGAGAGCCGCTAATACTGTGATTGAACAACAAGAAAAACGGTGCTTATTTTGCTTGCAGGGTGTGTGACGTGCATATGGTCAAGGAGACCCTTAGGAGAAGGAGTAGAGAGCAGAACTGTTGTTACCTGACACAGAATGATGGAACGGAGAGACATAGATATTTTGGGAAGTTTATCTTGAAATACAAGGGTTTGTAGCTTGCAGTTGTGATGTTGCAGTTGTAACTTAATTCTCTTACTACTTTTTTTTTTTTTTTTTTTTTTTTTTTTTTTTTTTTTTTTTTTTTTAAAAAGGGACGGAGAAATCTGCTTTTTGAGGAGAACATTTCAGCATCCTTCCCCTGTTGTTTGGAATGTTTCTCTTCTGGTGCACAGTAGCAGCATGCCAAGTAGCATCTCTTGCTGAGTCTTATTTTTCCCGTTGTCCAAAAGTGTAGAAATGGAGGGAAAAGGCTATAATATCTGTTTCTGAAATTTTGGAGACTGATTCATGGTACAAATACAACTTCCCCTACATGTTGATGACAAATAAGGGAATTTGATATTGTGAGGGACTGAAAATGTCCCCTCTGAGGTAAAGGTGCCACATGGGGCTGCAGTATATTCCTGTTTTACTCTGTTTGCTCACTGGCCCAAACGGTTTCACATCAAGTATTTTGTGTGCAAATTTAAAGAAGCAAGCACTCTTTGCTCAGAGAAATTTGAGTTTTGCAAGGATGTAATAAATAATACTCTGCAATGCTACACATTTTCTTGCTTAGAGTTGTAAAGTGGCTTGCAGATGTGAGGGTATTTCCCTGCAGTAAGTAATACCCAGTTTTGCTGAAGGGTAAACTGAGGCATACAGCTGTGAAATATGGAAATATGAGTTTCTTGAGAGAGGAGTAGGTCTGGGAATAGGTGCGTGGTTCTGACTTGCTGTTCAGAGCTCTGCTTGTGGAGTGCGTTGTTTTGACTGCTGCAGTCAGCGAATGAGTTGAGTACACAGAGAAGGGAAAGAAACAGGAAACAAGAATGTTTGAAGCAAAATACATTTTGGTGAAGCTGGCCAGCGCTCGTTGTTTTGCGTATGTTTTATTGATGTGCTGAGGAGTATGCAGGAGAAGAATTAGGAAATTCTTGATTTTTTTTTTTAAAAATGTAAACCAAGTTTAAAAATAGCCCTGTTTTGACACTGCCTTTATGTCTTAGCAGTGGCTGCTTGGTTCACGTGATTCTCGCTCAGGCATGAATAAAGTGGGTATGAAGCTCTGCACTGGGATTTGCAGTGATTTTTTTCCCCTCGCTTCCTTAACTCTTTGTGATTTCATGTGTGCTTGCTTTAAAAAAGAAAAATGAACTACTGCATATTTTTTTCACTACTTTGGATTGGGCATTAGGACTGCTGGAACAAGAGGTGCAAGCCAGTGACTATCAGAACTGCTGGCTGTTTAGTGCTGCTGTTCTTGCCGTTTTTCTGTTAATGTTTTCTTTGTAAGAGCTGACATGTTCTTTTCTGATTTGTGAAGTTCCTAGAAAATGAGAAGCTGAGCAAATGGTTCAAAATGAGAACCAGCTAAATACAGCTTTCTGCTATTTAGAAAATGATAATGCATACCACAGGAAAAGATAGAGGCATGGAAAATACATGCTCTAGCTGGGAAGCTATTGCATTTTTCGAGCCATGGAGCAGATAGATATAGGGGTAGGAGTTGATTTCTTTGGCTTCCTCTCTGCTGTGTAATTGTAGCCTTGATGCAGTTGTGGTTTTCAGATTATATTTGGTACCAGCACGCATTGGACTGGGCAGCACAGAAGTTACGGTGAGTTTGCTCTGTGAAAACTTAAGAACTGGCAGAATGCAAAAGAGATGGCGATTAATATATTAAGTGGTTTGCTGCAGTCTCGTAGTTTTAATAGCCGCCATAATTCAGGGAAGATATGGAATTTAATTAGGAATGGTAATTCAAATCAAATCACGGGAAATTGCTTCAGTTGAATTGGATGGTTTGATGGAAAAGCTGAAACCAGACTCTATCCTGCTTGTTCTGCTGTACGCAGTGGCTTGGATGCTTGTTAATGGAGTGCCAGGCATCACACTGCCTGGGGCATGGTTAGAGCCCTGGGAAGATTTACATTAATCAAACACAAACAGACAGTGTAGCGTGAAGAAATTTCTATCCCGCTAGCGCTGCTCACAAACCTAATTAGGTTATTGGGGCAGAAAAAGAAAACAGCCCCTTCTCCCTCCAATCCTTCTTCCCCAGGGCTTGGCCAGTCATATGGCYATACGAGCAGTAAGGCTGTGCCCCCTGCTTTGACTGGCCCATGTGTTTCGTGGCATGGCAGAGGGGCAGGCTTTTATTCTCATCCTCTTGCCTGCCCTCTTCTAAAGCAGTGCGGGAGCTCTGTTTTTTGGAGAGGGGCTGTGTGCTCTTTCAGGTGTCACAATGGAGGGATTTAAAAAAAAAAAAAAACCTGAAGGAAAAAACAAAATTGCAAGGCACGACGTGACCCTGTGACAGAGACCAGAAATGGGGAAAGCACAAAATCCTGCTGCCCTGTGCCAGTCCTTTACTCGCATGCCTTGTGTGAAGCGGTTTCTGTGATCAGCGCGATGTGCCTTAAAATGCATCCGTGTGTGTGTCTGTATCATGTTCTGTCCGCAAGGCCCCTGGAAAGCTGCATGTGGAGATGCCAGCGCCGCACGGCCTGCGTGCGGCGTCCGTGGGGCGCGTGCGGACGCTGTTCTCCGCGCCGGGCCGCAGCTGGTGCTGGCGGGGAGGAGGTGGGAGAGAAGAGGTGGAGTTTCTTCCCATCCCTCAAGTGGTCAGTGCAACAATCAGACAGATGCCTTTCCAAGGATATCGCGCGAGCGCGAGGAAAGCAGAAGGCCCCCGGAGGGGCAGCCTGCGCTCCTCGGAGACGACGTGCTCCCACCGTGCTCCCCCAGAAGTGGCCCTTGGGGATCTCCCTGCTCAGCTGACTTGCTCTTGTGAACCAGGTAATGTCTGTGTCTTTGTCCCTCCTGAGGGATGTGTGAATATGCTGCAAGATGGAAAAAATAGCTTCCCTGAATGCAGAGGAGAGAGGAGGAATTTTTCATGTACTATCTATTGGGATTTGAAGGGGAGGGGGAGGATTTCTTTTTCCCTTGCAGGATTTTGTTTAGTCTTTTTTACTTAAACAGCTGTTGTGTGATAGAACTGTAGTTTGTATTTTGCTATTTCCATTGTCAAAATAGCCAGTTACATCTGCCTGGTTTTGAAATCTATGCTGCCATTTCTCAGCTCCACAACAAAGGTTTTGAAAGGCAGGAGAGGTGCCTTGCATGGAGCTGCTGGCAGCACTACCCTCTTCACAATTCCCCAGGCTCGATTCCATCCTAGCCCTTCTGTCTATTAGCAGTTAGTGTTTACAGTCTAAGTGAGTGTCGTTTTGATAAGCTAGTGTTCATGGGCATTGATTTTTAAATTAGTTGTTAATATCCAGGAAACCATCTTTGACATCCCCTCCAACGTAGTTTTCGTTCATCTGTTTATTATTTTTTTTTCCTATTGTGAGACATTCAGATTGTATCTGTCAAAGACAGATTGCTGAATCTGAATGCTCTGACCAGTGCTGCTGGTGCACAAGGGAGACAGCAGTAGTACAAGGACAGCAATGAGCTTGCTGAGAGACTTCCCTCCATTTGCAGTAGTTTCTGCCCCTGTTTGGGTATTGGGATTTGATGGGAAAGGGCTGTTAAATGCTGATCTCTCCTGGGTATTTTGCCCTGGTGTTTAGTTTTATTTTATTTATCTTCTGGAGGACATATATGAAGTAGGCACTATCCGCTGTGCACAGACGCTCATTTCTCAGCAAGGCAGTACTGTAGGTGGCTCTGACATGGAGAGGCAACTCTTTAAAATCCTGGGTGACAATCTGCAAGTTATTGCAAGCTCTGCTCTCGCCCAAGTCAATGAGAACTGACAGTTCTCAGCTTTGTGCCTCTTGTGAAGGGGCGTTCCTGAGAACTGGTGCAAGGGCAAGCGGGCTGGGGAAAGAGCTTAAAACTGATATTGAGGTTTCAGATAGCTTCATTATCTCTAGGCTGCTGCCACATGTCTTGAGGAATTTCACTGCCATCGCCTCTCAGCAGCTGGTAGGTTTCCTGAGTAAACATTTCTTCCTTTCTTCTTGTATTTTTATGTATTTCTTTTATGAGAACCAAGAGGAAAATAATAATACAAACATATTCGGAACTCTTTTAATAGCAATGCATTTGGCTCATGCGCTGTTCTCAGGATCTTAGGCCATTTTACAAGTATCATGGCTTCGCTGCTGTTTTTTCCCTTCCATTTTGTAGCAGAAGAAACGGGGCTTGATGTCACTGTGAAATCTTAATCCTATGTTCTGCTCCAGTTCTTTGCAGTTGGTCTTTCTGGATTCCTCCTGCAGCTTCACTGAAGGGGCTCATGAATGTGGAGAAGGAAGCTGCCCTCAATGCCTGTGTGCATTTTTCACCTTTCATGCAGTGTAGGCTGTGTGCAGTTTTTTGCTCATGTTTTACAGGCAAGACCTGCATTTCATTGGAGGAGCAGTAGTAGGTTTGCATATCACTGAGGTCTCTTAGGTAATGTGGATAATGTAAGGTGGCCTTAACATTAGCATACAGTACTGCTAATCTCTTTATGGATAAATTTCCATTGCACGCTTTTTAAATTCTAGCTAACTGAGGAAATATACATTTGAGAAATTTCCCATGGTTACTTTTTTTATATGCACTTTTACTGTGACAGAAGCCCTCCTGGGAGGTGTTGAAGCAAGAGGAGTGAAATGTTAAATAAGTTGCATGTTTTTAATTTGCTTTAGTAGCAAATAATTTATACTCTTGGAGTCACACTAGTGCTGATGCCCTTAGTGTTTGCACCTACATTAGCAAAAGTTCACCGTGAGAATCTGTCTGTGTTGGAAGCTATGAGGTATTAATAATGTGCGATACAGGTTAAGCAACAGGGTGGTAGTGATTTCTTAGTTCGCTCTGCACTGCAGCTTCTGTTTGTATAATAGTGGGTATATCCAATTTTTCCTGAGTGTAAATTAGGCCACTGAGAGTGCTTTGCTGCTGGATAATTTAAGACATATTAGCTGTAAATTAGTTTATTGCAGCTGGCAAATATTTAGAGGCTTCGCAAAGGTCGTAAGGGTGGAAGTTGTCCGCAGATCCCATGCAGACTGGGCGTAGTTTGACTAAAGGTTCTTGACTGAGTGGGACAGCAAAGGCAGAGCTAGAACTGCTTTTTGCTTAGCTGTGAGCTGATAAATTCCTAGTCCTGATGAAAGACCAGCCTAGAGCTTGAAATGTTGATGTTATATTTCTAGTTCAGCTATGTACATTAGCCCGTAATACAAACTAACAAGGGAAGTTAAGGAAAAGACAAGTTAAGACGGGATGCCTTTTGGGGAGCAAATGTGTCAGACATATTGACCTTATTATGGCAACAATGAAATGAAACTTTGTGTCATACAGTTCACTTTAAATATAAATCCACCAGTGAAGGTATTACTAGGTTTTTTTAAATGTTTTGCAATTAACAACAAAACCCATATTGAAGTGAAAGTGCAGTGAAATAATGTTAGCTCAAATATGTGTTCATAACAAGTTAACCGTGTTGGTTCTTTGCTAAAACAGTTTTTGAAAGGCATGTTAGAGGAATGGTCAAGATATAGGTAAAGATGTTTGCTTTAGAACTTGCCGAGATTAGCAGTTGGGGAACTACTTGTTTTTTTTTTTTCCCCAGTTGAAAACAGAAACTAGTTCTTCTGATTATGTTTTTTTCTCTAACAGTAGCTCTTCTTTACTTGATACCCACAACCCAATATGCATTTATTTCTTAGATGCACGGTGTTCCTGTGGCAACCGTCTGTACTCACTCACCAGAAATGTRAACTGTGGGCCACATAGTCAAATGGGCCTCTGAACCTTGCACATATATTTGCAAAACTTGAAGCTGGGTAATTGGAGTTAGAGTTAGGGTATTTTGAAAGCTACATTTCCAGTTGTATTGCAATACGTCTTTCTCCTCCCTTTCTAATTGCTGCCTTTTGCTGTTTTTAAGGACTGTTTCCACACTCGGTTGTTGCTGGTTCATAGCAGCCACAAGTTAGGTATGGCATTAATAAGGAACTAGGCTGTGTGCCTAATGAAATGCAAAAACTGCATGACAGACTGGGGCAACGTGAATGATCTCCAAGCCCTTATGTGTGTGCATTGGGTGAAAGCAAATCCCATGGCAGTTGAAAGCTTTATGTTTCCATGGTTGGTTTAGCAAAATAAAATTGTCTGGCACTGCATTCTTGTTGCTTTGTCGCTCGCTTTGATTTTTGTCTGCATCTAACTAGAAAGCTTTTCCAGAGCCTGTGTAGGAGTGGTGCTGGTGGGGAGGCGGGGAGTAGGGCTGCTTCCTTTGAGCCAGCTCTCTATTGCAATTATTGGCAAGCAAAGCAAACATTTCATTTCCCCGTAATTAGCTCCAGTTTAGGGAGGCAGGTTAATTTTGATTGCCGCGCCCTGTCTGCTCAAGAAACCCTATTGCTTTATTTGATTCTTTCATAGTGGAGCTGTTGGTGGGCAAGGGATTTGAAATGATTTTCAGAGGTGGAAACTGGAGAAAAGAGTCAAAGTAGACCTATTCTGCACTTATGTTTTTTCTTTTTCCTCCAAAGAGCTGAAGCTCAAGCTGCCAAGATGATATGCAAAATGGGGAGAAAAGTGCCTTTTTGGAATGCTTCTGGAATGGCCAAGCCCACCTGATTTCAGACACCTTGTTTCTGGAGAGGCTTGAGCTCTCTATGGCTGGAAATGTTTGTCCATAGTCTACTTAATAAATAAATCAACTTAAAATCCTGATCATAACTTCTTACATCACAAGGCTTGACCTTTTTACACTGCTTACTCAATTCTCTTAAGCGAGTAACTTGCAGCAAACCAACACACCATCGACATTTCCGCTCTGTTTCATGGCACGCCGGATTGTTCTTTATTGTAGTTATGATAACTATTTCTGAAGGTGTTTCTAAAGAGCTCTTCTTCTTTTTTTCAGTACAACTGGCTGGTGTGTTTGTCATTTCGAGGATGCTAATTTTGCTTTCACAGAGGTGGAAACAGAGTCACGTAGTAACTTGTAACCAGTGGGATTGGGAGACCTGTGTCAAATCAGCTGAGGTTTGGGAAGTTCTTTTCTTGATCAGTTAGAGGACAGAGTTTATTCCCACTCCAATATATTGGAGTATTTTATGGGCAAACCMGATCCCTGCAGCTTGAAGTGTGCCTTTAGACTGCACCTAAAAGCAGCGTGAGGGAAACCCGAACAACTTATTTTATTTCTGCACTCTTCCACTGCCCCCTTTCCCAGTTGGAGTTTGTTTGCCGGCTCCTAGCCGGTTGTAGAGCTGCTGAACAATAGGTGTCCTTGTCTTACAGGGCCTGTAACTTCGGCCCTGGAGATGGAAAGCTGATGGTTCCGAGCCCTGGAAGTCAGTCAGGAGTGGAAGAATAGTCCTTGCTGCTGAAAATGTCCCTGCAAAATGTCCCCTCCTCTTTGTAGCATTTCTGTGGGGACTCAGAGTTCTCGCAGGGTCCTGGCTTCAGCAGCAGAGCGGCACAAAGGCCACATTGAGAATAGCTGCTGGGGAAGCCCTCCTTCCTCGCCTGCCCTGTAAATGCAGTTCTTTCTCCATGAAAAGCCCTGACATCAGCTCTTGGAAAAATCCGAGTGCTTGTGTCATGGAAAATAGCTGAGGCACTTGCTTGGGTTGGGACTGAATGACTGAACTGTGGATGAAACTTCTCTAGAGATGCTTTTCTTCCACCCTTTCCAAACGTTGCTGTTCTTAGAGAAATATAACCCCTCCACCCCCCTGGTTTGAAAACTTYACATGGGAATGATGCTAAGGACAGAAGTATGGTTGGCTATATGCAGTGCTTGCCTCTTCGCTCGATGTATGTCTTTAACAGATACCATTGCAAGCTCTTTTCCAAGCTGAACACATCTCTTCACAAAAGGATGTTTACCAAAGGGAGCGAAATTCATTAGGATGGACATAATACCTGTATCACCAGGAAATTCCATGTGCCTCCATGTATGCATGTATTCCATGTATGGAAGCACAAGCACAAGGAATTTTTTATTACATATTTTATGAAAAGTYCTATGTTTCCCTTTTTTAAAACAGTTCAAGCTGGACGTGTGCRTTAGTCCTTTATCTGACCTCATCCAATGCTACAGTTACTGTGAGGGATGAGAAGATGGAGAACCTGGTGGAGTCAGCACGGGAAGGTAGTGGCTGTATAATCCCTTCACTAAATTACCTATGTTCCTCCTCAGAAGGCAGAATGTGGGCATGTTCGCAAGGCAATCAGTAATCTAAAGCTAATAACGCCACGAACGATTCTTCCATGAGTCATTGTGTCAGCTATGTGCTGCCTTGGACTCCTATAAAAATAACAAGGATTTTTTTTTTTTTTTTTTTTTTGGCTCTGCTCTGTTTTGCCTCTTCTTGCTACAAGGGCACTGGGTCTGTATAATGGCTCCAAATGGTTCTAGACATCCAAGCCATTCGGTTGCTGCCTTCAGTTTGGCTCTTTTGCTGCGTCTTGCACTGTAACCTGTTCTTTTCACTCTGCAGTTAGATGTGTTTGAGGAAGAAAACTGTATCCTCTGATAGAGAGGAAAGATGACCGTGCATAAAGCTGCACTTTAAGTGGGGAAATGTGAAGGTGARGAGATTGATGTGTTGAATCAGTAGCATAGCTGCTGTGGTCACAGCTGTTGTTGGGCAGGGTGGTAAAAAAGGCAGATTTTTCTGCCTTTTTTTTTTTTGGTCATTTGTAGTTGCCCACTTGCTGCATCTGTGTTTCTCCACCTGTCACTTGCTGTTCCATCAGTTCCTCTTAGTCACCCACTGTCGTGTACAGGACACGTCGTCCCTCTTTGTTGTGACAGGAAACTGCCCCTAGCTCTGCGCTAGGGTCACACGGGTACCGCTGGGGTTCAGATCATGCCAGCRCTTGCCCGTAATACCTTTCTTGAGGCTTTTAAGCTCAGCCACTGAGTGTCAGGGTGGATGCATGTGTCTGCAAACTCGGAAAATAAACAGGCTTTTTTTCTCTCCTTCTCCCAGTTACTTTCAAGATAAAATTCTGGGAAATAACTGCAAAGTGACATCCACGTTTGCTGTGCTTTGGAGGGTCTCGTTCAGCCTGCTGAAGAGGCAGAGCAAATACAACCTTTTCTGACTTGTGTGAGYGCGGATTCAGCCAGAATTTTAAAATCAAATCCTAGCAGGTTCTGACAGCGCTGCGTCGTRTGCGTGAGACACCAAGTAGTGCGGGCTCCTCGGTGGTTTTCCGTGTTATCCAGGAGCTTCCTCGAGGTCTCTGAGCTTTCGGMTCTGTGGAGGTGTGTGTGAGCAGGAGAGCCGCGTGCAGCTGGGGCTCCACACGCRTAGCTGGCAGTTAAACAATGTGTTTTGTCACTAAAATGCACACGCAGAGGTGGTGCTGGCAAAAGGCCCCGCATTGACTAGTCTCCTGGTGAAATCCTTCGGAAACAGGATGATGTCATTGCAAATAGCCTTGGTGGGGGGTGAGGAAGAACTTCCAGTTATGTTTGGTATTCCTTGGCTTTCTAAATGTGGAGAAGAATTAAAGTAAAAAAAGGAATGAGACCAATGTTTCTCATGCCTCTTGGGTTTTGGGTCACATTCAGATTTCTTGAGGAGCGTTTGTGTGCACAAGCAGCCTCTTATTTAAATGAAACTAATAAAGCAATGAAGAAGCTTCTAGTGCAACTGTTCACCTCCTAATTAAAGATTGGTTCTGTCAAGCAAGCAGTTTTAGGCTGTTCTYTTCTGTATGGGTTTCACAATGATTCTTACTCATCTCAGCACAAGTTGTAGTAATTTATACTTCCATCATGCAAACACACAAGCTTAACTTCAGGCATGTGAGTAGTCCTGCCAGAGCAAATGGGACTAAAGCTAGGCATATGAATAAGTATTTCCAAGGCTGAGGCCCTTCTCTGAATCTAAATATTTTTCCTCTTTGATCAGTTTTTGAGATAGCAGTTACTTGAATTCTAGTAATATTTTAGTAAGGGAGGAAGAAAACCCAACATGGTTATCTGAATGCGGTACTATTTATGGTCAGATATATTTTCAACCTCCAGGGCTGGAATGGAATGCTTTGTACTGCTGCGAGCTGGGAATCCTTCCTAGCTCGGCTGGGTTTGAGCACATGAAATCTGAAAAGTGTATATATATGTGTGTGTGTGTGTGTGTGTGTATATATATATATATATTTTTGTCTTGGCTTCTAGGTACGTTTTAGGCAGTGATGCAGTACTGAATGGTGTATGCACGGGTGAGAATTTTTAATCCATGGTGTTACTAGTTGTAGGTGTGTTTTTCTTGCTCTGCATTTTGGTAAATAGGTTTTCCTAATGCAGCATGACTAACAAGGCATACTTTTAGTAATTGGATGCATTTAAATTACTTAAATAATTTGAGGCAGTATTTAAAAAACAAAATGAGACTTGGCTTATAATTGTTCCTGGTATTTGGGAGTTGAGAGAGTGGAACAACTTGTTTGAAAATGCGCTGATGTTCATCAGTTATCAGACAAAATGTCTACAGGGTTTTATCGTGTAGCCTAAACTTGCCAGCCAGATTTGGAGTTAAATCTCCAGCTGTTAACCGCACCCCCCAGCTTGCCCAGTGTTTACAGTTGTAGGTGAAATACATTTTGTACACTACTTTTATTTTCAACATAGTAATATTTGGAAGTAAAGTAAGCTGCACTAAAAAAAGATAGCTGTTGAATAAGCTCAGAAACTCTTCTGTTTTCTCTCTTTGTGCTTTGTTTATCCACTTGCTTGCACTGTGCTTTTTGCTGTAGTCGCGTGTAGTGACATAGTYGTGAGGAGCCGAAGGACGCTTCGGCCACCCTAGAGAGGCCAGGGAGTATTCAGTTAGGAATTTGGGGGAAGAAGAGAAGCGTCTTGTACCGAGCGCTCCCCGCAGTCTGGCCAGCGGGGACATTAAGAACATCCTTCTGGTCCGAACGCAGCAGCTTGTTCCCTCTCGCGTTCCGTCATTTTATAACTGAGTGGTCTGGAAGCGCTTCAGGGCTCGGCGGGCTGTAGGAGGGGCAGGGGGAGAAGCCGTTCCTCCTTCACCTCCAGTGGAGCGGAGCAAGGGCCCCGTCCTGCTGCGCTGGCTCTCCCGGCTCGCTCCGTGGCGGCGACGCGGAGCTGCCCAACGGAGAAGGGAGCAGGGAGCGCGCCTCGCCTCGCCTCGCCTCGCTGCTGGCCCCGCTCCCCCAGCGCGGCCCTCCCGCCCCGCTCGCCCCGCACAGGAAAGCAGCTCAGGAAGCTGGCCCGCGGCCAAGGGGCTCCGGCGCTTCCGGCAGCTCTCCCGGCATGCTCCGGCTCGGCGCCCTGTGACGCAGGCCGCATTGTTGGAGCCGGCAGCGAGCCCTGCGCGCTGCGGCTCCGGACCCTCTCCCCGCGCTCCCCTAGTGCTGCCGGCTCYGTCCAGGCTACGCGGCCCCTCGCGGGTCCTGCCGCCTCGTACCCGAGTGTCGCGCCTGGTGCGGAGCGTAGTTCCGGAGCTAGGACCTCGCCGTAGGAAGCGGGAGGGTTTGGCTCCCGCTCAGCGAGACTCCTCCGCGCACTCTTAACTCCGGAGCGGGAAGGGCTGCTCCRTCTTTTAACGTTGCTCTCTGCTGCTGCGTTTGGGATTTTCTTTCGAAATCTGTAGACTTTTGAAGTCAAGAGCTTATATTATTTAAAAAAGGAAAGAAAAAAGTTTTTACATAACCTCTAAAGCACTAAAATTTAAAGTCTGCCTCCATTTGAACTCTGGATTACCCAGAACAGTGCAACAGAGAACTAAATCCACTTTTGTTTGTAAATTGTATTTTGGCTACAGTGGAGTGCAGTTGGACCTAGGGGGGCTTGTTAGGGAGCACTATGGGATAAAGTGATGCACTGAAGTGCTCCGTAAAAGTATTTCTGTTACTGAAGTTAGTACTTTTTTCATGCATCTCAAAAGTTGAAGTGCATTAGACTAAGAAAAGCAAAAAAGTATAATTCATCTCCTAAAGACCCTTCCCAGCTATAGAAGGATGGATTTTCTTTTCGTTATTCCTCAGTCTCTTTCTGCTTTCTGAATGACACACGAGGTTGGCCTGAGATGACTTCTGTGTTTTCTTTGCTTTGGGATTCGGGGTGTCTGCCCTGCATAAAATAGTTCTTTACTCACCAGAATTTCCAAGTGAATGTTCGAGAGATYTGGCTTTGCAGGAGGAGCCTAGTGAGGAGAGACAGGCCTAGGGAGGCATTTTTCATTTGCAGAGTGGATTTCTCGGGCTTCTGTGATGAAAATAATGGCCTGGGCTTTTGGGAGAAGGAAGAGGATTACCACTTATTGTTTAGTCTGTGTGCAACTTTGTTTCTTTTAGTTTTGTCTGAAATTTTGTTTCTTTTTGTGTGTAATTTTGTTTCTTTTTGTCTGTGTGCAACTTTGTTTCTTTTAATGGTGAGTAATTAACTTCTGTGCTTCTTTACCCATAGGTTCCCTAGACTTAGGCTACCAGAGAAACTCTCTATCCCCTTAGTTTTGAAAGCACTGGTGCATTTCAACTTAATTTGGTACTGTTATCTTGAAGATAGGAAATGGTTTTTTTTTTCAGATAATAGACAGGTAATATTGCCAGTGTCATTTTAATTGCATTTCACTTGCCTAATACCTCATGAGGTGCTCCCTTCAAAGGCAGACAAGGGTAGCTGTTCTTAGTGAGTGTTTGCACAGAGGTTCAGCATGTGCCAGCCTCATCCGTGCATGTGTGTCGGGAGATACGTGGTATTCCGAGGGAGGAACTAAGTTGAGCATTACCTCGGTGTAATAACTTTATGCTGTTCAAGTAGTTGCAAGGCTACTGGACTCCCCTGACTGTGCTCCTGTATATGTTATTGTAGCTATGTATTGTATTGTATTATTGGACTGGTGCTGCCTCTTTGGAGAAAGCAGCACTGGAGGTGGTGTGCCTGCTGAGCACTTTCTGCTTGTCTTAAAGGAGTGGGTTTTTATACTTTTCGTGAAAATAGAGATCGTGTTAGGAAGAGATGGTCGCATGAGCTGTAATGCTSTTAGATAATACAGACTCTGCATGGGGGAGAGAGAATTGCAATGTCATGGCTATGGGAGAACTTTCAGTTTGAGTTCACCTACCGGCTAATAAATCCATCAACAGGACACAGCCATCAAACTCGATTAATTCTTAGCATATGGAACTATTTGTTATGAGAGGAAGATGATTTGTTCCACTAGTGAAAAAGAAAGACCTATTGGGTGCAGAGTATGAGAGCTCCAGTTCTGCTTTTGCTTTTACTTCTATTGAAGACCTGAACCATATTTACAGGAGTGCTTTGCTTTGAATCAGCTGTGATGGACTAATAATTGTCTGGAACATAAGAACAAAAAAGTATTCSTTATTCTTGCTTTACGGCATTACAAAACTATAACGTGTTATTTGTGTTTAAGCATAAATGTTGATGTTAAGTAAAAATGTTGAAAAGCAAAAAGAAGAGTTCATTAAACTTATGTTATTTCTTCTTTCCAGGTTTCCTCTCAAAAAACCTACCAGGTGAGTTACTGAAGTTTAAAGCTTATTTGTATTGCAAATTACGATACAGTGTTTTGGTGAAATGAATACTTTCAGATTCAAACATCTGTGTAGTGAGATTCCTTACAGACACGTGGAAATTGGGTATCTGCTCAGGATGGGTGCCCAAAATATGCTTGGTTGACTTAAATGCATGGCATAGTGTTACCATTTGCATTAGCTATATGCACCGACTGGTTTCATCTGGAATTTGAGATGGTCAGAGCAAGTGACCTTCAATTGGTGCATAATGTACAGACACTTAATTCAAGGGGGATTTTGATCTAAAACTTTGATTTTTGTATACAAAAATTTAAAAGTTACTGAGAGAGGAAGTTGAATTAAGGAGGATTTGAGGATTTTTTTAGCCTTATGTCACTTAAATTTATTTTGCTTTTAAAGTAAAATATCACTAATTTTGAATAACGAAATATTTGTGCTCCTACAAATCTGAAAAACTAAAGCTTTAACGTGTACGTTTTTGTAATCTAAGCTCCTTGTTAGCAAATGGAGCTACTTAGGCTTATTTATGAAGAAATGACTGGTTAAGCAGTGTGTTTGCAGTGCAGTAGTCAGGACCCTCTTCTCTGGTTTGACACAGACATGGCAGCATTCTGAGCAGAGAGTCTCCAGCTGACAAGAAGCAGAAGGTTGAACGCTGCAGTAGTACACACGACTTTGATCCTACAGGTAAAGTCTTAAAACTGCACAGATGGGAATTTGGACTTCAGTTTGACTGCAGTGAAAAGGGTTCTGATGTGTTAATGAGTGTGGTTTTCAAGAGTTGTGTTGTGCTCTGTGATTGCAAAGCCTTTTTGAATCATCCAGGCATTGAAATGAGTATGGGCTTTCTTTTAAACATGCTTATCTACAAAGTGGCTGTGAACTGTGCAAAAACAAATCTATATTAGTGCTACCAGTGAATAGTTGTAACGACTTCCTATTTCATAAAAGATGCTCTGAAATTTCAGTTGGCAAGTTTTGCAGTTAGTTGGTTCTTTTGGATGATTTAGCAGGGAAGAAGTGTGAGAGAGAGTGTTCTTAGTGTCAACTGGGACTGGTATTCTTTTAGGGTGGAGGGGCTGAGCTTCCATAGATTTGAATCCTCCTTCTCATCTCTAAAGTTCATCTGTACTTTCCAACATGATATATTTTAAAACAAGTTTATATTTTAAAGGATATGAGAAAAAATATATGTATATATATAAAACCTTCTGTGAAATCTGGATCAACTTGGTCAGCCTGTGGACTGCTGTGCTGGAAATGAGCATGCATGCAGGGATTTTTCCTTCTCTCTCTGAAACACTAACTCAGTGACTACTGTGTAGGCTCATGAAATGCATGACAGGCTCTTGTCTGAGCCTCCTGGCCCCATGCAATGTGTGTTTTTCATGTCTGTGCATTCTACTGTTTAGTCCAGTCTTTCCCCTGGGGCTTATGGAGGAGATGGGAGTTGAATCTAGAGGTTGTAAAACTTGTAGAATGTGTTTGTGCACAAAGTAGTTCAAGCTTGCGTTTATAAGCCATCCTGTTTGTGAATTTTTCCTGCCACTAGCTGCATGACTCCTTCCTACTGTGCACAAAATAATTAATATGGACTTTCAAAGTCTATTTATGAAAACAACAAAAAAAAGTCCTATGGGAGAGGAATCTAAATTAGTTGTTGTCTTTTCCTTTATCCTTGAGAAAAGGTAATGTAGAATTCTTTAAGGTTAGTTTAGGTGGGAGAAGGTCTTGCCTTGCAAAGAGAATTTGGCTTTTACTTTTTGAGAAGCAAATTTAGGAGTCCTCCAATATTAATTTGATAAAAGTAATTCTATTTTGAGAGTGGTCACCTGCCGTGATGCTTGCTGTCAAGTCTGGTGGATGACCTCTTCGCTGTAGCCCTTCATCAATTTCTTTTCTTTTTAAGGGGCAAATTCAGAATGCTGAACTACTATGCGTATGTCTGCTATGTACTCTGGAGATAAATGTCATGGAGCTTATGTTTTTTCCAGAGTCTTCTCTTCTCTGTAGTTCACTGTTGGCATAGCAGAGAACTTGGTTTATTTTGTTTTAGATTCTGTAGCAGATACTTTGTGGTGTCACCTGTGTCTTCGTGCTTGAATTATTCACTCCTTATTCCAAGTGTTTCACCTATGTTTTGTTCACATCTTATTTGTGTTTTGCACGATTTAACCTAATAAATCAGTCTGTTTTTCATGAATTTTTTTTTTCTCATGTTTGGTCTCCATATTTTCTATATCTCTCTCTCCTTTTCTCCTGCTCTCGTGCAGATAGCTCCTCCAAGAAGACAAAGTCTAGTTCGGAGGAGAGTAGATCCGAGACRTATGGTAAGCTAAAGCAGCTGCTGCAGCCCTGCACCTTTGCAGTCTGCTCGATGCTTTCTGTCTGTGCGCCCAAGGCTTTTACCCTTTACCTGATCCGCATGGTTGGCTCTGCAGCAGGGAGCGGGAAGCCGGGTTTCAATGTTGCTTCACTTGTATCGGCTTGTAGTTCTTGTAGTGCCTGGAAACTAACTCGTATGTGGCAAGCGCAGGCTGTCGTCTGTAGTTGGAGGGAACTTGCTGGGACTGCTCTTCTCGCTCGTCTGCCACCAAGTATTCTTGGCTGTGTACRAAGGCACAACTCATACTGGACTCCAGAAGAGTTCTTGTGTCTGCATCTGGCTTGAACTGTGGAGRTTAATCTGGAGGAGCTACCAATTCATCTCTCTTCATTACTTGTAGAGAATCTTACTTCAGGTGGCTTGAGKGTTTCATGGAACTGAAAAACCCTATGTCTAGATAACTTCAAAAAATGGAAGCATGTGAACTTCACTGCCCTTTTTTCAGAAAAGGAAGTAGATGCCCTGGCACTCCTCTCTTGCTAGGTATTACTGCGTTACGAGCCTGTAGAATGGAACAATTTGGCATGTTACAATTTGGGATGATTTTGAGTCACCTGCATATCCGCTGCTTACCACAGTGCCCTGTGACATGTGCTGCAGGAAGGAACGTCTACCAAAGACAGCCTGCCATCTCACCTGCCCTTCTCTAGCTCACATCAGATGTGTCTTTGCTGTGACACTCTCACCATCCCACCGTTATGTCACAAGCTTGCTTAATTTGTCATCTTGGAAGAGGTTGGCACACATATACTAGTTAGGAGGTAGTAAGTTTTCACAGGTTGATAAGAGGCCCTGTGCCTCCTGCCAGCTTTTAATACCCTTGGATGCAGGCTAAATCTGGGCAGTACTGCTGCATTTCGCTCCATTTCACATTTCTAAACATATATGCTCAGGTGTGTTTTGGCAGTGGTTGGCAGGATGGCTTTCTTTGCTATTCTTTCCTGATATGTAAAATAGTCTGTGATAGTCTCTGATTTTCTCCGTGGAGAATTTTCTTGCTGCATATTTTCCCACTGTCTTTTGGACAGAGTGATAAAAATCGTTGTCTCTTCCTATATCAACTTCAGTATTCCCCAAGAATAAAATATATAGGTGTTTATGGCTGTGATCCAACCACTTCTGTGTAGTATAAAAGCACTCTGCCATAGCTCTTCTCATAAGGAACATTAAAAAGCAAAACCCTTCAAACTTGCACCCATCTGTAAGTTAGCAAAAGATTTTTAGTTGATGCAATTGAGAGGCAAACTCTGTTTCTTCTGTGGAGGTGAAATTCCGATTCCCAAATATTTATTTTAATAAAAAATAAAGCAAGACAGTCATGTTCCTAAGGTGCAAGACACTCTTCCTCAGAGACTCTAAGCGGGTTTTGGGTGTGTGTTGATTTGCTTCAGCTGCTGTAGCTTGTATGTCTTTCTCCCATGCTGAGAAAGTCTACGTGAGGAAAAGACCTGCTTGAAAAGGATCTATTTTGGGGTGGAGCTTCAGCCACACTTATGTTGTGACCGGTTCTTCTCCTCGCTAGGTGAATGGTGGTTTGGGACAGTGCAGCCAGATTGACTAGATCGCTGCGCTTTGAACCTTTGTTAATTTTTGTCTAACGTTGCTTACCCCTAATGTACTGGAGGTGCTGTCAGGCTGCTGCAGGTTAATTACAGGAAACATTTGGCATGCTTGCTGGAATGTGTCTGTGTTTATGCCTCTCCCTCAGTGTGCACTGTCCTGGCTTTCCACGTACGGAGGGAAGAAACATGACTTCCAAACTTAAGCTTTTACCTCCCCCAAAGTTTCCTGCAGACRCTCTATCCGTGTCCAGGATCAATGGGAACAGTTTCCACTATTCCTTTCTTTCCAGTGACCTTTTCTACCTTGGACCTTACTCTGCCTTTTGTCTTTTCCCTTTGTTTTTCCCAAGTTCTATGGTATGCATACAGAAGTCAAATGTTTGCACTAGATGGAGCCTAACCATTTAAAAATGTGCAACTACTGTACAGACACTTTTCTTGCTGGTGGCTGATGTTAASTGGTTCTTTCTTTGGCTTGCCAAGGGATAATAGTGAATGATAGAAAATTCTTGAATGACATCAAGAAAATGAGGTAGCGTTTTATGTACGTGTATGTTCTTACCTCTGGAAATTCCTAATTAAGACCAGAATATCGTGAAGTACTTGCATGACTTGGAAGAGGGTCAGTAGGTAGAAAAATCATTGTGATTTGTTTTATTGTGATACTGAATGTGATAGAAATTTTCTTTCATAAATCATGTATTTTCATTTAGCAAAGTCTAGATGTTCAGAAGAAAGGTTGAATGTAATTTTAGACTGCTGTAGTTTACTAAACGAGTCCATAACCTTCCACAATACTGCTTTTTTTTTTTTTTTTTTTTTTTTTTTTTTTTTTTATTCAAGTAGAATTCATGCATTGAAACAAATTTAAAGCTCAAATGAGCTTTGGAGTTGATACGTGAGCTTCCAGTTACCCTTTTGCATCCCCTATGACTTAGTTGCTCTCCAAAGCCACCTTTCTGTTTTTAGCCCTGCGACCTGTTTCAGGCCCTCAAATTTTTAAGCTAGACTTGATGCATACTCTGTCCATTTTGGGACAGACTTTTTCTTTTTTTTTTTTGTGCTGAAAGTCTGAATTTTGTCCCTGTTCGCTTGCTTTACAATTGAATGCTGGAGAATCTTTCTTTACTCTTCCTGTTTTGTTTCTTGCAGTTCTTCCCAGCCTTGTGTCTTTGTGTTGTGGCCACCATCTTTGCAGTCTTTTAAAAGGGCTCTTGGGACCCCCTCATCACTACTCTTATAATAGCCAGAAACAGCTTGGAGTGCAAGGGGCACTCGACCACAGGGATTGAATGTGTCGTTTCCATGGGAGCAGATAGTCCTATTTATAATGGTTAAAATACATTGTTCTTTGTTTCCAGAAAGATTACCAAGCCTTACATTCTGAGTGGTTTTCAGTRCCATTGTTATTAACAGTTTTATCAAAACATTATGTAGTGCGCTAATTTCAGATAGCGTCCGTTTTCCTTTGAGTTTACATGACTTCAGTTACCGGGTTAGTGGAGGAATCTGAAGAATGCTGCTAATATGGCATTTGGTATGAAGACTGTGTTAATAACTAGAATTAAGTGAAATTCAGAATTTCCTCCTATGAGAAGCTTTCAATATGAAAGCTGATAGCTTCGTTTTATTTATATTGTGGAGGAAGGATTCTGAAATGTTTTATAGAAACTTTAAAGCTTCCCAACTGAAGTGAAGTATTTGGACATTCTAAAAACCCCAAAGAGTRTGTTTTTGTTTATTGAATGATTCACTTCAGATCACTTCCATATTAAATTGCATTTTCCCATTGTGGCCTAGTGCCTCCAGGGAGGTTATAGTTCAGAAGTCTCCTCCCATGCAGTGTCCCACAGAGTGTGATCAGTGCAAAAGCTACGTTATTATTATGGAAGACGTAGTTGATGCCTACAGTCTCTCCTGTGAGTCAGGTTTTCAGCATGAACTCCTGCACTGCTTGGTGTGCACTGCTAAGGAAATAAAACCTTGTGTTTCATTGAAGAGCTTCAAAATATTTAAGATCCGTAGAAGAACAGAGAAAATGCTGTACTCGAGAAACTTTTGGATAATCAAAATATGTTTGTCAAAGCTGGTCAAGATCATCGTTTTTGCCTTGGAATCTGGGTGACCTTGGGGGGTTAGGACTTTACCCTTTCCTCCTGACCAAAAGGCACACTGCAGCAGGGGTGGAGGACACGGCCACCATGTCTCAGAGGGAATAGTGCCACCTATTGAAGAGCTGATTGTCGTAGCTGTTCTTCTAATTCCTTTTTTTTTTTTTTTTTTTTTCTTTCTTTCCGAACTGCTTATATTTCTTACTGCTTTCCTTTCCAATTCAAACTAGCTCAACTAGAGCGCACAGTTATTTGTCTGGCTGTGCTCTTGGCTTGAGGCAATACCAATGAGTTTGGGGAATTCTAATATGTGTGAAGATAAAGGGGATTTTTGAGTGTTTCTCCCCTGCCCCCTGAATCTTAAGTATTCACTTGAAATATGAATATGTAGAGTGATTTGGCATACCTAAAACATARCTGCAGTGTTGTCTRTTAATTTCCTGCCACTGGAATGTTYTAACATGAAAATAAATGTGAAATAAGATCAGTATTGATATGATGTTCAGTATTGTCAATACTGAGTTCAATAGACCTTATAATCTTTACTAAACTTCAGCTGCAAAAATGGAATGTTATGGTAAGGTCTTTTGAAATTAGTGGCTTGTGATTTCCCTGTAAGGAACGCTAAGAGTTGGAATGCAAAAGCCAGAAAAAGATGAATGAAAACCTGATTGCTGCTTACTAACTTGAGTCTGATGTCATTTTTGGTCTTTAAGCTTGCACAAAATTTATAGACTTAAGTACAGAGGGGGAAGTTGCTGCATTTCGCTCAGTCGCCTAATGCCAGGTTTCCCGTGTGTACTTGCAGTTTCGAGGCATGACGGCGAGGGCTCTTGCAAACTGAGACTTTACATCAGTGCTGGGCTCTCRCTGGCTGAAGCTTTCATTTAAGGCCATTTCAGAGCCTAATGAGCGGTTCAAGGTACAAGGCAGAGGTTATGGAAATGCTCCTGCTTTTGTTCTTTAAATTCAGATGCTAGACAGATTTCATATGGGATGTGCGTTGCCTGAAGATCAGAAGTGAGCATATTACGAGTTTAGGGGAGTCCTGTGCTGCTTCTTCCTCACGGTGGAGTCAAACAGTACACAGTAGTATGTGCTCCGTTTAGTCTGCCTGCTGCTGATGGAAAGCATTATGGAAGCTGATCTGGTTCCATAGGGAATAGTGTTACCTGAAGAAATGTTCCAAAAACTCCACTAAAATGGCTGCAAAGCAGCTCTGCATCTCCACCTCTCAGCTGGCTACCTGGACCCTATTCCAGCCTTCTGCATTGTGTTAGGGAAAGAGTTAAGTGACGCCTTCTTTTGTGAAGTGATCAAGTGCAGGCCAAAGGCAAGGACTGACTGATTTGGGTTCACCTAGTCCTAACTTCAGTTGTCTCTCTGTTGGTTAGTTTGTTCATCCTATAAAATTAAAAGGTGCTCTTGAATCAAATTGAGACTGGTGGTGGGAAAACTGTGTTGTTATTCTGGCAACTTAAATGATACTTCCTAAGTGCAGCTTGTATTGCATGTCCTCTTACTTTACCTGTGCTGTGGCATCATGTTCATTCAAGGAGGACACTTACTCGAGCACTAGATCCAAGGGTTATTGGTTATGGAAAAGGGAGAAATTCAAGGGAAGTGAATAGGCAGGMCTATGCTGTGCCTTTAAACAAGGAAAGTTTTTATAAGTTGAAAGATTAGTTAGCGTCTTACTCATAAAACCTGTACGTCTGGCAGTGGAGTTTAAAACGAGCTGTTTTTATGAAATAGCATATGTACTCTTTCCCACACCCCACCCTGAGGCATCATTCTTGTGAAGTGAGCCTTAAAGAAGCTTGGTCATATAGAAAAAAAGGAGGTACAAGAGGGAGAGGGATGTTTCTTCACTTAAACATGTGAGGAGAGTGTTAAAGTTGGTCTTCTTCCCCCTGCCATCTACTCTCGCCTTCTATCAATTTATTGTCAATCCCTGTAGAATAATTGCTTCCACTTTGTCAGTGGAAGGGGCGTTACTGGGAGAAGGCACGATGCTCAGACTGCTGCTGAAGTGCTGGAATTCAGCCTTTTCCACCCCTCCTACGCCGTGCTGCATCTGCGCCCATGTGGCACTTGAGAGAACAGGGCTGACTGGGTAGACAGTGTTTTCACTTGCGGCTCCGCATTTCCATGAGGAGTCGCCTGGGAGAAGTGAAGGGAGCCGTATTGCTGCAGTAGTGGAAGACATGGGTGTACTTCACACTCGTACCTTAAAAATGGTTCCAGGAGAGACAGTCTTGCTAGAGCGACATCTTCGCAATTCCCTTTGCTCCCTCCATATTAAATGATGCTGCTACAATTTTGGTATCTGATCTTGAAAGAAAAATGTTCTTTCCCGCGATCTGAGTGTACGAATTCTGCCTGATGTGGCTTTGGAAATGAAGAAGCAAAGCAAGTTGTTAAAAATAAGGGAACTCTTTAGTAGCTAGTGGGTTCTGCTCTGCAAATAAGAGAATATCCTAGAAGTATTTTGCAGAGGGACTTCTCAAGATAAGGGCTCCATTGTGGTAGGCCTTCTGCAGACACTCCCAGCAAAGTGCTCCCTTCTGCAAAGAATATGCTGGGGCTTCTAGGTTGTTTGTTGTGTTTTTTTTTCTTAGTCCATTTTCAGGTGAACACTAGACATATGCAGCAAGCCATTCTTTCAAAGTGGTGTGTCTGGTAAATGCATTTGTCTGCAACGGTATTTATATTCCCACTATTCTGAGTACTCCCAACACTGTCAAACAAAATGATTTGCTTCCTGATGTCCCATCAGGTTAAAGGAGGAGCAGATCAGCACTTGGAGCACCTGGGCTTTGGCCTCGTACTTTGAGAGCTTGCTGGGAAGCATGATACCGATTTCTGATGGCTAATTAAGTGAACTGAAAGTGGCTTATCCTCTTTACTGTTACTCTGCTGGGATATTGTCATCTGGAATGGAAAGTCCTGAGATTATGGTTTTGCTGAGAATCGGGAAAACTCTTCCTGATTTGATAAACCTGTTTTAATCATATCGTTTAATGCTACTTTGAGATGCTTGTGACTCTTGATAAGTAGCCTGTAAAATGTGTTTGATGGTTTTGATAGTGCGTTAGAACATGACAGTCATATGTCATGCTCTGAAGAGTTATTAATCTGGACAGAGGGAAATTGGTTCATGTACACAGCTGTTCTTCTTAAAAAGTTGCATTTACCTTAAGTTGTGTCTGATGTGCCAGAGCTGTCCGCATCTCTGCTGTTGTTTATCCCTGTTTTATGTAACTGAAGCAATAAGTTGACCTGTCCTGACATTCCTATCTCTTTCTGGACTGATGCTGTGTTGCTGTCTTTCATGTATTTTTCTCCTCTGTTGTTTTGTACCAGTTTCTTTCAGTGCTCTGTGATGATCTCAGAGGATAAGGTTTTGGACTGATGCCTAGCTTGTGTCTCTCTGTATTTTCTCTCCCCTTCTTTCTTYTGCCCTTTTCCCACCTTTTTATGCAGGTCTTGTTCAACGGTGTGTCGTTATCCAGCGGGATGAAAATGGATTTGGGCTGACAGTGAGTGGAGACAATCCAGTCTTCGTGCAGTCAGTCAAAGAAGGTAAGCAGGCATGCTAAATGCCCTAGCCAGAGAGCAGCCTARAGCATTCTCATGTGAATCTAAGAAACGCCTGCGTGAGCTGGAGAAGACGACTGCAGATTCTTTCCTCGAGAGTGGGGTGCCTGTAGCTATCGCAAACATGGGAATAGGTGTTGCAGACATCCTTGCACTCTTGGAAAAGAGCGAATCCCCTCTCTTGCCTCTTACGTGTTTGGAAACTGAGAGCTTGCACTTAAGGGGAAGTAAAATGAGCACATGTAACCTTGTGGGATTGTGGCTTGATGTATCTGCTGCAAAATGAGAACAGAATTGCCGCAGCCTAGATGCTCGCTAGATATTAATCTGATGGAGGAAGGGGAAGCTTGAGTGAATATGGGAAGTAATTTTGCATGGAACTGCAGAAGTGCTCAAACCATTTTTCTATTGAGTGACTCTGTTAAAAGGGCACCTTAATGATTTCTTTCCCCCTAGATGGAGCAGCCATGCGGGCTGGAGTGCAGACCGGTGATAGAATTATCAAGGTAAGGGCATTCAAAACAGCCATAAAATGGACTCTTTGTTTTAAAAGAATTCTTTCTTTGAAAGAATGTAATTGATGTGTCTGCAGTGGCGGTTACATTATTCCATGGGATAGCAGGTGGTCTAATTTTTCCTGTTTTGGGGATGTGCAGTAGCCATTGGAAGCTCACTGCTGAGTGTTAGTTTTGTTGTGGTGAACCTGACCATTTTAGAACTTCARTGGTGAGTTTAGTACTCTATGAGGTTAAAATATTTCAGCAAAAAATGCTTTTTTTTTTTTCCACCCCTCACAGGTGAACGGCACTCTAGTAACACACTCAAACCATTTGGAAGTGGTAAAGCTGATCAAGTGTGAGTAAAGGCAGATTACTATTTCTTTTTGTCACTGTGTTCCTTTAAAGCATGAAAGAGGTATTTTTAAAAGACCAATGACTGATTAAGCTATCAAGGGGAAAAGGCTAAGTACATAAGTTGTTGACTGCTATAGACTGATCTGACAGATGCTGGGTGTGTATGAGACAGATGCAGTAATATTAAATTTGGGGTAATTCATGCATGTATATGGTCAGTCGTTTAACTTTGGCTAGAAATTGCACTGTGTGCTTTCTTTAAGGATGATKATGAAAGACATTGGATTACTTAAAATTTAAAAGGAGGTATCTGGAGTGGAGTTGACAGTGCTCCCAGGTCCTCTGGTATAAGAAATAGAGATGAAGAGCTGTCTGAATCTTGTCTTTTGGAGAGAGTAAACGTTAACTGTGGAAATCTGCAAGTGTCTGAAGTGTGGATTGTTCTTGTTCTCCTTGCAGCGGGTTCCTATGTAGCTCTCACTGTTCAGGGGCGCCCACCAGGGTCGCCCCAAATTCCATTAGCTGATTCTGAAGTGGATGTGGCAGCATTTGGGCATATGTCTCCAATCATGACATCTCCTCATTCGCCTGGCACATCAGGAAATGCAGAAAGGATTACTAGCCCAGTACTCGTAGGGGTAAGATTTAAAGTGTTCTTTCCAAAGAACCAGTTTAGCAGTGGAAAAAATGTAGTCATGTATTT
Source organism: Nothoprocta perdicaria (assembly GCF_003342845.1). Taxonomy (NCBI): domain Eukaryota; kingdom Metazoa; phylum Chordata; class Aves; order Tinamiformes; family Tinamidae; genus Nothoprocta; species Nothoprocta perdicaria. The sequence goes on along the minus strand of NW_020455217.1, from coordinate 948,505 downwards.
TCCCTCAAAGGAATTGTTTTGTTCTTCTTGCACAAATCAAAAGTTGGAATTGGAAATTTTGTTCTGCCACCCAGTGGGCATTTAGCCACTTGGAGAAAAAAACATCTTGCAAGTAAATATCCTGCTCCATCTGATATAATGTAGAGGCAGCTGAAGGTTGTTCACAGGTTTTCCTTGAGATACACTGCTGCAGTTTGCATCAGCTGATCTTTCGTCATGTCTGGTCCAGGCCAGTYGTTCTCTAACTTCTGCTGGCAGTTGGACTGTAAAGCACACAGACACATGGCAAAGAAGAGAGAAGAAAGTAAAATAAGCAAATGCTTTTCATCAGTTTGGGGGGAGAAAGAGGAGGTTGTTCGTTTTGCTTTAGTGATAATAGCTATGATAACTGTCTTCAAAAGTAGGAATGAGTGGTTGTATCCTGTATGAGATAAGGCATGAGAAACTTGAATCACTTCTTGTAGGGCTTTTCAGTGACTATGTTGAGGATATAGGCGAGAAGTGGGCATGTATATTTCTTCTGTCTTCCTTCCCTGTTTCTGGATCCACCAAAAAAAGCAATGACTCTTTAATTTTTCCTTATTTCCTAGGAGGAGAATAATGTTGTCCACAACCAGAAAGTGGAGATTCTGAGAAAGATGCTGCAGAAAGAGCAGGAACGGCTGCAGGTACTGAAGTTGCTTGTGTTCAGCAGGGGTGGAGCAAAGAGAAGATGTTGTTAATGTGAAGATGGGCTGTTGAATCACTAGTTACTAGAATCCTCATTTCTTTGCGTAGCTTATGTTTCCGCTTAGCTTTRATATGCACTGAACTAACACCAGAGGTGTCCAATTGTCTTACCGATCGTCTCTTGAGGCTTTCAGTTCCTGACAGGGTAGGAAAGAAGTGTAGAAGATTTCCTAAATGTATACATGCCTCATTTTGGTCTAATGCTAGGCACGTAAGCATGTTTCTGTCTCACCGAGAGTCAGTTTTCACTAGGAGCTACAATCTACCTGGCGATTCTGGGTGACACTGCGTTTTTGTGCCTTCAAGTGTATGCTCAACATGGTTGTGATTTAACTTGAATAAACCTTGAGAATGTACGTATTGGCATATTGCACAGGAAAGGGAGAAAGGCTGTATAAAACAGACATTCTGTAGTGCCTGCTTGATAAAACAAGAGGTGTGTAAACGTGCTGTTTACTAGATGTGTTGGTGAAGGTTAGTAATAGATTGTAGATATAAGTTTTGATAGTGAGGAAATATTTAATTGAATGTAAACTCATAAAATTATCTTTCAGTGTCTGCAAGAAGAGTGTAGCCGCTCACCCACCTCACGGCTGCTCAAAGAGATACAGGAAACCAAGAAGCACATTCCTCAGCTGCAAGAGCGGTTGTGCAAAGCCACAGGCGGTACTCAGGTAACAGAATGTGTTGGGCTTCTCGGCAGTATGTTCCAGGTGAAAATTCTTAGGGAATGATGGTATTTTGGGCAAGCAGGAATTCCCTACCAAGCCCTTCCGTGTTTCCACAGGCAGATTGCACCCTCTAGAGTTGTGACTTGTCATTAGGCTTGTGGAAGCTGTTACACAATAGAGTGCAACGTCAGTATTTTAAGCTGAGGTTACAGTGGATTTCTGAATGCTCCTTGAGAAACTGATTTTAAAGCAATGTATGCAAGTTTTGATGTGTTCGTTAGCCTATTTGTCAATGCAGCTTAAAAGAAACCTGTGAAGTCATTCTTACTGTGAGGCATGTATAAATAGAAGCTTGAAACACCTTTTTTTAATACAGAAATGAAATAATTTTGCCCGTTTTCCTTGTGTGTTTGAGGTTGAGCCCTGAAAACTTTCTTTTGCCTTCACTTTGAAAAACATAGGAACCTCTTCTGAATAAATGAAGACAATTTCACAAGGAGCAGTTTTATAAAGAGCTAATGTCTGTAGAAATATGCAACTTGCTCTGTGCTGTCTCCCAATTCGTTTTATCTTTTCAGGATGGAGTCTTGTCCTCTAAATCTGTGACAGAAGCTCTGCAAATCAGTGAAGTAGAGGCAGAAAGTGGGGATGTTCTGAGCAAACTGGATTACAGTGCTGATAGCTCCCGACCAAACAGTGACATTACTGATGTGAGTATTGAACATCTTCACATGTTGCTTCTATACTTTTTTTTTTCTTGTATGGCTTTTTTGAGTTTGTACTGTCCTGAATATTATTCAGATATGCTGTGTCTCAGTAGTGTTGTGTATTACTAGCCTCAGTTTCTAAGTACACACCAGCACTGAGCAAGCATGCTATATTGGTCTTCGATTAGGTACTAGGAAAAAAATACTGTGGGTTTGGGCTTTTTTTCCAAGATGTTTTCTTTCCTGGCATACTCCCTGTTATGAGGCAAAGAAAGATGAATGCCAAAATCTTTCTCAGAGCTGAGAGATGCAAATTAAAATGTCTTTTAAGGGCATGTTAATATTCCATTTGTGGTAGTTGTGACTCAGACCTAGGCAGTGGGCAATTTGCCATAAAAGTGAGGAAGAGCATTACTTCTATCAAATGAATTTCAGTTATTGCCAACAGTGTAAGTGCTCAGTCTGCTTGCTCATCAGTTATCAATCTGTGTCCTCAGGTAGTCTTCATATTGGAGTGCCTTATCCTTAATTAAGATACTAGCTGATTAACATGAAGGCATTGAGACTCTCTCACAACAAGAGTAGTACATGAACTATGAGAAGACATAGAGGGAAGTGGGAAAAGATGGGAATGAGGTACAAGAGCAGTTTTTGCGACACTGCAGTTATTTGATCTTAGAAACTTTATTTTTGAAACTGCTTCTGTGCATGCTAGAGCTGTAATATTTGGGCTTCCCTTTTGGAATCTGTGCCTGTGAGTAACACAGTTTAGAGTTCAGCTGTTCATGTCTCAGCTGTTCAACAGTTCACTGTGTGAGGAAAGAGAAGTTTTGTCTGCTATGGCTGAAGCATATAACCATACAGTTCTTACTTTTGTGGATTCGCTGGTACTTAGCAGAACTGAACTTCTTTCTCAGAGTCCTCGGAGTGGCCTGAAGGATCGAATTTATCTGGATGAGAGCCCAGAGAAGACTGAGATTCAAGATGCTGTAAGTCCAAAACATAAAGCATGCTAACAGCTTCTCCTGTAATGGGTCCATTAAAATCTTGCTCTTTTTTCCTCTACTTTCTAGATGAAGCATGCATAAACTTTGCTTTAGATAATAAAATGCAATTAAATTTGTGCAAGGAACGTTAATTAGCTGAATAAATGTTTATGGCACTTAAGAACAGCCGCATTTAAAAGATGAGAAATATATAATCAGCAGTAAAGCAACTGGAGCTAAAATAGCTAGGGCTATTGTACAAAGTTTATTCCTTGAATCCAACACAAAAAGGAAAACAGTCTTTACTTTAGGATATTCAGTCATTATGAAACCAGCATTATTATCAAGGATGGCCTTGAGATGGGATTCATATATATGTATAGAATATATATACTATACATTCATGTATGGTACAGCAGCAAGCATGTGACTGCTGAGCAGTATTTGTGGATCGTGAAATTGCATTTGAATCTGCTAGTTTGACTCCTCTGAATCCTTGCAACTTGGGAGAAGCATCATAAACAGGATCTCATAACCAAAAATTTGAATGAGGTGGAATAAAGGCACTTGAGTGTCAATTGAGCTTCTAGAGAAGGAAAATTAATATCCTTGGTTAGAGAAGGTTTACTGTTCCATGAGAGTAATAGCATTGTACTATTTTTCCCTTCTCTTCCCATCCCACCTTGCACCAGGATTCTCAGTCAAGTGTTGGAAGTCCTTCTTCCCGTATGGGACCACAGATTATTGGAGCAGAAGATGAYGACTTTGACACTGAACAGGAACAGGTGAGAATTATGTTTTCTGTAGTTAAAAACCACCTTTTAACCTCAGTTGCTCTTTACCTTCTTTTACAAAAGTTATTTTCTTCTATGCCTAAACTTTAAGGATTGCATGATTTATTTTTATTGAATAGTTTTGATATGTTGAATTAATAATTATGGAATGTGATTCCTTGTTCCTGTGGATGCTGCCAAATTGTAATACTTGGGSAGTTTTTATTAATATGCAGTCTTTGATATTTTGCTTCTCTTTCTTCTTGTAACCTTAAGCTTCCAGAAATTCRTTTGCCTTATTTAATTTCTTTTTGCTCATTTCTCTTCTATTGGCAGATCTCCCTTAATGTTACAGCAGTACTGTTGCCATAGCTTTTAGTATATTTATTCTGAAATATTTGAACTATATTTCATTATATTATATTCAGTGTGCAGAAGAGTATTTAAATAGGTTTCCCTGTGTAGATTTCTTCTCGGGATGCTTCAAAAGCATCTCACAGGTTCTGGAGTTGATCTGTTCTTATTTTAAATAATTGAGTAGGCAGGCCATCGGAACATTTTTTTTTTCTTCACAGTAGCTTTCTTGAATAATTGAAGTAGTTTCCATGTATCTCTGCAGATTAATGGACAATGCAGCTGTTTCCAAAACATTGAGCTCCTGAAATCTCGTCCAGCTCACCTGGCTGTTCTTCTGCATCATGTGGTGTCCCAGTTTGACCCTGCAGCATTAGTAAGATATTCTGGAATTGTTTCCGCCAAGCCAAATCTGTCATATTAATCTTGTTCTTTGAGGGTCTCCTTGTTCTTCTGTGGCATTATCAGTTTCATGGCTGGATAAGCAAGGGGAGAAATGCAGACCTCGGGCAGGCATGAGGGTAGTTAAGATAAATGTAGAGAAGCATGAATAGAACTGTTTTTCTTAAATTCAGGTATTGGAAAACAGGTGTTTAGCTCCTGAAAAGTTTTATTCCATGTTAGAGAAGTAGGCTAAGTTGTCTACAAGGAAAAATCTGACGCATCTTTTCCTTTATTGGGTGCAAGGGTAGCCTAGCTGAGTAATCAAGGTTTTCTATGCAGTCTGCATAGCTGAAGGAAGTCTTTCAATCCAGTGTTGGCCTGAAAGTGTGCTCACATTGTGAGCGCATTGTGTGTTCACATTGAAAAATGTGAGAGAAAACTCAGAGGAGTTGCTAGTAGAGTAATCATGATACTTATTTTTTCCCTTCCTGTTTCCCACAGTTATGCTACCTTTACACAGACTTGTACAAGCAGACCAACTCCAAAGAGACTCGACGTGTCTTCCTTGAGTTTTACCAGTTCTTCTTGGACCGAGCTGCAGTAGGTTCCAATCATTTCCTCCTGTTGAAGCATATCTAGCAAGATGACATGAGAAAGCAAGTTCCTTCTCTTTCTCAAACTGGGGAAAAAAAAGGAATGATCTAGGTCCTCCAGAATCAAAAGCTTTTGTTAAAAATATTTCCAGTGAGTAGGAGAAAATGAATAACATAGAGCCTCAGATGTTTGGAAACTCGATGATTCATTGGCGAAGCATTATTTGTTACAATAAATCATCTTACCTCTTGTCATGTGCAAGGTTAACTCTAGTTATTATACATTGTCTTCTCATTAGTAACTACTGTATATGTTGATGGGACTCTGAAAAAATTCCTTGCCATTGTAGATTAGACTGCGAAGTAGTGCAGCAGATGCTAATACCATATGCTTTGAAAGAATCCTTACATAGTTTAATATCTATTGAGAAGAGGAATCTCCTCCATGATACCTTGAAGGGTTTTTGTTGTATGATCTCATCTTTTCGGGGGGATTGTACTGTATCGTTTATGTTTAGTAGGGTAGTTTGTTGTGTATATTCTCTCAGTCTTCCTTTTCTTTTGCAGAATCTGAAAGTTCCAGTTCCAGATGAGATATCTGTAGATCTAGGTAAGACTTCTTGCCTAGGATATTTTGCTTTGTCAGCTTCTGCTGGCTGAGGCTGTTCAAGCAAGTTTCTGAAGCTCATGTAGAAATGCTTGTGACATACAGTGTCATGTGTCACAGGGAAAGATGAATAGATGCTTATGATACGGGATATGACGGAAGCTGCTTATGAGTATTGTACTTAAGTTCATATGATCAACAAAGTCAAGGCAGAAGGGTACTTTTGAGTGGGCTAAAGTGTGTGTGATGTTATCCTAAGGTAGAGTTCTTTTTTTTCTAAAGGATAATCTACCTACTTTTTCTCCTGAATTGCAGACAAAAGGAGACCAGAACTCATTCCCGAGGAGCTTCATCGTCACTACATACAAACTATGCAAGATAAAGTCTGTCCAGAAGTTCAAAAGAATCTTGAAGACTTCAGGTAACAGTTTTCTTTTGGTTGATGTTTATATGTGCCCTCAGTCAATGGGCACATTCCAACACCAGGAAAATCCAAACTCGAGGAATATAATAATTCATCTTGGACTGACTGAGAAAATAGCACTGGAGAGGGCCTCTGTGGTCACCCTGTGACCAGTTCTTGAATATTTTTGACACTGGGTTTGGCACTTGTTCTCATCATTATAGGTCAACATCCAATTTCAAATGATAATTCCCTCTCCCTAAATTCCAGGCAGAAGCGTAGCATGGGATTGACTCTGGCAGAGGGTGAACTCACCAAACTGGATGCAGAAAGAGTTCGTGACCGGAATGCAGTGGAGAAGGAAAGAGCATGCGCAGAACAGATCATTGCCAAAATTGAGGAAGTCTTGTGAGTACCAGCGAGTGTAATTGTGAGAGTGAGGGAGATTCCACTCAAAACCTAAGAGCAGAACAAAGGAATTAGGAACTAGAAAAAATGTGACGTGACTGTCTTTCCATTGCTTCCCCAATTTGCTACCAACATACAGCACAAGCATTTTAGTAATAGCCGAAAGTAAGTTAGTAGCACACTAAATAAATAGTAGCAATAATAAAGTCCATGTATCTTTTCAAGGAGGCTACTGTTGAACTGCTAGGAGCAGAGCACCTTTTGTGGCCAGATGCGTTACTAGGTCCAAATCCCATTCTTTTTCTTGAACATATGTTAATTTTATAGCTTCAGAAACATTTTTCTTTTAAGGCAAGCAAAGCCGATTTTTTCCAGCTGAAGCCTTTAGGATTTTTAATTCCAAAGGACACTTTGCACACAGCTTCTGACCCCCCCCTTTTTTTTTTCCTCCCTTTTTTTTAGGATGACATCTCAGCCCTTGGAAGAAGAGAAGAGGTAATGCAAATTTTGTGGGCTTAGCTTGTGAAGTAAGAACTCCATTACTGACACTTTTATAGGATCTCTTCTGCTGAACAGAACAAGACAGCCCTCTTCTGGCTGTATTTGCAAACTCTCATTTTCTAAATCTGCTGCCATAATGAGATTGAGTTTCGAGCATTTTTTCTGAGCTGCTGCTTAGCCCAAAGTTTGTTGCTTTTGTTTCAGTTCTGAAAAAGAGTTAGGCTGCTGAAAGTTCATGTGGCTTTTTGGTGTTATTTTCCATCTGTTTCAGCCTGGTCTGACATTTATTCTTCATAGAAACACCATGCTTTGCTTAGTTTGTTTGGCAGCATGCTTTGTCTGGATAATTTTTGCTATACTCTACAGTAACCATAGCTTTTACTGTTGATGTTTTTTTTTTTCTTACTGTAACTCTAAGCTATTATACAACTTCAAATATGTATTTAATTTCTCAGTTTTGTGTCTTCTGTGTAATTTTCCAAATTTGTGTTTTGCATCTTACCAGGTACACTTTTTATGTACTTGGTTTTTTTTGTTTACAAGAGAACAAATTCTGTTATTGGCTGAGTCCGTTTCATATAAAAAATAATTGATTACAATTTCTTTGAATCTAAAAATGGTTCTCTTTAGCTCTTCAGTGGAACCCTTGCATTTGACCTTTTTCATTACCTTGAGAAGTTACTTTCTCTTTATTATTTATTAATTTCTCTATTATTTATTAATTTCTCTTTTAATTTTTCATTTTGTATGTATTCTGCAGTTCGACAATGCAGTATGTGATTCTTACTTACATGAAACATCTGGGAGTCAAAGTGAAAGAGCCTCGGAATCTGGAGCAGAAGCGTGGCCGTATTGGTTTCTTGCCAAAGATAAAGGTAGAAGTGTCTTGTCCAGCATGTGTATGGTTTTTGTTTTGTTTTAAGGTGTCCAATGTGAGTGATTAGATTTCAAAACCCACTTTTAATACATTGGAAGTTGGTATTAGCTTCTGCATATTTTGGCAGAAGCCTAAATTACAAATGAATAGTAGCCTTTTTACTTCCTTTAATCATCTACCTAAATTCTAATTGTTTTTCRTAGTTACAGCCTTATAAAAACTTTGACTGAGATGTGATTCGTATAACACAACCTTGAATCACTTGTGGGCCTTGTATAGGCTAATTGGGCTTATGGCTTCTCTAGTTTTCTTCCCAAGTAATGTGACCAAAAAACTCATGACTTGATGCTCTTGGAGTTTTGGAGCTGCAAGATATTGACCCTTATAGAAGCAAAGTGGTACTGGTCACAGGCAATGGGTCTCTCATGCTAGGAAAGAAAGTGGTTTCTAGCTCTACATGAAGTGGAAATCAGACAGTTTGGTTTTTGTTCTTAGCTGATACGTCCCTTAAGATGCTCTGGCTCTGATGCTAATCCTGTTGTACACCATTTATAGTCTGCCCGTATGTTGCCTTTGTCTCTTTTCCTTGCAGTATGTTGACTCCTGAATTAGATGACTTGGTACAAAAGTCGTTGTTTCTGTTAAATTGCTGAATTTCGGAAGAATTGGTTATCTCATAACTTTTCRGAAGAGTTGGTTATCTCAGTAAATAAGTGAATCTAATGAAACAAGTTATCTGTTTGCTTATTTGTGTTGTTGTTGTGTATTAACTGCAGCAAAGTATCAAGAAAGAGAAAGAAGGAGAGGAAAAAGGGAAGAGAAGAGGCTTCCCAAATATTTTGGGACCACCAAGGAGACCAAGTCGACATGATAGTAGTGCAAGTATGTCAGACAATGAAATTTATGTTCCCCGACTGTCAATCTGAACAAGCCTAATTGTTTAGTTGTCCATGAGATCCCTTTTTGATTGCTGGAAACAGGTAAAAGCACTTCTGCTAGTCTAATAGCCCTRTCTTTGTTCAGTTGGCAGAGCGATGGAAATGCAGAAGCAACGTCATCCAAAGCACTTATCTTCAGCCTCTTCCATTAGCCCAGAGCCACCAGATTCTGGCAAGATGCGCCAGAGTGGCTCTTCCAGTGATGGACAAGAGGCAGTATATCTGCCAGCCAACCCAATGTCTCCTTTGGCAACAGGTCCCTTTTCCTCTCCAGAGGGGAGCAAGGACAGTGAAGCAGGTAGGAAGATATTAGTATAGAGGGATAAGCCCAAGAAACTTGTTTGTTGGTTTCAGGGCTTGGGCATCTACTGTTGTAAGCGCAGGCCTGTCACCTGGGAAAATTTCTCRTAGAATTTTTTCTTAGCAAGGCATAAGCTCAGTTCCTCTCTACATCGAAAAGAGGCTAYGAATCACAAATTCTGATTTTATGCAGTTCTTGGCAGTTTTTACTTCTCTTTTTAGGCTCGAAGCAGACTGCAGAAGCGCCACCTTCTAGCGATTGTGTGGATGGCACGCCCCGCACACCTAATAATACTTTTGAATTCCCATCTCCTTTGGAAAACTTGCAGGAGGAGGAGGGAGAATCTGAGAGGTAAATGTGGGTCCCTGGTTGCTTGAGAGTCTGAAGAGGGTGGATGTGAGAAAGACTGCTGCAGCTAAGTCTATATAACTACCAGTGACATGATTTGTATTAAACATCGTTAGCAGAAGTAGGAAATGTTGGTTTGTGTCCATGWTAAGTTTATGCTGATTTCTGCTATGATAGTACTAGAAAGCTGTCTGTAGATCAGGAAGCCAAGAATTGACAGATGGACAAAACATTTCAGTTAGAAGGTAAGACTTAAATCTGGAGTTTGGCTGGATGGCTGAGTTGGATAAAATGCTTGCATAAGTATTCTTATAATAACTCATTCCTTTCTTTGTAGAATGGTTGACATGGGAACACCAAAGACTTTTCGCAAGTGAGTATACTTATAAGTGCTTGAACTTCACTGAATTTTTTTAGATTTTAATCACGCTTGAAGTAGAATGCAGTGATGTTCACAGTTTTGATTTGCAGATTCAACTACAATTGCCTAGGTGATCTTTCCTCTTCTTAAATAACTTGTATATGAAGTGAGACACAGGAATCAGATATAGAGCAGGTGCAGCGAATCGTATGTAGATAAGCCTTTTGAACAATGAGGGAAATACGCTGCTTGTTGTATGCATTGATTAAATTGGATGGCTTGGGAAACTGAGATTCGCTGTTTTCTTTCCAAGTCTGCATGTTGCTAATAGCTCTGCATCTGCAAAGGGACACAGGGAAGAAATTGTAGCCTGGCCTTTCACTGACTTGATATTTGACCTTTAGCAAATTACTTTACAGTTCTATTAAAAGTGGAGTTATGAAAATACTATGTGAATAGGTGTTAATTCTTAGTTGTTCTGCAAAGGGCAAAATTATAAAATATGTGTAGCTTGCAACGTCTATCARCCTGCTGTGGGAGCATTTTCATAATGCTTTACAACTAATATGAATACTTAGAGATTCTCTTCTCTCTTTCTTATGTCTGTGCCGAAAAGGGAGGTATTTGAYGGATTTTTTCTTTTTTTTTTTGTCTTAGAATGGATAGTGTGGGTTTTGCAGATGTACAAAGTGAAGATGAGCTATATGATTTTGATATGGACATGGACCCTCCCAACTGGCAGCAGCTTGTGAGCCGAGAAGTGTTGATGGGACTGAAACCTTATGAAATCAAGCGCCAAGAAGTGATTAATGGTGAGATGGCTATTTTTCCTAGCTTATTAAACRCAAAGTTCAAGCTTTGTCCTTTGGAGCCCTGAAGTTCTTGAAATTTAAAACTATTGTCACAGCTATTTAAGGCAGTAGTTATAATCAGGTCTTCCCTTCTCTTTAGAATTGTTTTACACAGAGAGAGCTCATGTCCGCACACTGAAGGTTCTGCATAATGTCTTCTACCAACGTGTCACGAGGGAAGGGATCCTGAACTCCAGTGACAAACGGAAAATCTTTTCAAATCTGGAAGATATCCTTGGGCTTCATGGTAAGGACAGATGAGATGTCTTTCAGTTTTGCAGTCTAAACAGGATCTGCAGATACAGACATCTGGAAAAAAAAATTACGTAGGTGACCCTGAAAGAAGAGAGGCAACCTCACATAGTACTTCAGGTGGAAAGAACATGACAGATGGTCTTTTTGCATACACTGATTTACAAAGATACTTCATTTAAAAATGACTGTGTCAGTGTTTTGGATACTTGCTTTCACTTATCTGTGTACCCAGACTCCTTGTGCTGATCAATACTTTGATAAAAAGCATGCTTTGATGAATGATCTTCATAGAGCAGCATTCAAGAAGATACAACTTAGTTAAAGAGTATACGAAAAAGCCCTTAAACATGGATGTCTTGCACGTAGTGTTGAAGGGCCACCCTTTGTTTAGAGAAAGGATTATTCAGAAACAGAATTTCAGCTCTGCCACTGAGTCATCCACTGCATAATTTTAGGGAAGTGGATTGAAGTATGTTACACTATCATGTAACAGGTCATGATATTGAGTTTTTTGGTTTAAAAAAAAAAAAAAAAAGAAGCAAAGCCAGAATGATTCTTGGGGTGATCTGAAGACAGACAAGAAGTGCAAAGGGAATATATGACATTTTCTTAAATGTTCTGTTTCATATATTAGAAGCTATTTGCAAATACCTCTACTAGAAAAGTTTTTATTTTTAAGTAAGTGCTGAACTTAAAGCAAACAATTTAGACATATTAATATTTCTTATTTTTATTTTTAAGTTGCATTGAATGATCAAATGAAAGCTGTCCGAAAAAGGAATGAGACTTCTGTAATTGACCAGATTGGGGAGGACCTGCTTTCCTGGGTAAATTGCATTATGTTTTACTTTGTAATTCTTGTAAGAACATTTGCTCAAGTGATAAATAGAGCCAGAGATTCACCAAGATATAATTTCCAGATAATAGAAATTGCATATCTGAGAAACATCATTTCTATGATGGCATTGAGCTAGAGACAGAGCACTGAAGGAARGCAGGAAGAATTCAATATAGGATTTTCATTTCATAAAGGAATCATTTTAAAGAAAAAAGTGATTTCTTTATAATGTCCAAGTGGAGCAGAAAGGTGATTGTAGAGATATGAAGATGAGAGAAGGATTTTGAGTTAAGTAGTAGGACATTTTATTTCAATAGCACTAAGATTTAAGTCTTGTATTGCTTGTGCTGCTAAAAGATCCTTAAAAACACTGGATTCCAATCCTAAACTGTGTTAGAATTTGCATAGCTGAGCATCTTGAAATTTATAGCACTTAATATATATTTGTATACATATATGTATAAATGTGTGTGTGTGTATATATATGTGTGTGTGTGTGTGAATATATATATATTAATTGCAGGATTCCTTTCAAAATTTTGAAGTCCAAATGAGAGAAGCAGAAGTAAGGTAGATTCTTTCCTAAATCCATCAGTCTTAGGCGTCTCCCAAGTTCTATTTTTCGTTTGTTCCTAAAACTTGTCTACTGTTCTGGGGGAGAAAAAAAAAAAGAAAATAAAGATTATATGTAGCTGRCAGAACAGCATATCTCAAGCTCTTTAAGATTTTTCTCTGCATATTATGGAAAAAAAAACAAGAAGTAACCTGTGTGTTCATTTTTCTCTTTACAGCTTATTTTAACATAGGAAAATAGGCAAGCTGGAAATAGCTTGCCTATTTTCCTATGCTATATTTCCTATTAGCTTGCCTATTTTCCAGCTATATTTCCTATTGCTGGAAATATAAGGAAATAGTTGTATATCCCTGTATAATGTTCTGGCTAAGTGGCTAAAACCAAAAATGGGATTTCTCTCCAGACAGTGAATATTTTCAGGAGTTACTAGGCTATGTCACAGATTTGGTGCTAAGAACAGGAAGAGGCTTGCAGTTGCAGTAACACATTAGCCATCTGTCATCTGCTGCACATTTTCCAGTCCTTCATTTGGCTATCATTTTTCCTAGCCATGTTTCTGTAAGATTGTGATTTAGAAAACAGCAAGATGCTAATGCTGTCTTCTGATGTTTAGCCCTGCAAAACAACAAGACCTTTGGTAATGACTGTACTGACTTATAGTCTGGTGGATGCATCATCCTTGTCATTCATCTAAGAGCATTTTTATCTGCTCTCCTTATGGCTGAAAAGGAGTTCCTCAGTAGAATGGGAAGAGGAAAGTTTTAGAATATAAGTTGTTTTAAATGCTCTCTTTTATGTAAATTAGTTCTAATATTTTGCCAAATCTATTTATTTCTTCCCTTTTGAGACCAATGCTGCTCTGTGGCCGTATTTCTGTTCACATAGGTACATGCTGAAATTAACTGTGTCTAAATGTGACTTTCTTGGCTTTCTGACACAGTTTAGTGGATCAGCAGAGGAGAAGCTGAAAAATGCAACTGCTACTTTCTGCAGTAACCAGCCGTTTGCTTTAGAGGTCATCAAATCACGTCAGAAGAAGGACTCTCGCTTCCAGACTTTTGTGCAGGTGATGTTTGTGCAAGGGTATGAACTGCCTGAGGATGTGGCTTGTGGCCAGTGTAGGAAAATGAAGGGCTATAGATAACATGATCATAATTAATGAGATTATGTCTAATATTGCCTTCAGATTGGGATCACTTCCGCTGCTGTGTTTATCTCTGCTAGTCACTTCTGGTTGAGGAGCCTTTAATTCTGAGAAGCGCAGTATGTCCTGATAGAATGCAGGAAAGCAATTGCTGGCCCAGACAGGAGATCACATCTCGCTTGAGGTGGTTGCTTCCCAAGGGAACTGAGTATTTCTGTGGGGAAAACTGTTAACAGCACTGCATTTTTAATATATGCTATAGACAAAAGACAGATGTGGTACCCCTATTCCGCCTGTCAGGAGAGTAGATGAGTATGGGTGGCACATGGAGAGGAGAACATTGTGTTTGATACCGTAGGCTGGGGAGAACTCTGGTAATTCAACAGTTGAGATTATTTTGAAAAATGTACCATAGTTTTGCTATCACATGAGAGACTGAACTGATGTGTTGCCCGTGTGGCAGTGACTGAGATTGATTGGAGATGGTACAGGGCCTCTGTGAAGTAATGAAGGAAGGAAGACACTGCTTTTGTGATGAGCATTTCCTATAGCTAATTGCAAATGGAGAGGGGATGTGTTGTCTGAATGATAAATTTTGGCATTTCTTGTCTTGTATTTAATTACCGGAAAGTGAAGTAATAGACTTTTGTATGATAAATAGATGTTACACGCTCAGGTAATTATAGTCTTAATAAAAAYGACAAATGTAGTTATTGTTCTGTTTAATTTTAGGATGCTGAGAGTAATCCACTGTGTCGACGGTTGCAGTTGAAGGATATCATTCCCACTGAGATGCAGAGGTTGACTAAGTACCCCCTTCTGCTCGATAATATTGCCAAGTACACAGGTAAAGTATTTTCACTAGGCAGCCAGTGCATGTTTCTCTGCAAATGTGATTTCAAGCGTATGTTGAGGACAGTTCAATTTTGTGGGTCACTATCTGTTTTCATTGCAACTTAGCAGTGAGTCCCTTTCTCAGATTTAAGGTCAGCAAACTGCACTAGATTGCTGACTCTTTCACCTTTCGTTCGAGAATGTTTTTACAGTTTCTTGCTCTTTTGCAGAACTGCCTGAAGAGAAGGAGAAAGTGAAGAAAGCAGCAGATCACTGTCGTCAAGTCCTTAATCATGTGAATCAAGCTGTTAAAGAATCTGAGAATAAGCAGGTAGGAGGGGACTGGAGTGAGCATCAGGGGCTAGGAAGAATGTGATGAATGGAAACAGCGTTGAAGACACCTACAATCTCTATACTTCCAGCTTATATGCTTCTTGTGATTAAAGTTGCTTTGTGGCATCATTGTTTTATGAGAGCAGGAATCCAAGGCATTTGAACATGTGGAAGTACTCATGATGGCCTGAACTTGGGCTCTAGTGAGTTTTGCTCATCAGTAACCGACTTGATAAATTTTTTTCCAGCATTTGGAAGATTATCAGCGTCGTCTTGACTTGTCCTATTTGAAGCAATCTGAGGACCCCATGATGGATGAGTTCAGGGTGAGCTGACATCCTTGAAGCAATTGCTATGTGAATAGTATATGCAACCTTGTAGCTAGGTTTTAAGTTTTTCTTACTACAGTTACGAAATCTTGCTGTCCTTGATTTTAGACTTTGAAGATTTGGAAGGAATGACTTGTGAAAACTGTCACTTCTATTTGCCTGCAGATCTAAATGTCACAAGCAGGGAAATGATTGAAGAATCCATTGACATTATAAAGTCCATCAGATCATTGGAATGATTTCTGTATGAGTACAGTATGTCATCTGTAGGCAAGTCAAGTGCCAAAGCATTATCGGGTTGTAGTACTAGAACCGTAAACTTCACATGAAGAGGTATTGGAAAAACTCCTCCTAGAAATTAGATGACATTAAGTGGCCTTGGGAACCTGACATGAAAGGAAAATAGTTTACTCCTTCAACCTGGCATCTGCATAAGAGCAGATGAATGAACAAGAGTGATAACAAACATCGCTCACAAGCTTTGTTTTACTACCATTCTCCGCTCCCATTCCATATTTTTTTTCCGGAATACATTTAGCTGGTAGTCTCAACTGGAGTGCCTATCCATATCCTTCCCTCGAAGTTCTGGTGCTATCCCATTTCTTGCTTACATAGAGTTTTATAGTGCTACTTTTTTTTTTCCTTCCTCTGCAACAGAACTTGGATCTAACTAAAAGAAAAATGCTTCATGAAGGGCCTCTAACTTGGAAGGTTAATCGTGACAAAACTATTGGTGAGTCCTATTCTGTCTAGAGTTGGACTTGTGTGTGTGCGTGCACTGAGAAGGAGAGAGAAAGAAGACATATCTGCAGTTTCCAATTATGATTTGTACTGCTGTCTATAATAATGCCTGTGTGTTTCTCAGAGCTGATTAAATTATTCTTGTCACTTCTGAAATGGGCTAGAGTATCATTAAGGCCATGCAGGGACACAGCAGTCAGTCATGAGATGATCCAATCCCATCTGCAGCTTTCTGATGTGGTTTTGATGAGGAAGATTTGCAAGCTTTGCCGAGAATGGCATAGCACTGATTACTGCCTCTGCATGAGTAATGGAAAACGCAGTCTTTTCTTTCTGCGGGGATGTGATAGAAAACTCTGAATCTTTAACTCATTCTGGGTTAATTTGCACTCTCCAGATCTCTACACACTGCTTCTGGAGGACATTCTGGTACTGTTGCAGAAACAAGATGACAAACTGGTTCTGAAGTGTCACAGTAAAATCTTGGCATCCACGGCTGATAGCAAGCACACCTTCAGTCCTATCATCAAACTGAACACTGTTCTGGTTCGTCAGGTGGCAACAGGTTAGTGTAACAAATAGGGAAGACTGAAGAAGAAGCTGAAAATGACAACTAAGTAGCTTGAGGAAAGATGCTTTTGTCTGCAGTTCCAAATAGGACAGAAAAAAATGCGTAGCCTTAATTCTTGGCTGTCCTACATCTTGCTTTATGAATCTGAATGAGTTAACATGTGTGTTAGTTACCTACTAGTATTTTTTTATTTTTAAATACATTTATAAGTTAAAATACTCTGATCTTATTAGATGAAAGGTACCATAGAAATGGAAATTGTTAGGAGGAAAGAGGGGGGGAAATGCATCTGTTTCCAAGTGATTCAAAGAGAACAGCTCTTATTTTTTAGGATTAATAAAAAGAAATCTGGAGAGAGARAGAATTATCTTTGTGTGGCAGTGGAGAGTTATTTCACAAAGTCTTGCTTAATTGCATCTGGTTGGAATCACACTGGGTTTCTAGGAATTTATAGAAAACTGTGCAGGACAAGACATCTAATTAAATTCTTCCCTCCCTGTTTTGCTTCAGATAACAAAGCTTTCTTCGTCATCTCCATGTCAGAAAATGGTGCTCACATTTACGAACTGGTTGCACAGACTGTTTCAGAAAAGAATGTGTAAGTAATTGGTTCAGCTCCATCTGCTGTTTGATTTGTTGTACTTGAGAGAACTTTTACATCTGCTTGCCTGTAGTAACGTGCAGCTGTTGATGAATTACCTGGGTTCCTTCTCTAAGCTCACGTGAGAACATAGCTGTGTTAGGAAGGTGGGATGTACTGGAGGTGTGTTCTCTTGCTGCTTTAAACCATTGCATACTTATATTTTATTGAGGATGCGTATATGTGTACACACACACTATGTATATATATATATATATATATGCACTATATATATATACACACACACACACACACACACACATATATATATATATATATATGAATAAAATATCCCTAAGTTATAGTGTCTTGTGTGAGTGTGTACTTCTAAAGTATAAGCAGGGCAGAAACTTGTTTGTGTGATGTATATCAACTGTTTTAGAGCATCATGTACGAAACTATTCAGTAATACACAAGAAGTGTTTTTCAATGCTTTCATATATATTTAAGAAGTGTTTTTCAATGCTTTCATATATATTTGTACATAAAGTAACTGACTTGCCTAACAGCTCCTGCTAAGGTCCCATCATTCATTTTCTTGTGCTAAGGAGTATGTAATGAGGTGAGCGTTAAACTGTAGCACTTTACTTGTGACTGGAAGATATTACTGAGTCATTGACTGTAATAGATTAAAAAAGACTCTTTTGTTGATAAGAAAAACAGTTAAGAAAAGCAGTAATTATATACGCTGAATTTAAAAAGTGTTCAATGCAGCAGTGTCATTATGCTTCACTTCTTACATGTATTTGTTTGATGTCTCTACTCTAGATGGCAGGACCTTATAGCTCAGATGGCAGGGACTGTTAAAGTGGAGACTACCAGAAGAGTGATACCATTACCGCAATCAGGACCTGGCGAGTAAGTGACAGTAGCTGAGGGAGGAAGGATTGATGTTTCTTTTCCCAGTAGCCCCTTTTCTGCTCAAAATCGTCAGCCAAAGTGCTGATGTGCATGCAGCGATTCAGATACCTGTGACTACATGAATGTGTTGGTTCTTTCCTCCCTGCAGAGAAGAGCGTGAAGAAGAGGAGCAGCAGAAGCTCAAAGAGCAGCACGACATTTCTGCAAGCAGTCTACAAAGCCCAGGTAAAGGAAGCATTAAATTCGCTATAAGGAGTGCGAATGTGCTCAGCCTTGCTCCTTTTGTCYTCAGGATCATCTGGTACCATTGATGTTTCTCTGGAAAGGAAAGACTTCTTTACAAGTCTTATAAGGAAGTCAAAATCAACTTTATTTTATTTATGTTTTGTAATGCGTACCTCTTAGTTTTTTCATCTGACTTGTAAGTTGCTGGAAAACATTTTCTCTGTGAAAAAAAGTCATCCTTTTACTAGAGACTATGCACAAAAAATATGTTTTTTAGTGTTTTCAGAGGTGTCAATGTGAAGCAAAAGTTTCTGCAGTTTCACTTCATACTTCAAATAGTTATTTAACATGAGTGCTTGTTTTCTATTTACAAGATAAAGATTTGGGCCTCGAATCTTCCTTGATACCAAATGCTGAGTCTTCTTCACCCATCATGTCTGAAAAGTCCCAAGTAGGAAATCTTCTTGTGACAGAAAGACAGTTTGATAAAGTGCATCAGGCAGACCTGTCACTTAAAGATTCTTCTGCGTGCTTTGAACACACAACCACCAATTCACCTTTGGTATCCGAAGGACAATGGGCACTGGATGCATTGAGGAACTGTAAGTATCTGTGGGCAGTGTCTGGTGCAATATAATTTGAACATGGGAGGCATTAGGTCAACTTTCTGAATCAATGAGCTAAAGTAATATCTCATGTCCATTTTGATTAAAATCCATGTGTCCCTGTGCTGCAAATCACAGCATAGCAAAATAAAGTGGATCTGACATGAAGGAATTCTAAAATATAAATTTATGTAGTGGTGCTTTCTTTGGCTTTAGGGTGTCATCTCATTGGTTTATTATGGTTTTCCCATGTATGAAGTGAAGGTAATACCAGACTGTCCTTGAAAAACTGGTGACAAATTGACATAGCAGAGCTTTGTGCAGTGCTGTGAAGGATCATTGCTAGTCAGCAGTGATTTAAAAAACAACACAGCCTGCGGACTTCTTTTTACAACTCTGGGCAAGTAATACGGGAGAGATTGCATGAGTTGGTGAATATGAATTTGCACTATTTTCACAAATTCATGCAAAAGAGGTAGGATATTTGCGAACTTGACAAACATTTAGGTTCAAATTTTTTAAGGATTTGAGGGATGATTGGGTCTAAGTAGATCAACATTTGCGTGAGTAGAAAAGCATTTTCCCTAGTGGACAGATTATTCTATGAAAATGTTTTTAGAAAAAATTTAATTGCTTCCTATTCTCTGGTATCAGCCCTTTTTTCAGAGGGAGGATGCCAGGAGTATATAACCTACTTGATGAGATCCATATAACCTTTCAAATATAACCTTTTAAAATTTGAATAAGTTCATTAATGCTGATACCTCTCTCTGGCAGTTCTGAATTGGAGGTGAAGTCTCTGAATTGTACTTGAAGTGAATAGTCTTTATTGCTTTTCTCTAGGTCCTCTGCTTTTGCTAGAATGCAGAGCATTAGTGTCCTTGGCATAAATTCCCTCTTCCATCTCTCTCTACAAGAAGTGACAATTTTCAACAATCTACTAGTTTATCTTGAGTCTTCTAATCCATTGTGAGATTCTCTTCTGATAGGATTCAAAGTCCTTTTCCAATTTTGAATCCTATACAAGTGTTCTTAGCATTTGTTCTCTGAGACCAGTAATAAGAGAATCTTAGTCTGTGAGGTATATAAAGTTAATACCATGTGACCTAACATCTCATGACTATTCAGACTGAAAGAAGCAGCCATCTAACAGCAGCAAAATGCAACTGGGTCATACACATGTTGAGAACTTCTAGCTCTTCTAAGGTGTTACCTTATACAGTGAGAATGGTGATCTTATATACTTATGTTCTTATGCCCTTAGCAAGATGGCATGTGTACTGCCTTGGGTTGTCCTCACTTGGAAAACAAAATAAGGAGTAAAGCTTTGGGACAGGACTTCAGAATTCATTTATTTCTTGTTACCCCTGTCTTTCCTCTTAGGAGTAATGAGGGGGCTGGCAGCTACAAGGTCTCTCTTTGTGAAAGAGTGTCTGTTGCGTGTGTTTGTTTAGTGTTACAGACGCTATGGTCTATGAAGCTTTGTGAATATTATCTCTAACTTGCAGTGGACTTGCTGAAGCAGCTGTTGGTACAGCAGTTTGGCTTTTCTGAGAAGGGGACCCTTGAAGATCGGCAGCACTTTCCCAGGTTCAGGACTGTTTCTCAAGAAGCCCAAGCGGAGAGTGGAAATGAGCCTGGAGAACAGCACTCTGACAGTGACAAATATTGCCCTCCTGGAGCAGACCAGGTGCTCCTGGGCACTGGCACTGATGAATCTACGGCTAGTTGTGGCCTCCGGACTTCAGCTGAATCACCAGCCTCAGGGGAAACCATGCAGCTCGTAGCAGGAGACCCCATATCAAGTAGCAACCTAGCAATAGACCACACAAGTATGAGTCTGGAGATGTCAACCTCGGAGCTGGAAGGAGTGGGTGCTGATGAAAGTGGGGAACGTTTTTTTGATGCTCGAGAAGCTCACAGTGATGAAAATCCATCCGAAAGTGAACTAATGGAAAGGAAGGAGGAAGAGGATGTTCAACTACGGATCTCAGGTGAGTATATTTCGTTCATTCATTGAATGACAGGCTGTCCTGATTTAGCTTTGGAGACTGAGTTCAGAATTTAGTAGAAGATGCTTAAAGATAATAATAGTATGTTTTCCTGATGAAGCCTCTTTTGCTAGTATGGTAGAGGACATTTAAAAGGAGTAGAAGCCCTCTAGTCCTTGAAAGTAATTTTAGCCATGAATAGGGCTGTACAAATACATATCTAATGAATTCTCTATTTTATGATACAAGAAACTGAAATACTGTGGGATTAATACACTGTTGCAAGCCATAATTGCAGAGGTATGAATGCAATGCAAGCTCTTGATTGCTGGACTACATTATCTCTAAGCTGGCTTTTGGGACCTGTGAGGAAAGCATTTTCCATGAAGGCAAAACACTGCCTTGGTCTGTGCACGCAGACCCCTGTGATTAAGGCTATTTTGTAGCTATTATTTTGGGGTTTTTTTTGATCGAGCTTTAAAAAAGAAACTCACCGTTTAGCTTTGCATTGTAATTGTGCCCTGTGACCTCACAGCCTGAAGTTCTTACAAACTTATTTTTACTATTACTATTACATGTGCTATATTTGATGGCTGCCTGGGCCGCCTCTCAAAGCATATCTCTTTGAGCTATCAAGAAGGTTTTAGAGCTGTTAACTCAGCAGAAAGCTGGCTCTGAGACAGCAAATGTAAGCACTTTCATGGGGCTTTGCACGCTTTGTGGTTGCAGAGTCCTTTGACTCTAATAAGCCAAAGTGGTGACATTGCACTAAATATAATACACCGGTTGTTCACATGAATGTTACAATGCAAGTAGCTGCTAGCAGGTAGATTCTGTATGACTGTTAGTCTTGGAATCACTTATCCGTAAACAGACTTTTATTTAAAAAATAGATTCTGTCAGCGTAAATTAGCCAATTCCCGACTGTCTGAATTCAATTCTATATTGAGAATACTTTTTCTCTCAATTACAAAGACATTTAGGTTACTAAAATTGAGCCAAAATCTTGAAGCATGTAATTTATTTGTCACCTCTTGTACTGTTTACCTTCTTAAGTGTGCAGGGACATTAAAATGAGATTGTCCCGTTTTCAGTCAATTCTGTTTCCACAGGCTAGCTTTACTTCAATACCGTAGAGAAATCATTTGGAACAATTCTGTTGCTAGGTGCAGGATGTGAAAACCTTCTTGTTAATAGTTGCTTGAAAACCTATCATTAGCAGGATTTGCCATCTAAACCCATCCTGAGGACCATAACTGGTAAATGGAGTTTAGAAATTTAACAGATTGTTTTGTTGGGTACTGTTAATATAAGCTGGAAGTTTTTGGACGTTCTGATATGAAAACACAGTTTAGAAAGGGGGGGGAGAAAAAAAAAAAAAAAAAAAAAAAAAAAAAAAAAATGAGCAAAGTGAATCATTTTGATTTTCTCCA
>NW_020455217.1:918191-926324 GCF_003342845.1 Nothoprocta perdicaria | reverse complement strand
AAAAAAAAAAAAAAAAAAAAAAAAAAAAAAAAAGAGGATTAGTCCATCTAATCAGGTAATTCTCAAGCTGCAGTCCAGAAACCCCTTATAATCTGTGAAGCCCAGTTCAGAACAAAACTAGTCTGGTCTCAAATAATCACTACTAAAATCATCACTTTTCTATGTAATATTCACAAATGCTTTTCATATCCATTTTAAAATGTCTCAAGAGATGAGCCTTTCAGTACTTAGCTTCTTAAAGTCTGCTTAAACTGCCTACAGTTCAGTGATTCCTGGTGATTATTGAACTGGAGATGCCACTAAAAAGCTGTTTTCTTAACAGGAAATTATTTGATCCTTGATGGGTATGGAACAGTGCAGGAGAGCTCCACGGATGAGGAGGTATCGTCTCTGGTTCTCCAGTGCACGACAGGTGCCCGCACCTCTTTGGACTCTGCACGGAGACACACCATTTCCCCACGGGACACCCAGTCGGATGGAGGAAGYTCCCCGTTTGCTGAGGAGATGATGGCCTCGCACTGGGGGGCAGTTGAAGAGCCCTGCTCAGTTGTAGCAAGCCCTCACTTCTCTATAGAGTCACGGATGCAGATGATGCAGTATATTCAGAAGATAGAGAATGACCTTGAAAAATTAAAGGTATAGTGTATTTATATTTACAGTTTCCAGGATTTCTGTATTTGTTAGGCTTTGTTTTAGAAGAGAGCTTGAAAAGTTAGCAAACTGCAAAAGGTAGCAAACTGCAAAAGGACTCCTTCCTTGTTGTTAATGAAGGGAGTAGTCTCCCTTTCTGTCTTTGGCTCTTAACTGCGGAAGCATTTGAAGCAGCAGCTTGCTGCCATTTCACTTGCATTAGGTTCTGGGTTCCAAGAAGCAAGCAATTAGACGTAGGAGGTGTTACTTTGGTGTTAGTTAGGAGATTCATACTTTTCTTGAGGGATAGGACAAACCAATGCAAATCTGTACCAGTGGACTTTTGAAGGGACCACTGACCTAAGGAAAATAATTACCTGATATAAAAAACTTAAGTGCATTGCCTGTTGTTCCTACAGTAAAATGAAAGTAGTAATTTGCGATAGTAACGAGACTTATTTTTCCCAAAATGATTTTTTGCTTATGTTGTGGATTTCCTATCCATCATAGGCTTATTTATTTCTTTATGTGTTTTAGGAGGTTGAGGAAGACTACACCATTCTCCGTCGCCAAGGGCTGGCTGGATCAGCCTCCACAGGAGAGCACTCAGGTATGCAACAGACCTTTGCTTGTTGAATTTCTGTGAATTAATAGCATACACCACACTGGCTTCAGGTATTAACCAAAAAGCACAAAGTTATTAATGTTCCGCAGGAAAAAGGTTTTAGCTACTTCAGCAGCTCCCACAGGACTGAGGCCATGCTGTTTCCAGGAAAAGTCAGTGAAACCCAGTAAGACAAATGGGCAGAGGAGCTCGTCCTTCCTGTGAAAAAGCAGTTTGTAAGCTAAGGCACCCCTGCCTACCCAAGCCCTATGTTTTGGGATGTGCAGCTTGTCTTGCAAAGAAGGCCAAATTGACTTAGAGTCCCAAAGGCAGATTGTGGAATATGTTAAATGTTC
Source organism: Nothoprocta perdicaria (assembly GCF_003342845.1). Taxonomy (NCBI): domain Eukaryota; kingdom Metazoa; phylum Chordata; class Aves; order Tinamiformes; family Tinamidae; genus Nothoprocta; species Nothoprocta perdicaria. The sequence goes on along the minus strand of NW_020455217.1, from coordinate 924,734 downwards.
TTCTTCTCTGTGGTGTTTCTGACACTGTATGAAGTGGTTGCCACGGGTCCATTTAAATTGGCCTCGAGTATCCTTGAGCTGTAATTCCTAGAAGTATTAACAGAGATGTTCAGGTTAAATGTGTGRGCTGTCCCACACACCATGCTTTCTTTGTTAATACTGTGTGTTAAGAAATGTTAACCATTTGTCTCACGGTAGCTTCATCCTCTCTTTCTGTCTTTTCTTTTTGAATCTCCTATAGATAAAAGTTAGTCACATTTTCAGAAGTGGCTGAAGGTTGGATGAAGAGTGTCAGTACCCAGCACCCACTGTCTTCTACGTGAACTCTGAGACATGAGGATTTTTGTCTGTGGGCCACCAAGTGTGAACCGCACTCTARTGGAGTGGGCATTGGGTGTTTTCCTGTGGGGCATCTGCACTGTCTTGTCAGTGAGGGAGTCTCTTCTGCTCTACGCCTCTCTCCTTGTTACCAGAAATTCATTTTTGATTCAGAACAGAAAAACCAAACCAAATGTACAGAGCTTTGGGTGTAGGATATAAAAATGTATTTAGACATTTAAAAAGAAAATCAATGTATTTATTTGACTTCATTCCGTGTATCAAAAGCACATTTTAATTTTTTAATTTGCCTTTATTGTTTTGTTTTTAATTGGGTAGTGGCAGTTCTAGCCCTCTGCACATGGTACACTCTGTCTCCAGCTGTTCCTGAACAGGTCAGKTCAGAGGGAGAGAGTGTGTCTGTGTGCACGTGTATCTTCACTGGACTGGACTCTGCACTCCCTGTGGGCAATGAAACTGCCATGCCATGCGAAGAGCTACTTATGAAGGTGTTAAGATGACTGTGGCTGGAACTATCTGTATTCTACAGTTGCATGTGAACTGCTTATGTCATCACATGTGTAACAAGAATTTTTCCATGCACTAAATAGCCAGGCACTTGAGATTGGCAAACATTTTTTTTCCTCCCCCTCTCCCGTTTAGGATCTGCTTTGTTGACAYGCAGAATTGGACTGGGAGACCAGGAAGATGGATTTAATTTTTTTTTCTTGACTTTGTTGGCTTTCATCATTGTCTTCTTTGTAAAGTGATAAAAATGCTTGGACCTGCAGCACTTTTGTAACTCTTCTCTGGATCAAAAAGAAAAAAAAATGCAAACCCAGAAGTGTTTCAAAGATACAGGGCAGATGAGTGTCTGTCTCCTGATTCACTACTGAATGAATAAGGGCTGCCATTTGAGTTAGCCACAGGTACTGCTGATTTATAGGGCCAGTAAATTTTAGTACCTGAAGGTATGTCTTGCTGAGGACTTGGGGTGTTTTTTTCTGTCTCCTCTCTCTCTCTCTCTCTCTCTCTCTCTCTCTCTCTCTCTCTCTCTCTCTCTCTCTCTCTCTCTCTCTCTCTCTCTCTTTTTTTTTCCTTTGAATACTGATTTGTGCCAATGGGTTCTTGCTGAAGCAGCTGTGCAAAGCAAAGATGGCTGAAACAGCTTTTCAGTACTTCCTTAAGCTGGTTCCAATGGGTTTTGCTGTTGGGGTTCCTTCCACTCTGGGGACAAGATGGTAAATGTCAGGCTGGCAGAAGAGCTCTCACTGGACAGCTTAAAATGGTCATGCCTCTGCTCTGAAAGTGCTCCTAGAGCAGACACTTTCTGCTTGGAGCAGGGTAATACAAGCTGTCCTCCCTCTCACAGGCACCTTTAATAAGACTGCTAGTGGAAATTGGGTAAAACAGTCTTTTTTGTATCCTCTTTCCTAGTTTTAAACCACTTAACCCAAACTGAACAGTATATCAGACCTGTAAATGCCATTAGCATGTTAGAACTGTTACAGTGTTGTCTGCATTACAGTGTGGATCAGGAAGTGCTGAGAATCTGTCTCTAGTCAGCATAAAGATGGGACTCCCTGCTCCATTAACACAGACATGTCTTATCTTTAGTTGCTGGCAGAGAATCAAATCTGCCCTTTTYCTATTCCTGTGTAGCAAAAAGCAGTTCCTCTTTTTCTCATTAGAAAAAAATGCAAGGGATAAGTTCTTATAAACATCAACACAGGTTAAAGCTGAAATGATTTGGGACCTGGTGTGAAAGTTAGAGCCATAAGCCATTACAGAGCAGGGAGGAATTTCTCTTGCATTAAGAGCAAATTGCACAAAGTATTATTTTTCACCAGCAGGAGCATTACACTGCCGACACAAGCCAAAGTGTTTCTTCCATTCTGGCAGGAACTTCCTCTTCCTCTTGAGTGACCAATGTGTGTTCTATTACCCCTGCATGAATATACTGTCAGTATTAGCCAAGCGCTTCCATGGGTAGGATCTCTCCTCCTCACCTTCAGCCACATGGTTCCTTCGGTTATAAATACCTAGACTTCCTTCAAGAAGCTCCAAAGTTAAAATGCTGCCTCATGCTGCTTTTGCCTGATCCTGCCAGAAAGAGAACTGGGTYGTAGCCAGACTTGGTGTTTAATCCCCTTTTTGTCTTACAGAAAAAGACTCTTGTTCTTCCACCCCAAAGCTCCCTTGGTCGGTTGGCATGATGCCTGTCTGGGACTACGCACTCCAGAAACAAGAGCAGTTGTTTTGACCTTAGGTCTCTTAAAGCTTTCTAGCAGTTTCCATGGCTGCTTGAAAATCAACCTTGACCTGTACTGAACAGAGATAGCTGATCTCGAGTTTTCAAGGGTATGTTTATAGACCAGCGAAGAYAGAAGCTGTGAAGGCCTGRTGATTGAAGGCAAAGTCTCTGGTTTTTTGGTTTTCTCTGCCTTGTGAGATTCCTTAGGGTCATGGTGCGCAGCATCCTGCACAAGAAGTGTGCAGCTGGTCTGATGGACCTTGTGGGAACAATCTGGACATGCTGCTTACAGCACTTCCAGCTTTGTGTAAGTATTTTGGAGCATCATCCTCCACTGTGTTGTTTCATCTCTAATAGGTGTAGCAACAGTGAAAAAGCTGGAAAGGTTTCCATGTCATCTGCCCTTTACATTTCTGCCTCCAGAGCTGCTAAACTGGAGGACTTTGCCCACCATCTCCTGATGCTGCCTTGGACAAAATGCATTAGGAGGTGAGGTGCAGTTCTGTCCCTGTCGCCTCCCTAGATGTGCAACAGGAAACATTTTCATGGCAGAGAAAAAGACTTCAGGATGCATGAAATGTCTCAAGTGAAGGAGACTGCAGAGAGCTTTAGGGCATGTTGGAGACAGAGTCAGGTTTTGGGGGGAATATAGAAGGGCACACTGTTCTGTGTCCTGTTTGGATTTTGTTTCATCTGGCCTTCTCATACTACATTGATCATTCTCACAAATATGGTATTAATCSTCTCTAGAAAAATAGATGCTGGGGGGAGGGATTCTTTGTCTTAGGATTGCCATAACCTGAAATAACAGAGGATTCCTGTTTGTTTCCTTGTTTCCTGTGTACTGCATGCACATGCCTTCCTGTGTGGAAGGAGCTGGAACTCAAATGCACTTTTCAAGATTCTCACTTCTTGTTTCTCTTCAAGCCAACAGATTACCCTTCTTTAAATTCCAGTTTCTAGTGCAAGGGACTCGGTTAATTTGTCCCTGACTGGTGATTGTACATTCCTTTATTCTAACTGGACAGCAGAATAGGACACTGATCTCTGGTTTGTTTGTTCCTGCTTCCTTTTCCCTCCCCCAGTGATTTATTTTTTTCAAACTAAATGCCCAAGAGTTTCTTATATGGGGAGTAAGGATGTATTATAGCAATCATACTTTTATATTCTTCTGAGAAGTGCTTTCTCCTCTGCTGTTAYGTGGTCTCATGCATGGATCAGAAGAAGGAGGGCTGGGTACTTTTCTGGAAGGGGGAATTTTCTTTTGCCTGTGGGAGAGGAGAAAAGCAAATAGCAAAACAGTGTGGGATCACTCTGATGGCTTGGTCATGCCTTGTCTGCAGGGAGTGGAGATTCTTTAAGATCCTGTAGATGAGATCAGAAGAAAGGTTGAGGAATATAAACCTGAAGAGCCAAGAGATCTGGATGGTTTTGGTAAGCTTTCAGATAGCACTATGCCTATTCACRTTGTTTCCATAAAACGCAGATATTCTGATTTACAGATGCTGTCCCAGTTATTATAAGAGGAGTCTGTTCCTCTGCAGGTGATCCTTGATTATGATTTGAGTGCTTGATGGTATTTGGTATTTTGCTCCTCTGCTCCCCAAAGAAATCCCTTATTTCCTTCTCCTTCCCCCAAAGGTGCCAACTGACAAGCAGATGTACTGCAAAAGGGATACTGCAGCCAAAACACTGCTGTTTTAYTTTGAATTAAGTCTTTTGGAGCTCTCTTCATACTAAAATACTTTTATTTTCTTTGTACAACATACAATCATGTACTCTTAACAGAGATTTACTTTAAAGAGAAGAAGAAATCTGGAAGTATTCTTTAAAAAAAATACACAAAAATCTTTATTAATAATCCTGTATTTTTACTGATCATGTTTGAATGTCTAAAAAGACTTTATTGTTCTAATTATCCAGATGTATGTTTGTAAAATAGCTCTTTTATGACTTAGCTGATAAGGTTGTATGTTTCTGGAATTAAATATTGGTCACTTAAAAAATCTGTTTCAGGATCTGGGAAATAGAAAATCTAAGCGTTTCAAATATCATTAAATAAGCTTAAAGGAAAAAAAAAGTTTTGTCTGATGGGTTTTTTGGGGTGTTGTTTTGTTTTAATTGCCTACAGCATTTGGCAGGACAAACTGTTCCAGAGAGAAAACTTGATGGGCAGAGCAAGCTTTCATTTGGTACAAATGACCTTTCAGAATCTGCTGATGCTGTTCAAATGTGGAAATCTTTTTCTTACAATTAATGCAGGTTTGTACCACAGTTCTTAKTGAACTTCCTTAGCTCCTCTTTGAAAAAATAGAGAGCAAGGGAGAGAGACTCCTGAGGTCTCCCAAAGAGAGGTGGCAGCAGAGATGCCTTGTTATATGCCTAGCTTCATGTGGCTGCGTAAGGCACGCATAAGGGGGRGTGTATTTGTTTAGTTTGTATAATATAGGAAGGAGTATCATGCTAAGCTAGGGCAAAAGAAAAATCGAGAAAACTAAATGCTATTCTGTACAGCAGAAGAGTACTTATTTGGGATAAGAGTTGCTTTTTCATCCATAGTAGTGTGTATTTTCTTCCCTTAGGCCATCTTTATTGTACATGCAAGGACTGATATGGAAGAGGATTTTTTCCATTTATAGTGCATTTTCTACTTATGTAACACTCACTGTTGCTTTACTTTCTGTTGCTGATAGCTCTTTCTTCATATYGCTAATGAATTTAATGAGCACTTCAAAAACTCCAAGGTAGCTGTTAATGCAGCCGCCCCTCTGATCATATTGGACGATTAAATCAGCGAGTCTCACTTTGTTTCGAGTCACTTTTGTGTACCCGTGCACCTGCAGTTTACTCACTGTAAGGGTTGCCTTTTACTTTTTAGTTTAGCAGTTGCAGACCAAACCCAACCAGAAACATCGTGCAATGTAGTTWGTTTGTTTTGTTAATTCATAAGACTGCATTTGTTAAAAAAAACCCAAAAACTGTTTCAACACTATGAACTGTCTGATGAACTGTCTGATGTAGCCTTTCAAAATGATCTTATATCTTAGTATTTTGCAAATATTCATTAGTAGAGTCTTGCTGGTTGATTTTGCCCATGAAGCATAACAGCAAGCCTTTGCTGTTCAACTAAAAGGTTGCAGATTTATATCTTTCAAATTCCACTGAGCTTAAACAATAGCTTGCTTTTGCTCTATAAAATGAATCTTCTTTCTCACATATGTCTTTGAGGTTTAAGACGTTTGGTTTCTTCCAGATAGTYCTTCTTGAGACATACTTTTGTGGAACATTCACAAAGACAGGGAATATGTGTGAAGTGATGTGTAAGGTAAAGCAAGACGATCATTTTTTACCTCTTTAGGCTTTACACTGTTTTACCGACTTAGAGCTTCTACAAGTTGGAGCTTCCATCCTGTGCTTGACGGCCCTTGTCTCCTTCTTATCAGATATGGGATAGTGTTCTCAKGCAGCCAGTCACATAGCAGAAGTTTTATTTTACTGCTCTGTGTATCTATGCRTGGGAGCACTTGAGGTTTTTCATTTCCATCCATTTATGGTTCTTTTTTCCCTCTGCTATGATCAAATAGAAATTTGAAAGAGAAGCAAAATTGAAACTTGCTGTTGGGGGAACTTGCAAATTTTTTAATAGGGAACATCTGTGTGAAGAGTTTYATTCCAAGACTTCTGTTTTGGTGTGCTGTCTGCAGAGGACGCTTGACACACATCCCTATCATTTAGCGATGCACCTATCYGTACCTTTAGACTTTTATGGTAAGTGATATATTCATGTTTCTGAGTTGATAAAAACAGATATGAATAAGAAGCAAACACCAAAGTGGAAAGCAAACAAACAGAAACTAATTTTGATATTTTTTTCCAAATGTTCAGACTCCTTCCACTTTCTCCCCCAGCCTCTCTCTCTCTCTCTCTCTCTCCCTCTCTCTCTCTCTGTCTCTCTCTCCCCCCTCTCTCTC
>NW_020455217.1:911656-918177 GCF_003342845.1 Nothoprocta perdicaria | reverse complement strand
CTCCCTCTCTCTCTCCCTCTCTTTCTCCCTCTTTCTTTCTCTCTCTCTCTCTCTCTCTCTCTCTCTCCCCCCCCTCCCTCCCTCTGCCCACACTTATACACATACATACACTCTCTTTTTTCTTCTGCAGTATGTACAGAGCTCCTTGAGAGATTACTTTATTATAATTGGTAATCTGAGCTTTATTATGCTTCCCTAATGATGCTGTTCATGTTTTGCCTATTTAAATGTTATTTTATATCTTCTCTTTACTGCGCTGCTGTAAATACATGATTCAAAATAAACAGCTCAGGTTTTGCTTTGTCTTCTCCTGCCCCTTAATCCCACCTAGGGGTGAGAGAGAGCTGTGTTGCATCTTTTAGGGCTCTTCTGAGTGCAAGGTCTTGGAATTAATCTTTCCTTGCAGCCTGTTTTGTCCAGGAAAGGACAACACAGGAGAGGATTCCAAGAGTCTTATTTCACAAGAGTGTGTATCATTTCTGGGTTGTGTTATCAGAAGYGTTCTGATCAGGTAGCATGGCTCCCAGGAGCCCCCCAGAGGGCTTCMTAACATCTGTCTCTTAATGTTTTTAATGTGGTAATGCCTCATAGTTTCACTCAGAGCTGAGAATTTCACTGTGCTCCAAACTTCAGCAGATGTGCTGGAGCAATTTCTAGGATAGAGTGTTTGGAGTCCAAGTAAACTTGCACTGATATTGAAGTGCARTGAGTGCTGGGACAACCTATAGATGACCCTCTCTTTATACCAATTAGTGAATGGATTGGAGATTTTAATTGGTTTCTTCCTTTAAAATATTTAGGAAGGTTGGGCTRAAGCAGAAATTGGCTAGTCTGTGGCATGTGATGCTTACCAGTTGGTCTGATTATTGTGAGAGTAAATATATCACCAGAGGAACAGATAAGGCAGAGTCCAGCTCACAAAAATGAAAAGCTTGGATGTGTCCACCGGATATGGAATCCAACATTTAGATGGTAAGTGCCTGAGTGTAMTGGTACAATGTGGTACTGGCATCTACTGTACATCTGTGGGAAGATGAGCATTAAACCTTTTAGACTCCTTTGATGTCTAAAGGAGGGTTGTGGTTGCTCYTGGAAGAGGTTTGATGGGACGGTGTGCTCTACCCTTCAGAACTCCAGGCAGCACAGCTCACAGAGCGAGAGATTTAACTGAGTAGGGAATGAGCACTGCCACCATGCGGGTGACTTGCAAGCCCTAATGCAGAGGCTGAAGTGAGTTTCCAGCCTCATTGACCACCTTGGCCACTTCTTCTAAAGTAATCTTAGGAGAAGGGTGACTCTCTGCAGACCTTCCCATGCTCCTCTGTAAGGCAGCCCAATACCCCAATGAGGCTGGCTTCTCCTTCAGCCTGTGAGCAGCTATTCTCCCTGTCCTCCTCACCAGATGGGAATTCACAGCTGCAACTCATCAGTTGSCTTTTGGCAGAATCAAGCACCCTGCATCTCTGCTGCTTTCTTAAACTAGTTTGTTTGTCTCCAGATGTCTGTAGTGCTTATTCATCGTGAAGTATTTTCCCTGATCAGTATTTTAACCTTCTTGTTGATATTTACTCAGTGTTGCTGAATAAACTGCATTAAGTGGAACTCCATGGATGGAAGAGTAAATCTGCATTTCTGTCTGCTCTCCAGAGATTTTGCCATAATTCATATTATCTGCAGTTATTGTTATGCCGGGATATTAATGGGCACRTTTTCCTTTCTCCTGTCTCTTGAAGCTTCTATTCAGATCCTGGGTCTGGTGCTAAAATGACATACTCGATTCTGAATTAGCATGAAGAGGAGAAAGCTCTGTGCTGTCCTCTTGCCAGCTCTTGTTTGAAAGAAAACTTTCTCTTTAGTTTTACAAAGATGTATTTGCTTCAGCCCTACCTGTCCTTCCTTGACCTTTGTGATGAGGAGATTGAACTTTTTTCTGTGAGTCTTTGTTTCATTTTTTAAATCTTAATGAATGTGTCCCCTCCTCCTACTTCTGTCTCCTTACAAAACTCTGAAGTCTAATTAGACAGCTCTTAGCAGAAGAGAGATCCCCCTCCCTTTTGTTCCAGCAGTTCTGGTGTTGCTTACTATTCAACATGGGAAGCTGATTTAAGAACTGCCTGTTCCGTGTTCTCTTGTGCATGCCCTTTACCTGCAGTTTCACCTCCACATATTGAATTTTTTTTTCTTTTTGCTACTTCCATCCTGGAAGAAGCAAGTTCACAATGTTTTGAAAGCCTTTCTGTCCCATTCATCATCATCATTTTACTGGATGCATGCAGCAGAAGTCAAATAGCCTCAATTGTATCCAATATTGAACTCATTTTTTTTTTCTCTCTGCAATTTCTTTATTCAGCTATAATAAAACTATTCCTGTCACTACTGAGCTATAGCTCATCTGTCTACTATGTGATGGGCTCTGCATCTGGTCTGGAGCTGACCAGCAAAAAAGCTTATGTGAGGTAGAATAGTAGCAGTCCACTTGAAAACAAAAAATGGTTCAGTTTTTCTTCCATGCTCTTGCCATCCTTGCAAGTAGCAGCTGAGCCCAACTGGCTGGCAGTGGCTGTGGGTGCCCTCCTTCAGTMACACACTGCTGCATTCCATGGTGTCAATGAGGAACCTCAAAAGCAGATGCTTAGAGCTCAGCTGGGGAATGAAAGAGAAAAAGGGAGCTCGGCATCGCTGAGTGCTCTTCCCTTGCAGACTGCATAAAGGAGTAGATATTTAAGGATGAAGTTAATGGGTCCCAGAGTAAGTCACAGCACAGTGCTGCACTTCTCTGCATCTACTGCAAAGAGGTGATGGAGGAAATGCTCTTCCTTGGTTCGGAAGGCATGTCCATCACTGTAGGAGTCCTGAACACTTAAATCAATGTCTCCTCCAGGCCATATCCTTAGTCCTGGGTAATCCTGCTGATAAGATCTCTGAAGTCAGTTTTCATTCTTCATTAGCCCRTTAGCCCCTTAATTATTTCTCACTTAAAGTTTGATAAAACTTTCTCTTTCATCACACTTCAAGGAAAGGTTGCATAGGCTTTGGTTTTCTATGGCTTTTTTTTTTTTTTTTGCCTTTTGCCTTCCTTTTTAAGTGATGGCTTTTATTTTTTCTTGGTGACTGAATGAAATGTGTGCAAAAGAAAACATCCTTTGATGCTAGTAATTACAAAGACACGAGCACCAAAAAGGAAGGGGTCCTAAGATCCAAATTAAGGTGATCATTTTGCAAATAATCGGTCCTATATTTATTATTGCCTGAAGAGGATAGATCTGGTTTGTGTAGAACAGGCCTGGTACTAAAGGAGTCCTGCGCTGAGCATTTGGCAAGCCTAACAGSAGTTGTTATTTCAGAGTTTGGTGGTCCAGGCTGGATCTCGTTCACTGCCATGAGCGATCCAGCAAGGGCGCATTTTCACACAGCAGAAAGCTGTAGACCTGCATGTGCCTTGGGGGGGCTGTACAACACAGCAAGTGTGGACCAGCCTCCTCAAACAGGACTATGAGTTTCCCCCGGCTCAAATTTACCTCCAGGGCTACAGATACTCCTTCTGACTTTGGCTCTTTTACATTCATACACCTTTTCTTTTGCATAAAAGAGACAGAAAACAAACCATTTCACAGAATGTTCCTTATTGATCTAATTCCTCCTACTAAGTCGCTTGAGACATGTAAGAATATGCATATATGTGTGTGTGTGTATATATTCTTTATATAAAGAAACTAGATTTTCTTTTTCATATAACTACCGTAAGGTACTTAGCTCTGCTAACAAGTTCCTTCAAAGCTGTTCTTATCTAAAAAAATTATCTAATTTCAGTATGTTCTGTTACCAATAGAAAGTTGTTATGAACCACAGAGAAAAAAAATCTGGCATGCATATAATAGATTTATTTTTTATATTTCAATCAAATGAGAAATCTTGCCTTTTGTAATGTCTTTTATCCCTAGAAATTTCTCAGTACTTCATGCGTTTGACTGACTCTTTTTACAGTAGTACTGTTATTTACTCTGCTGCTGAAATATAGCCACCTATGAAGATAAATGTAGCAGTTGTTTAAATGATTCACAACTCAACTCCATGTCAATTTAAGATTAGAGCCCCTCTTAGTGCAACGGAGAGAGAAAGGGTAATTTAATTGCTGGGATATATTATATGTAGCTAGATTTCTGATGGTGGCTTCCCCCATGTCTGGATTTATAGGTGCTCGGGTGGTGCACGGAGCAAAGGCTGCTGAGTGCTATTTGCGGGGCAGGCTGGTGCACATGCAGCACCGTGGGTCCCATGCGCCCTGCGGGATGCAGTGAGGAAAGCGGCTGCGGGGGAGCACGTTTGGGGCTGCAGGGAGCTGGACCCACGCAGGAGCGACTCTTGCTGCCAGTTCTCGTTTTGCACGGTGGAATCGGTGATGAATCAGTGCCTCTCTCCTGTCTTTCTATGCCCACAGTTGTAAGTGGATCTTCGGATTCATATTTTCACAATAACAATCGTTCCTTCTACAAACAGGATTTTCTAGGTCATGCAATACCCTCGCTTTTGCAAGCGACAGTGTCAGATAACCTCATTTATAAAATGACCAAACTCTATTTYAAACAAGCTGGCTGGCTTTGCTCCCTGTCCCTCCACACACGCTTATGTCTTTTATCAGAAGGCAGCTTCAAAAACATCTCTTTTATGGTTAGAATCCCTTTTTATTTCCAAACCAAACCAAATTTATTTGCAGGGAGCTTCTCACCCATTTGTTCCCTCATAGAATTATCTCAAGCACAAAGATCCAAAAGGTTTTAAATAAAATGCAACTGCCTCAGAAACGGAGGAAAGCAAAAGGAATCAGAAATAATTGGAATCCAGCTATCTTTGCTGGACATGAGGGGTGAGACTTGCAGCAGAAGAGCTGGGGAGGAGGARGAGGAAAGGAAGGGAAGGAGGAGGAAAGCTCGCACAGCACGGGTGGCCGTCTCTGGGACATTGCASTCTGCACACTAGCTCCTTGCCTGCTCTAAGCTCACTGAGGTGCCCTGACTTTCATGATGTGATGCTGATTTATGCTATTGCAGAAGGTGGCTCAGGGAGAACTGTGAGGCAAAAGCCTCCAACTAACTTTCCAGGTCTGAAGTTCCTCTTAAGGAGTAAGACAGCATGACTGCAGCTCCAGTAACTGAAGGACTTTGGCTGTGCAGAGGGAGGTCCATCCTGTGCAGAAGGTGTGCGTAAAGCCAGCAGTGAGTGTTTTCAAGCAATCCCCTCCAAAGGCAGCAGTGGCAGGCGACCCGAGGAGGGAGACGCGCATTTGCCCGCAAGGTGCACGGGAAGCAGCCCGGCTGGCCGTGGCTGGAACGAGATCCACAGGTAGGCTGTGCTCGCCCCATGCTTGCGGAGCAGGGCGGGGGGCTGTGCCGCGGCCTATTGAGTGCCCTGGGCGGATGTATGAGCATAAATGGAAAGCAAAGTGGGGCCAGATGCTTCTCCATGCTGGGCAACGCAGCACGTTGGGTAGGGTCRCTGCTGTGGAGGCACTGGGATCCGTCACAGGGCAGCTCACTTTCCTGAGGGAATTATGTGTAAAAGGGATGAGCTCAAAGCATCCCCTGCCTGTTACCTGTGTGTCTTATGAGTAATTTGTCCCTGAGGCAGATGCCTTTTGGTTTTTTTTTTTTTCCTTTTTCCGTGAAGTTGATTCTTTTCTTCCTGCTTATTTCTTTTCAGCAGGAGGGAAGATGAATTTCTCACAAACAGCAGTTCATTGCTTTTAATGCAAGAGTCCAGTTAATTGATGGTTTAAAAGCTTTGCTTTTCTTGCTATTAAAATCAAACATGCTGCAAAGCAAAACTGCAGCGTAGCCTGCAGAAAGCTGGAACATTGCAGCCTACCAGGACACAGTTTTGGGCACCAGCCCCGTTTGGGGCTGCCTTTCTCTTCCTTGAGCCAGAGAGCAGATCCTTCTTGCCCCTCTCCCGTCCATTTGGCAGTCCCAGGTGCTGTCTCTTGAGCAGTACATGCTACTGGTGGGGGTGTGAGGAGGAGATGGATGTTTAATAAGTAGATTCTAGGAGAATAGCAGCCYAGCCTGTGGAGGGCAGAGGGTGAGGACGTGTAGGGAGAAGCAGGGTCCCAGCTCGTAGCGGGGGGTCCCCAAGCAGCTGATGAGGCAGGTGTTTGTCAGGGGGAACTGCAGTCTCCTGCGTCTGTCCCAGGAGGGCTCAGACCAGTTTTGGGGATACCAGTCCCTTTGGGGAGCAGCCGCTGCTGCCCCCTGCCCTCCTTGCTCTCCATCCCTCCCTCCTCTGCTCCCTCCACCCCTTTCTCCATCCCCAGCCCCTTGCTCTCTTCCTACCCTCCCAGCCTCATGCCCTCCACTCCTCCTTCCTCCCTTCCTCCATCCCCGACTCCTGCCATCCCCGACCCGTCTCCCACGCCTTCCTCCATCCCTTCCTCGTGCCCCCTCCTCCCTTCCTCCGTGCCTGGCCGCCGCGGGCCCCCCCGCCCCGTGCAGTTCCGCCGCTCGCCGCCGGGGACCCGCAGCCGCCGC
>NW_020455217.1:759128-911586 GCF_003342845.1 Nothoprocta perdicaria | reverse complement strand
AGAGCCGCGCAGCGCAGGTAGGAGCCGCCGCGGGCACCAGCGCAGGGGTGGCCGCTGCAGGAGCCGCGGTCGGGTCGGGGATGGGGGCGCCCGGGCGGGTTGCGCTGCCCCCCGCCCTGCACCCGCTTCCCGCAGGGCCCGGAGCGCCCCGGGACTGCGGAGCCGCCGGGACCGGGGGCGGCCGCAGCCCCGCGGGGCCGCGATGGGCCCCCGTTGCCCCTCCGKGGGCACCGACCGCCCCGCTCGTGGAAGGTGGTGGCTCTGCTGTGACCGTGCGGCTGGTTCAGGGGAGGCAGAGTTGGGGAAGGGCTCAAGTTCAAAGTGCATCTCTATGGGGTTTCAGCCTGGCCACAACTCCTGCGGATTGCCTGGGAGCAATTCCCAGTGTGTGAAAGYGTGCGGTAGGCATCCACGCAGCAGTGAGGAGCGGAGCTGGCTGGAATGGATGCTCCCCATCCGCTGGCACGTTGCTATATGCAGAGCCTGGTGACAGCGGCTGGCAGTGAGGGAAAGGCTCCTTGATARGCATTTTTTCAGTGTTCAGATGGAAAAGAAAAGGTTAATTGTTGGGAAAGGTGTTTCAGTGGAGTTGTGCTGGTGCGGGGTTGGTCCTGTAATGCAAGCCGCCCTTGGTGTAAGTGCAGGAGCATGGGTTTGATTCTGATACAGATTCCTCTTCAACAAACAAGCAACATGAACTGGGGGAGAGGTAGCAAACTGTGCATAGAAATGTCTCCTTAGGCCCAACTTTAATCTTGTTTATTTGTGCCTGGACTCTGGTGTGCCCTATGGTTCAGCTTGCTCCCTGCAAGGGCTGCTCACTTGTGGTCACTTAGGGTGTTTCTCCCTTTGCCAGCTGGGAGGCATTAGGGTGCGAGCTTGGAAGTTAACCCAGCACACCTGCAGTGCTCTCTCCAGCTTGCTCCCATTCCCCCAGTTAGCTCCTTTGTGGGGAGGTGCCACTTTGTCCCTGGAAGAAACAGAGCGGTGCCCTGCCTGTGTGGGGACCCCTGCTTGTGACAGCCGGGGTGGCCAGCTCTGCTCGCTCCCCATCYGGGGAGATGCTCCTGCTGGAGCCCGCGCGCCTCGGGAAGCACTGCCGGCATCCTGCCCAAGCGAGGCGTCCTGCCTCCCAGAAGGCATCCAGCAGCCGTGCCCTGGCCGCGTGCAGCCGCTGCGGCTAAGGAAAAGCGGAGCCTGCACGAGGAGGCAGTGCCTGCTGCTGCCGGGAACGAGCGTCCCCACGGGGTCCCCCGCGCTCCCGCAGAGCCRCTGCCTGCCGACAGGAACAGCTCCTGGACGCTGCGACCTGCGCGTGCTCGCAGGTAGGAGGGCATGTTAACTCTGCTCCAGGTTTTGCTGCCAGGGCTTGCTTTATTCCTGCTTTTACATACCGGCAGAAGCGTGTGCTTTGAAAGCAAACTGCAGCGAGGCTGTCACAGTGCCAAGGCGTTTATAAAGTGTCTCRATGCAATTCTACTTCAGTGTTTGTGCATGCTAGGCTGTGTATTTGAAGGAAGGCTATCTGAGTGGAGCGGTAGATGCTGAGTGCCTGGGTATCTCTGCTCGGCTTTCCATGTCGGAGYGGGGCCTGCCTCACAAAACCTGGCACAGGGAAAGTTGCTGTGTGTGGCTGTTGCTGGGGTGCAGATGTTCCTCCCCTCACAGCTGGCAGCAATAACACCCTGGTAAGGACCTGCACCTGGGAGGGACAGGCAGGCCGTGCCTGGGGGAAGGAGGGCTTTGCGCTGCCAGTGCGGCCAAGGGAACTGYTCTCTTTTTCTTGAAGCAGCCATTTCTCTCAACCCTGCGCAGGCGGGCTCCTCCGGGCACCCTGCTGCTGGTGGGGTGCAGGGTGGGAAAGGGGAGCATGGAGCCGAGGGGAGCAGGCGCTGAGGCTGSTCGTCAGGGCTGCTGCATGCAGGCCTGGCAATCCCTTCTCTCCCAGCAACGAGGCAGCTGGGAACGGTGAGCTCTAAACGAGCCCTGTGTGCAGCTCTGGGCAGCACCAGTGCTGCTGCTGCAAGTTTCCTGCYGGAGGTTTCCTCTGCAAGCGTCTGCATGTGGAAAAGGAGCCGGGGACACAAGTGGGCTGGCAAGGGCCTAAACACGGGGGTGCCAGAGAGCACGGAGCAAACGCTGCGAACGGCAGGGGATGCAGGGCCGGAGCAGCATGGCAGGTACGTGCAGAGCGGTACCGTGTAATCCCAAAGCCGAGTGGCGTCAGGAAATCCCATCCCCGCCTTGTGTGTACACCCTGTGCTTGAAGTCAGTTAGCTGTATGAGCTGTGATGGAAAGGCTCTGCCTGCTACATAGGAGCTCTGCYTTCTGTCATGAGGGCTGCTTGGACTGTGCTGTTTCAGACCACTCTTTCCCTGGGAGAAACACTATTTGAGAGTGTGGGATGAGGCCAGAGGAGACCGGGAGGGGCCTTTGGCCCCTTGCTGCAAGCAAAGCCGTGCATGTTCACAGCATACACGCGCAGGATGGATGGTGAGGAGTGCGAGGTGACAGAAAGGATCAAGGTCCAGAAAATACAGGAAGAGGAGAATTTGCTAGTGCAATCAGCTTCCCTTTCCTTGAGGCGCTCTAGGCGTAGGTGTGTGTTCAGCCTGGGCTAAGGCTGCGCTCGTGGTGAGCGTCGTGGCCTTTTCGAGGCTTGCTGACGTGGCTGCGAGGCGGCTATTGATCCTCATCGACTTAGGGAGCTGCTCTTCGTGTGCAGCRCTGCTTAGGGTCAGGTTTTATTTACCTGCTGGGTTCCCAGGCAGGCGGAAGGCGAGACAAAAATCTCTGCCCGTCTYCTGGGGATTCTTGTTCTGCTCTGGGCAAGAGACCTCCGAGGCGGCCTGGGCAAGGCAGGGGCATCTGTTAATGTACAGAGAGCGTTGCTGTGCCAGAAAGAGAGGAATACACTGAAATGGTGGTGTAGCAAGATGGGAGTACCTGGAAGGCTGTCTCCTGGACTTGGTGGAAATAGTCCTCTAATCAGTGCACTATTAGTGATCCTATAGAGAAAGGCTTCCATGTGAACAGAAAACTTGGGGCTCATCATGGGATAAAGGATACTTTTGCACAGAGAGATGACTAGGGGTCCCACCTCAGTGCTGGAGAGACAACTTATTCTAGTTCATCTGACTGTGCTCTTGTGGGAAACTGCTCATGCTCTTGTGGGTTCCTGACAGGGAAAGTGGGGGGCTTGGGAAGAAAAAAGAAATTGCAAAACATGTGAGAAGCTAAGTGAGCTGTTCAGGGGACCTCTGAAATGTTTAACAGCTGTGTTCAGAGTTGCTGCTGTGATTGCCCAGCCAGGAGCTCTGCTTCTTACTCAGATATTTCTACAGGTCCAACCTGGGAGATGAAAAGGCTTGAATGGAAGGGATAGGTGTGCGGCAGAGAAAGCTGCTCATGCTACTGCAGCTTGGAAGGTTGGTAAAATGGGAGCCAAAACTGTACTGATGGACCTAATTTACTTGGGTTTTTCATAAAGCCTTTCCTAGATCCCTTCACAAGATACTGTTGTAGGAAGTAAATAACAGCGTGTGGGCAACACACAGCCGCAGGGTGAGGGGCAGAGCCTGGGGCGGGCTCACCTAGTTAAGTGGTAGTAAATATACCYGTAATACCGAGCTGATGGGAGCACAGATAGGCGATGATGTGAGGGCTCCTCCGTCAAGGCCGACGTTATTTATTATCTCTAATGATCTGGAGGTGGAAGCGGATCAAAGCCGGGTTAGAGYGCAGCGTGCCAGTGAGAAGGGCTGGCTGTTGCTGCTCAGCGCCCGGGCGAGAGGAGGGACGCGACTGCCGCCGAGCTGGCTGCATGACAGGCATCGGGGCGACACTCCTGCTCGAGTRCTTTAGGAACACGGGTGGGAAGAAACCCAGGCAAATCTAAAGGGATGCGGAAGGGTGGCTCTGCCTCCCGTATAGGCATGCTGTGGGTGAAGAGGAGCCCCAAGGGATGCTCTGCTCTGTCAAGAAGGGCCCTCATGGAGCTGAGGTCTGTGTGAGCACATCCTGTGTGGCATCCAGCTGGACTCGCCGCTCCCAGCACGGGCTGCTAGGGTCATAGCTGAGCCTGCCTGTTGGCTGAGCTCCCTCTCTACCATTTACTGGGACCTTCCCGAGGATTTTCCAGGGGAACAGATATCACATTAATTAATTATCAGGGAAGGAGATGTAAAGATATAAGCTGTCTGCATATGTGGGTGATTTCCTATCCAGATCTGCATCACTTCTTACTCAGAGACTTGGGAAGTGTTTATGGTGCGGGGAGCCAAGTGAGTTATTAAGCGCTAAATTGCGTTGGTGAAGAGGCTGTGGTCTCGCTGTGCTGGGAAAGGGCCGTCAGGATCTGTGTTTCTGCTTGATTGCAAGTCCCTGAACCAGGTCTCAGACAGGTGACAGGGCAAGAATATTTATTCTGACTATCCTTCGCATGGCAGCAGCTGCGTGAAGCAATATCCAGGCAGCGTCTCCGCTGAGCACCCGGTGAGCTATCCAGCACAAGGGGATTTTCATCTCTGCTGAGATCTGCTGGCTTCAAAGTCTGCAGAATTTATTTGCATCCTTCATGAGGGAGCGAGCCGGGTGTWTATCTTCCTCCTCACCCTCTCGGTTCATCCCTGCTTTCCCCACCCGCTTTTGGGTTTGTTTATGTGGTTAGCTCAGCATCAGCACAGCAATTTGGAAATAAAGCAGTGGAGCTTCATTTTGGGCTCATTGCATATGCATAGATGGGCAAGAGAGCTCACACTGGCGATGCGAAGATAGGCGGGGGTTAATGGAAATGCATCGGTGACCTTATACACCCTGCGTCAGGAGGGTTAATAATGAGTGCAAAATCCCACCCCAGGCGCAAACAAGTCATCTGAGGTCATAGACCCTCTGAGCACAAAATGATAGTACTAATTTCCCAGCCATTTGGGCACGTGCTCAGCCCTGTAAGGATTTTTTTTTTCTTTTTCTTTTTTTTCTGTTAAAGCAGGCTTTTCCCCTCCAGTTCTGCCACACAGGGAGTGCAGCGGGGGAGGCGAGTGGTGTTAGGCAGCGTGTAGCACCGGCTGCCCTGCGTCTCCTCCCTGGGGAGAGTCGGTGTGGGTCCTTCCCGCGGCTCCAGCCCGCACTTTGCGTCATTAACATTGCAGATTGAGCCGTGCGATCGCACCTCAGCTGTGCCGGCAGAGAGCCGGCTCCTTCTGCGCGATCGCGGGTCTGCACCCTTATCTCCCCTTCCTACACGGACATCTGAATCTGTTCTCGAAGACAGCCTGGGCCCGATCGTGCGGGGAGCGATCGCTAAAAATGCATGCAACGTTTTATTTCAGCCTTAACATTTTTTTTTAACTTTTTGCTGAAAGCCAAGGAGTTTTTGATTCAATGACAGAAGTTGACATTTTTCTGAGGAACGCCTTGCGTTTTGGCGCTGAGGGTTTTT
Organism: Nothoprocta perdicaria; assembly: GCF_003342845.1. NCBI lineage: Eukaryota > Metazoa > Chordata > Aves > Tinamiformes > Tinamidae > Nothoprocta > Nothoprocta perdicaria. The sequence goes on along the minus strand of NW_020455217.1, from coordinate 906,145 downwards.
TATAGCTCCCTGGCCCCGCTCGGAGGCAGAGGGATTGCAAGGCTAGTTGTCACCGATGTTTAAATCTGTAGTGGGGTTTGCACTGGGCATTGGCCTTGTGCTTTCCCTTTTCAGGCAATGATGAAGCAGCAGCAAATTGCTGTGTCTGATAGACTTGTACCTAATGCAGCCTGTCTAGGGTGAAGTGGCACAGCTGGGAAATACATGGAGCCAGGGGCAGAGCGTGGCTGAGCACTGGTAAAGTCTAGTGCTGCTAGTGTGCAGCTGGGTGACATGTTTTCTCATTAGCGAAGATGCCAGATTTGCTTTTTTTCTACACAAAATAGGTCAATCAAGATATATTTTCCTCCATCTTTACCCCTTATTTGCCATCATCCTTTTCTTGTTTTGTCTCTGCTTATTTTGTTCCTCCTCATGTGTGATATGGTGACTTCTGGTGTTAGAAACATACTATGTGTGCATGGACAGCTTTGGAAGCGGGTGATCACATCTCTTTTAGACTGAAAAATGTTTGGGGCAGAGACTGTGTTAATGTTCACAGAGCATCTGGTCCTCTCCAGGTCCAATTCATCACTGTCTTGCAGTTTGCATTATTGCTCACGCCAAGGGAAAGTGGGTGTGAAGCTGGAATAATAATGTTTCACACTTGCTTTACAGTGGTTTTGATATCCAACAGCATGCTAACCTATCAGCAAAGGCATAAAGACATCAAGTAGTTTGAAGCTGAACACATACTCRGTCTAGAAAGAGCATGCAAATCTTAATAAGAGTAATTAAGCACTACGGTTGGTTCTCTATCAATGGCAAGTTTAAAATGGAGATGGGATTTTTTTTTTCCCCCTAGCTTGGAGGTTTAAATCATTGTACTGAAATTAATGGGTGAGAATCTGTGGCAGGCAGCAGCAAAGATGGCTGCAATGGTTCCCCCAGCTTTAATCCTGTCTGATGCTGCAAAAATCTTCAGAGCATAACTCTGGCTTCACTGGGCAGCAGCAACATGTCACTAAGTTGGCAGGAGCCTGTGCAATCTCTGTAGTGTAATATGCCCTGCTCATGTATGCAGGTGTGATGGAGATGCCATTCACTGGATGACAGATGTTAATGATGCAGGTTCTTTTAATGAACCCAAATAGCATAACTGTAGGGAAAACATAATGCTGCTGTGTGTATATGGGGCTGGAGTCTGGGGTTTCATGTTTGGGAATTGGGGCTTTCTGGTATTTCAGTTGCAGCACTTCACAGGGGTCTTTAAAGAGGCATGGCTTGTAGTGAGTTAGGCTGGCGTGCCATTTGCTCTGTTCCTGACGAGTGTTAAACAAGATTTACATCTCCTCAGTCACTATTTGGTTATTGAAGAACATCGCAGCCAACACAAATGCAAACAAAACTGTCTGGATTTTTGTTTATGCAACAGATCATTAGAAAATCTGTAGGAAAAATGCTCTGGTCTGTTAGATAATTAATCTGCATTTTGAGAATTGTCTAAAGACATATTTTCAAGCTAGTCCATTGAGCTGCTGCTTATTCAGTCAATAATGCCTATATTTAATAGTCCCTAAGAATGTATTTCCATAATGTGCTGCAAACAGTTGAGAAATCTGCATCTTTTTCTATCTTAAGATGTCAGTACTTGCTCATTTTCTATGACAAATTTTTCCTGACGGTTGGTGAAAAATCCAGGCTTGTTAGTTTCCAACTGGTAGGGCTAAGAATAGGGAGAGAGGAGTCTTCTCAGAGCCACCGCCTGGTCCACATCCCCTCAGATATTGAAGGAGTCGGCAATTTCCATCCGGTGTCGCTTGCTGGGGTGCAAGAGACTGGCAGCATTGCCCGCAAGGCACCCAAAACGCATGAGGAGAGTGGGCTCGGCTGGTTCACAGAGAACTTGGCCCACAGTCCTGCTGGCATCAGAGCGAGCATGCCTTGGAAAGGAGGATCAGAGGTAGGTCTCGAGTTGCACCTCAACCAGAACTGTGTTCTAGGCGTAACGGTCAGAAGCGGTGTGAGAAGCTGTGATCCCTGTGCAGCGTGTTTATTCTGGCAGGAGCCTCCAGCGCAGAGATACTGGCACCGCTTGGCTTTGACTGACGGAGCCCGCTCGGCTGCGGGGTGCTGGCGCTGAGCGACCCGCGACCGTGTCCGTGCGAGCGCGCCCCGGTTGTACCCGCCGTCCTGGCAGCTGGGAGGCTCAGCTCAGGGCTCCGGCGCTGTTTTCGGGGTTGCTGCAGCATCGTGGGTTACTTCAGCTCAGCTGAGCGGGGTGAGAGCTAACCCGTGCTCCTGGCGACACAAGGGGTTAAGTTGGTCAAGCGAGCTTGTGTTTACAGTGGGAAAAGGGTAAAAGTACAGACAGCTCTTGTGGCAGGAATGGCAAGTGATGACTTAGTAATCCATCTGAGCCAGAGTGCGGAGTGAAACCCAGAGCTGGAAGAAGGAGCCTCTGGGAGTCACCGCATCAAGGTGAGGAGCTGGAGTTTTATTGATAAGGTAATGAAATTACTGGCTGGTCTTGGGCTGTGTTGTGAATTCTCAGGGGCGTTAATGCCATCTTTGGCTCTTTAAGTGAAGAAATAATGAATACAAGCAGGAAGAACATTGTGTGCAGTTGTGGTATGTATGCCTTAAAAATGATCTTAGCAAACTGGCAAGAGGTAAGAGAAGAGCTACAAGGATGATTTGAGGTCTGTAAAGCTAAAGTGTGCGGGAGAGGGAGTGACAGAAGCTCCATCTGTTTCTTGTAGCAAAGCGGACTTTGAGGGGTGACTTGCTTATTGTCCATGAGTATTTAGCAAGGGGTGAAAACTTCTGCAAGCTAGAGGTACAGAGGCAGAATATGGCTCTGTGGCTAGAAGCTCAAGCTAGATAAATGAAGAAGGTAGATGTTTTGTTGTTTTACAGGTTTATATTTAAGCACAGGAGCAAATTACACAGGGCATGACCTAAAGCAACTCTTCAAGATATAGCATTTTGAGTGCAAACTGTGGAGACGTAGTCAAGGAGAACTCAGCATGAGTCAATAGCAAGTAAAACAAGGATATCAAAATGGTCATAGTTCTTCAAATCTATCGATTTCATTACTAATCTCTTTTTTTTGAGAGGGAGCAAAATCTACCATGGAGTTGGGCTGCTGTACTGAGAAGATAGGGTTGTTATCAGCTGAGCCCATCTCTAGGTCTGAACCATCATTCTTGCTGAGACTTTGCTTTTTGAGGATTTATCCTCTGTCTGAACAACCATGAAAGAATCACACATTCTCACTATGATTAGGACAGAAACAGGTAGAATGAACTTGTCCAAAACCAGACTTATTTCTAACAGGATGTTACAGCTGGGATTTTAAGAGCTTTGGTTAGAATCACTACCTACAGGGCGTAGAAAATATATAGAAATGAAGAGTTGTCACTGTAGGGCCCTCAGGACAAATAACTTCCCTGTGCACAGGGGAAATAAAGGTCCCTACTGAAATTCAAMCCCTACGTCACCTGTCTTCACTCTGTCTTCTCCCATCAGATATTCTCTATGTTCTTATTTGTAAGTCTTGTTATTTAAATACCTACTGTGCTGGACTAGAAACTCTCCAGTTGATGTCCCATTCAAATGTCAGTTGATGTCAGTAAATATCACTGGCCCAGAGGGTGCTGTTAAATGGAGTTGACTGGCTACAGACGTTTTAGTTATGAATGCTATTGCTATGCTCTGTGACCACAGGATGTGCCTCAAAGAGGAGGCTAAAGACAGGGCATCTCATGATGATGTTTGTGGGTGGCTCTCCAAACTCTTGGTTTAGGACTCTGTTGTAGGACCTTACTGCTTCTCCATCCTATGTAGGAAACCTTTCTAGATGACCAATGTGCTTCATTTTCTCATCTTTTTCAAACTCTTTGACTCCGTTTGTAGCAGAATCAGCAGGTATTTCTTTTCAGATAGTGGCATTGAATTTTTTTTCTTTTCTCTCCATGTTTGGTGTTGGTGCACTGAAGAAAATTAAATTAGGGCTATATCAGCACGAGGGAGAGAATACCATTTGCAAAAACACATTTTGCTTAAGTTAGTAATATTGTAACTGTTAATTGAGTGTTCATTGATTGCCTGTCACTACCTTGATGTAATCTATTATTCTCATTTGAAGTAGATGGCCTACCACCCATTAAATAGTATAGCTGCTCTCGCAACACTGCACCGTCTTGACTATTCATTTTTTCTTCCTCAATGACTCAGTTTTACTAGCTGTGCCATTAGCATCATCTCCTCCTCTTTGAAGTGATCTCAGCCTGTGTGCCATGTTYATTCTCTCTCAAATACCTTTAATACATCTAATACTTCAGGGTTTTTAAGTGGCCCAAGACAAGAACTTAACCGGCAGATGCATTTGAACTCAGTCCAAGAGCTGTTGTCTAGGTGGATTTAGGGTGCGAGTTTCTCCAGGAATTGCTTTATTTGTTAGAGGTTCTTTGTTGCAAAGAGTTCAATTATGGAAGTGGATAGTGTTTTATGGGAATGAGGGAAAACGAAAAACAAAAGCTAGTGTCATCCCAACAGCTCTTTTATAGCGTCTTTCACCTAAATGGCTGAGTAGGCAGGTAATTGTGGGCCAGTYGTACAGGCTAACTGGTCGGTAGCAATGAGAATATATGTGAGCTCGTGCAATGCTTTTTGCTGSAGGCTTGTCAGAGCCTTTTCTAGCACTTCATGAAAGCTCTTCAGGCTCCCCGAGGGCAATGTGTGCGTCTGYTTGTGGAGAGATGGATGCCCAGAGTGAGCACCAAGGCGAGTGGCAGCAAAACCGGGGCAGCGCTCGGGCCAAGCTCTTGCATGCGAGGGAGCCGCGGTGCCCGGGTGCACGGGGCCCTGTGCTGCATGTCCTCCCGTGGCTTCTGTACCACGAGAAGAGCAGGGGAGCAGGTTCCCGTAAGCCCATTCACTACAGGATACCTTTTGTTGGCTCTKCCGGATCCGTCGCGTGGTCTGCTGCATCCCGAGTAATTGCCTTCTCCTCAAAGAATGTGACTTGTGGTATTACATCCGGATGCCTGAAGTTTTGTGAACTCARTTATTTCTTCTGTCCTAAATTTTGCAGGAAGTCTTAAATTTGCAGGGGGCTCTCCTGAAGCAATTGGCTAGTCTTTAAAATCTTTCTGCTGTGTTTAGTAGACTCAGGCATTTTTGAAAGATTGATTAACCTTCTGTGAGAGATTATGGTTTAACATTCATATAGGAAGGAAGGCGAATTAATATCCTTCCTACCATGCTGAGTATGTTTAAACTCCTGCTTTCAGCTTGTCTGACTTGGAATAGCTTCTAACTAGTACAAATGATAGAACAATTTATTTTGGGCGATGAGTTATGAGAATATTGCTCGTACACCCAGAACACGACATTTTCAATCACATCATCACTGCATTGGTAAGAAAAGAAAAGAAATGGTTTTAGTATCTTGACATGTTTATCCTTTGGAGGCTGAGTCAATTATATTGTATAAGAATTTGCTCTATAGCTCTTAGGTCTCTGGATTATTGTTGTCAAGAGGAAAATCCTATTGGAYTTATTCCAGTTGTTGCAAAGCTCAGGGAGAGAGGAGAGGACAGCGCACAAGCTAAGAACGTATGTATAGGTGGTCTTCAGGAATAGGAAGATGACATAAKGGTGTTGGTAGAAGATATAAGCAAAATTAAATAGAAAATCTGAGCCTTATTTGCAGACATAGGTGTTAAAACAGCAGGGCTGATATGCTCTATGTTCTTGCCTAAATGCAGCTTTTAGAGCTGTTACATCTGCCCAATAAAGCCACTACCCTTCCCCTGTTCATTCTTGGGATGAGAATATTTGGAAGCGATGGAGAACTTGTGTCTATGCAGRTATATGTTTGTCATGCCAGAATAGCCACTATTTCCAGGCCAGGGTGTATTACAGACCTCAGGATGACATATTCAAAATTTACTTATACAGCTGGAATTGCTGAGCTATATACCTTGGGGTGCCTTTGTCACTGGATGTTCTGCCTGTTCCCAGCATACCTGGTGACTTATCCTGGCYCATTTGGTTTAAATACTGTTGGAGTTCTGGGTTCAGGAATTGCCTCGGTCACAAGCACAGGTCCTGAACAGCTTGGAAAGGTCAAAACTTAGTACCTGTGTTGGGGATACTTTTGGATTTGCTGCCGCCTTGGTGCTGTGATTTTTCACTTTTCTCTGCCTCTTTCATGCAAAGCTTTGTGTTCCACCCTGAGAAGCTCAGCAGATGACCCGGGGCCTGTTATGCCATCTGTTTGGGCTAAGTCCCTGTACCCCAGCTCACTGAGCTGATGCTTTCTTGGCATCAGGCATTTTCAGAAATCAGTCATGCTTGGGAATGCTCCTGTGGAGGGAGGACCATTTCTCCTGCTTCCAAGAGTGATGTTTCACTCCATATTCAAAGATCAATGTTTATGTATTTGCAAAGCATTTTCTCCTGTGCAAGATTTTTGATCCTCATGGCCTTATGTCATCCCTCCTTAACACTGAAATATCTGGGATGTGGAATGAGGTAGCTTCAGATGGGCACATGTTCTTTTGAGATAATCATTAATAGAAATTTCAAATAACTCCTACCTTACAAAAAGGTGCTGGTAAAATGAGGGAGGTGACTCTTTCTAGTAGGTGAAGGAAGCCATGTACTTGGATGTTCCCACTAAGATAACTAGCTTTTGATTGTTAATTCACTGCACTTTTTTGTTCTTTTCTTTTGCTGGGTTCTCCTACTGAACTTTGCCTTGTGGGTGGATCCGAAGTTAGCCTTGTTAGAGCAGCTAAAACCTCTAATTACTGGYGAGACAGATGCGAGTGGATGAGAAGCACCTAGCCAGCTGCTAGGTGTGTGCTGGCTTCCTTTCCCTCCTTGCAGAAGCATGTGCTTTGAACAGCAAGGAGGGTGTAAGCGTGGCTTGATTGGTGTTTGTGTATTATTGGTCTAGCCTAGCAGGATGAGATGTACTTGGGCATGTCAGGCGTTTGCTCCTATCCAAGGGCCCTCAGAACTSTTTTGCATTTGGTGTATTGTTTTGCATCTGAAATGAAGTAGCAAGGAATATTTTAAGATGCACAGAGTAACATGGAGCCACCGGGAGCAGTTAGTCAATGAGTGCGAGAAGACACCAGCCCTAATGATGACAGGGGAAAGTTGTTTATGGGATGTGGGAGCAAAAGGCAGGGAACAAATGGATACAGCCTGCAGAGGCGCAGGATGGAATTCATCAGGGGAGCAGGGCTTGCAAATAATTGCATATGCGGTTGTTAATGTCTTAGGTGATTAGTTAGGGCTTGCTCTCCCATCCTTCCTGGACAAAAGTGCCTGTGTGGGAAGGAAAAAGAAGGTTGCATGAACTAAAGGGAGATAAAGAAGCAGCACAAAGGACAAAACAGCATTATAGAGTCGTCTGGAAGGATGAAAAAGAGGAGAGTAGTATTGTAATGGAGGCATCTATCTGGATTGCAGCTATCTGCAGTCAAGCGGTTACTGGCTAGGTGTGCGGTGTGTGTGTGAGAGAGAGAAAACAAGCCTCCTGCACATCAAATGGGGAGGAAATTTGGCTGTCTTGTTTTTTTTCTCTCACTCAGTATATACAGATGCCTAGCTTTGGCGTCCCTTGACCCTTACGGTGCTGGGCAGAGGAGAGCTGCACTCTTCACTTCACTCAGGTTCAGTGGCAGGCAGCAGGACTGGTTGACATGAGAAGAATATTGAGATGTCTGGAAAGATGTCTTGTGTGTGCCACATCGAGCCTCTGRGAACCTTCCCCATTCTTAAAGTGTGCAACTAGCAGCGATGGTTGTTGGAAGGCTGTTACACATGAGCAGGTTAGTGAGCTGTTTAGAAGCAGAAAGGCTCTTCAGCAATTCAGCTTCTGCAGCAGGTGTGGGATGGGGCCTATCTTACTGGCGCTATTTGGGGAGCTTTGCTTCTCATTTGCTTGCTGCCCAGCGCTCCCAATCCCTGCCATCTACCGCATTGTTTAGAGCGAGCTTGCGTTGCTTGACCCTGGCTGGTGCTTGCTAGGTCCCAGCTAGATGCCACTGCACCGCTTCCCTCTCATGCTGGTTTCCCAAGGCCACAAGCCAGTGTTTCACATCTGAAAGATAAAGGTTGCACTGCTACATCCATGTTTTCAGCACAGAAGTAGCCCTTAGATTCTTATTTCTCTGGAAATCACTAATTAACTCATCTGAAATTCAAGCTCTTTGAATACAAGGGTATGACTTCTGTGTGGCCAATGTGTATGGGAAAAAAATAGGCCAGTGCCTTTAGACACTGGCTCTTTCCAACTGTTCCAGTTTTGGTTGCCAGTTTGAGGCTTTAATACATAGAGATCCTATTTGTGCTGTTGCATTASCTCTGCGATGTACATGGGCTAGAWTGGCAATACAGTGACAGCAAATTTCAGAGTTGGGCTTGCAAAGGGTAGTTTGAATAAGGTGGCCTGTCAATCTTATTCGATATTATTTGATTTATTAAAGCATGGGAACCTGCTGCCATCTCAGTGCTCAGCACGTGCCCATAGAAATCAGAGTGAAGCAATCTCACAGAGAATGAACTCTCCTCAAGAGCATGAATTGCAGCAAGAAAAATTGAGACTGGACATCAGGAAACATTGTTGAACAGTAAAGAGAGTGAAGCACTAAAATAGATTGCTAAGGGAGTTTGCAGAGTATCTGTCACTGGAGATTATAAAGAAGAGATTAGACAAATGGCTTGGAAGCATTGATCTTTTGGTTAGGCAGGTGGATTAACAGACCTCTTCATTTACTCCTGTTTTCAATGATTCTTTCATGAGCATCAGTGTAGCCGTAATCGCCCCCTCGTTGGTACCAGGCAGCAGGTATATTTTTCCCTGTGTCTTTGCAAGGCTGGACAAGCTGTGCCTCCCTTAGAGCCTCTGCTCAGCATGCTGTTTCTGTGGTATGCAKCTCCTTGAGCCACACCACAAGGTCTAATCAGCACGGCACAATAAGTTACAGCAGTGCTAGGTCCTGAGCATTCCCACCAGCAGGTCACCTGGCATTCCTGTAGGGTAAGGAAAAGCATATGAACAGGTACTTAAGTTACAGTCAGCATTTTCCACTGTGAGAGATTTCCTAGTAACTTTGGGTGAGTCATATTAATCTCCTGAAGCACAGCCAAACATGAAGCAACAGAGCTGGGAGCCAAGTTGGGAACCCAGGATGAGCTATGTTGTTCTACAGTCAGTGGATGAGCAAGGCGAGTAAAGGGTAAGAGGTCTGGATTGTATCCCGTGATTCCTGAGGACAAAAGCAGGACCAAGCTTACAGTAATAAACCATTTTTACTACACCTGAACACCTCTGTATTTAGCCTGGCACACTGGAAGCGGTTCTGCTCCCCATAGCGTGCAGGCCCTTCTTTTCAGGCAGGTTTTATGTAAATTGGGAAGGGCGTTATGTAAAAAGTTATAGCTCAAGACTTCGGGGGCCTCAAGAAGGAGAGAAACAATACATTTGGAAAATTAAATATTTCTGTCAAGAGTGTGATAAATCTTTTGCTGTTTAGGAAAGTCAGAAATTAAAATTGCAAAGCAGGCAGTGAGGGAGCAAGACAGCGTGCATGGCAGGGTTGGCTGGGTCTCCTGGCTTCGCAGCGAGGCAATCAGCAGAGAGACAGAGCTTGTTCATATTCAAAGACGTCGAAAAGCCCTGGTATGGCAACGCTCTGGTCTTGGTTTGCATGTATAGGATAAATGCAAGCTCTTCCTATGCAATGCTAAGTCTGCTTGTGTCTGCAGTTATTTGACTTATTTATGAGTGTTTTCCCCTAGTGTTTGTAGTGCTATGATACGAGAGTGCTGAGAAGACTGGGGGGCATAGGCATGTGTGCTTTACTGTCTGTTTCAATCTAGATCTCCACAAAGCTAGGCTGTGGAGCGAGGTGAGGAGCAGGCTGACGATGGAAATCCAATTTACAAAAACATGAGCGCCGGAGAGGGAAAGAGGGGGAATGGATGGGCCRTGCGGATTTGCCAAGTGCTGGAAGGGGCCAAAGCGTTGAAGGAATAGATGGATATGGGGTAACTCGTCCTGCCTCTGAAAGGAAAGTCACGGGGTGTTTTGTTTGGTCCAGAGGGATGGCGTGCTCCGGGGCAGAGGGCTGTGCTAGCGCTCCCGATGAGCGAAGCGTGGGCGGCGTTCTCCCTGTGCGAGGGAACTGCCTGTGTGGAGCGGGTCCCCAAGGCGAGCGCTGGCGCCTGCTGTTCTGCAGGCTGAGCGGCGCCCTCCCCTGCAGCCCCGTCCTGGCAGCTCCGGGGTGCCGTTACTCCGGCAACTCCGGGCGCCCAGACAGCGCCGGCAGCTGGAGTCGCCTCCTTGTTCCCGGGAAAAATGCTCCCATTGAGGAGCTGAGCCTGGCTCCCGCTGGACCGYGCTGGCGGCCCTCCGTGCGCTTCCCGGGCATGTGGCGCTCCGCTCGGCGCTGCCCTCCTTCCGCCGGGACGGAGCAGGCTCTGCCGCCTGCCAGCTCTAAAGGGTGACGAAGGCACTGGGGATGTGCCGCTTCTGTGGGAGGGAGGGCGGGAGCTGCTTGGAATGATAATTGGGTCCTTTCTTGTTGTTGTTTTTAAAGAAGCTAACAGGCTACTGCACAAAGTAATTAACTGGACAGATGGATGCAGCAGAATTTGTAAATGTCGATGACAACAAGAACAACAACAAAGCCCTTTTTTTTTTTTTATTTAAAGGGCTTGTGTCAGCAGAAGGGCTCCAAGTTAGGGCTGGCTTTCAGGGAAGCAGCTGGAATAAATGGGACTTGGAAAAAATAATAATCTTAAGAGCTGCCTGTGATGCACGTTTTTCGTGAGGTCTATGAGCTTTGCCAAAGAGATGGAAAGGAGAGGGAACAAGCCAGCATTTCGGTATATTTCATTGCTTGAATATATATTTGCTTTGTCTATGCAGAACATCCCCTTATTTGTGCCTTGAAGGGATTGTTTTCCACCACATGTGGTCTAAAACAAAACATGGAGAGCGTGGCCATAGGTAAGTAGCTCCTGCAGGAATTGCTTGTGTTCCTCAGGATCGTGCTGCACTGTGCAATTAGCCTGCTCTAAAAAGAGAGGAGAGCAACAGTGCTGCTTATAGCAGGCTCTGGCTCAGTATTGCTCTGGGTTGGTGCAACAAGACTTGGAGGATGCTGAGCGTCTCTCTTAGGCACAATCTCTAGGTTAAATATTGTAGATGCACTGAAAGAAACTTGCTGAAAATGTGTCCCTGTGAATACAGATGGCAAACAGGTTTTCAGCTTTACTGACAGCTCCTGAGCATGTTTGTGCCTTCCAGCACTTGTTGTCCTGACCCTGGTCCTAATCCTTTTGGGTCTCTGTGGATAGAGAAGGCACRTCTGGATGCCCCAGGGAAACTCTGTCCCCGAGCTCCAAAGGCATGTCACCAGGATGCCCATTTCCTTCGTTTGCAGCAGCACGGATCGGTGCCCTCATTAGGGCTGGAGTAGCGTGGGTTGGGGCACAGGGGTTATGGCAGTGCTGGAAAAAACACAAAGCCACTGCCGAGACACTGGTGCCGTACAAAAACATCTCCCTTATTAGCGACCGAATTTCGCTCTCCCCTTAATTAGCAGGCRGGAATCAGGACGAGCTGTAACAACTGCGGGAGTGGGGGGATACGGGGAGAGGAACTGATAAAAGGCGGCTTTGTATTAGTGTGGCAAATTTTATTAGAGCGAGAGGGTGAGTGAAACATGACAGGCGAGTAGTGCGCGGTGCCTCCTGCATTTGTAATGACCCCTTCTCCAGCTGGAGCATCCCTCTTCTCGCTGCCAAGGGAACGCTGGTGTTGAGCAGGTCAAATACGGTCAGGAGGGCAGGGAGCCCCAGTGGGGAGGACCTCCCCAAATCGGGCTTGACTAATCAAGTTAGACCTGATTTATAGGGCTGTGATTAGAGCTTTTAATAGCTTGATTATAGCAGCACCTTTCCTACTGTTTGTGCTTCTGGTTTCTGTTTTTTCTCCCTTGTAGAGATACCCTGCTGTTTCCAGGAGCTAATAATTTGCTGCTGAAGGTGGATTGGTTTAATTAATTGCTCTGAGAATGGTTGGTTCAAGAAAAGAAGCTGCATTGGAAAAGTCTCTCAGCTTTTTTTATTTCAAGAAAAAAGTTCTGTGCCTGCTTYCCACAAAAAGGAGAAGCAAAAAATTGTTTAAGTTTTTGGTCTAGCAGTCCGAATTATTGCTGAAGGTTTGTTCTGTTATTTGTCAGTTTTGTTTGATTATTTTTGTTCCCTGCTCTAGGTAGGATTGTAGGCCCTTATTCTGACCTTATTTATGCAGGTTCCACTAAATTTGAGAAAAAGATCTGAACTTTCCCATGGTTTCCTCTTGCCTTTCCTTCACCCGCTGTTCGCAATGCGGATGTGTTGGCCTGATGCCACGGGGATGGCTCCTCACCCCCAGAAGGGCAGTGCAAGTGGCTGTAGCAACCCCTTAGTGACCTGTGACAGGGATTTGGCCTGGATTTGGTGGACAGGTGGGACGGGGGACAGGGCAGCTGGAACGTGCTCCTCCCTTCGTCTGCCGGGGCTCATGGCGAGCAGCAACTTGGCCTTTTTCCACTTAGCACAGCACCTGCCTGAGGATCTGGATGCTGCCCCGTATCCTTGAATCCAAAGCCACCAGGTCGGGCACCAAAGAGGCGGTGGGAGAAGCAAAGCTGAGGAAAGGAGGAGTTATGCCATGAGGGTGGCTTGAAAAAGGTGAAAATCTTGCTGATGCAGTCATAGAAGCAGATAGGGATAATTTCCCCTCAGATCAGGTTAATCTGTTTTTAGTCCATTCATAGGATACCAGGTTATACCACAGGCAAAGGAAACCAAATTTTGAAGTCCTTTCTAGCTCTTGTGGCTGTAAAACCGCGTTTACAGCGAATTATGTGTTGAGGATGAATTGTCTCCAATTAGACTAACTGCTTGTACTCCTTTTATAGGAAAAGCCTCCAGTCATTTCTGAGTGACTTTATTGTCAAAGCAGGATGATGTAAACAGGTAGGGCCTGCGTGTCTGAAGGGGCTTTTTGCAGACAGGCAAATCACTGGGAGTGCAACCCRTGTGCTGCATCCCTTGGAGTTGTGGCGTCTGTGCCAAAATGTTTGGGTCACTGATTAATAAGATTAAAAAGAAAGATGTTTGACTTGAACATAACAGCTCTGCTACAAGCTGCTTTAGTTCATTATGGTTGGGTAATTAGTAGGCAGACTCTTAAATCACTGGAGCTCAGAGCCGCGAGGAGCAAGCCTTGCTGCGTAGCGGGGACGTGAGCGCGTGTGAAGGGGAGACGCTGTGATGGGGAAGCAGCCTGTGCCCCACCATGGTATCGCCCCCGGGGGTGCTGGCACCAGCTGCAGCTGGTCCTGGAGCAGAAGAAGTGCCCGGCCAGGCTCGGCTCCAAAGCRCCTGGAGCAGGGACAAGGTTACCTGGCAGCGAGAGCGCTGGGGCTGGAGGAGGAAAGCGGCGCTGAGTGATCGGAAACATGAGCGTTTGTGGCATCCTAGAGGTTCCTCTTGCATCGCACTGGCCTCTCTCCTTGTATTTCCACAGCCTTGGTCACTAAGGAATAGACATGAAGGAGCATAAATATCCGGAGCAAGATGTGGGAAATCAGTGACAGAATCGGGGATGAACCTGAGCCTGCCCATTGCCTCCTTTCCTGGCTGAAAGTGCAGTGTTAGGTAGTGTGGCAGCAAGACATGCCAGGCAGGGCAGAGGGGTTCTGAGCAGTGTTATTGCAGGGATATTCCTCAGGCCATTAAGTGGAAGGGAAAGCAGTAAAATTTTATTTGTAAAATATATGGATAGTATAATCAGTGGGAGTATCAGCTCATATTAACTAGCTAGAGTACTGATATGTCCCTGACTGGAGGCACTTGTAGGGCACAACAGTGATGGCATTGGAGGGAAAGGCTGCTCTGGGCACTGCTGCTTGGATTGAGTTTTAGCACCTGTTTATCTGGTAAATATCTGTAAGACTATGATCCTGCAATCCCTTCCATGTGGACAGGATCCCCTTGGTCCTCTTCCCATTACTGACCTGACTCTAGAGCACACATGGCACCAAGGAACAAGGGTTGTCCCATCTCCTCCTTCCTTTCTGTGGGCTTGAATACACACGTGAGAGTTGGAGGAGGCTTGCAAAATGGCAAAAATATGTACATAGGAAAACAGTTGCCATTTTGGAGGTGAAAAACAAAAGCCGCATTTCTCCTTCCCACTGCCTCTTTTCCCTTCTGCTCGTTTTTTTTTTTTTTTTTTTTTTCTTTTTTTTTTAGTAAGAGCTCTTTTCTGTAAGCAAGCCGTAAGAAAAGAGAGAGAAAGCTGCGAAGGTTACTTGAGAGGTTTGTGGGGGAAGCTGCAAACTTCCTGGTGGTGGGGAGGATTGCAAATACAAAAAGAAAAAAAAATCATTTTTTGGAAGAGGGCCATTCTTTTGACAAAAACTGTTTGAGGAATGCTCTCCAGTCCTGGCTATAATGCGTTTGGCCTCGCTCCTGTGCAATCACAGCTCGTTATTCCTGCGGCACGGATGCCACTTGATCTGAAGGGCTCCCTGCATGACRTGCCTCTGTTGGGTGGCAGTGGGGAGCTGCTCTGCCCTCCTGGCCCCACGGGCTTCCTCCCACGTGGGGATGCAGGGATGCTGCCGAAAGGCCATTGTCCTGCTGCACCATGGGCACCCCGTCCTCTCCCGCGGGATGTGGTTCATCCTCAAAGCTGGGTGATGGACTGATTAGTCTGCAGCACCTGGTATTTATTTTTCTGGCAGTGGACACGAGTGTTTTGCTGATGTTTGTGGGTGACAGCAGTACGGTGCTATGACAGATCTATTTCCTTGCTGACTTTAGCTCTCCTGCCTTCCTTGCAGGCTCTGCTTCTTCCCGAGCACCTGCCTTTCTCCCAAATTAATCTTCACACCTCCTCCTGCCACTGCTGTCCCTGTCCACATTTGGAGTGGGTGTCTCTKGACTTCATTGAAGCTATTCCCTTCAAGACTCCGGATTGGGTTGGGGGGGACAACAAGGCTGCTGTCACTGTCTCTGTGAGCCAGGTAGACCTGGACTCCAGACCTGCCTTTGTCACCGCTTCCCTCTGTGACCTTGGGGAAAAGGGGTCCAATGCCAATCAAGGCAGTACTGGAGCATGTGGTTAACTGCAGATTTGTGCTTAAGTCCTATCGATTTCAAGATAAGGCCTTTCTTCAGCTCAGCCCGCTGTTTGTTATCGCCGCACGGGTCCAGGGGAGCTAATAGCACTTTTTCTGCCTTTGAGACCTTAACGTCTTTAATGGCCCTCTTGGAAGCTCTGGTCATGAACATGGCGGGAGTAGTTAGATTGGTTTTCTAACTGAGGCAGAGCCGTCTCTATTTGAACCGTGGATCGTGGTGATTGCCTCAGAGGTGGGCATCTTTCAGTGAGGTAGTGGTACCAAGATGCTTCATCCATCTGTGGCTGTGCTTTCACCTCAGTGAAGGAGCCTGTGCTCTCCCTTCCTTGCTCCTTCAGCCCGGTGAGGACAGCGTGGCAGCTGCAGGAGTTGTCCTTTGCTCTGGCTTTTGCAGCAGCACTAATGAAGCCTCCATAGAAGGACCAGTCAGCTGCACTTCTGCATCCCCTGGAAGCAGAGCCAGGTTCTCCAGAGCCTGAGGGGCTCGCAAGTTGCATGGGGCTCTCATGATCTTTATGACTAATAGCAGCCAAAAAAGAAACAACTCACATTAGTCCCCAGCTCCAGTGTGCGCTTGCAGGACTGGCAGTTAAGCTAGATGCAGAATGATGTGCTTTTAACAGAGGAAGCTGGGCTCATTTGATCACAGTAACATGCCAACAGGGATGTTTTCTGTACCACCCTRTTTTTCTGACTGCTTCTACCTTTTAAGCAAAGCTGGCAGGAGAGTCTGAATAGCAAGGTTTAGAAAGTTTGTGTCCTCACTCACCAAGTCAGAGAGGCTGCGTCTGCAGCCCCATACTTGTTGAGTCAATGCAGGATGCAGTCTGCRATGATTATGAGGGATCTTCATGAAAAACACAGGGATTAGTTATCCTAAGGGGGAGAAAGAAAAGATGGTGCTTGCACAGCAAGGCTGCYGGCAGCTCGTTTGGATCTCTAGACTGCCCTTTCCAACTGGGGAGGAGGGAAAATTGCCATCTTGTCTGCTAGGATGAAAAGAAAACAAAGTATGAATGGTCATAATTTAGTGGGCTCGCGGGTAAATTTGTGTTTCATTCTGATTATTGACTGCGTTCCCTAATTGCGGCAATAAAAAGGAAGAGTCCATCTTCTAAATGCAAACGGTATTGCTGATTGTTATTTAATTAGTTGATTCCAGTGGTCGAGGGGTGAGTGTGGAATTACAATTGCAGCTCGTATTATTTCACTGAGATTACGGAATTAGTTAGGAAGACAATAGGATTCTTCATTGCTGATGTCTTAAGAACTCATGATGTTAACTTTCAGACTGAAGCAGCAACTGAGGGCCACGATGGCTTTTCCTCCTGACACCTGGAGCAGTGCAGTGAGATGCAAGGGGCAGTGTCCCCCACATCAGGGCTCTTTGCTCCATGCYCCTCTGGAGGGGAGGCTCTGGAGAGGCTGTTGGCAGTGAAGTTTCCAGTAGGAGAGCAGAGCAGCTCTGCAGCCATCTGTGCAGGTGTGCTTGGAATAGCAATGTCCCCACGGGCTCGGCATCAGGCGCCACAGCAGACCTGTCGGCGGAGTGACATGAGAGGAGAAGTCCTTGGAGGAGGAGGCGTCCATCTCTTGCTCGCCAGTGTGCAATGCTTGTCCTCCCTTCGTTGAGGTCTCCCCTCTCCCCCGAGACCATTCCGGATCACAGGAAGGGCCGAGCTGTGCAGGGAAACCAGCGCAGGAGCAGGGAAACCTGGGCAGCACTCGTGTGGGAGGTCACCTGGCTGCTTGCTTCTCTTCATGGGGTGGCCTCTCCTGAGCCAGTTGGCTCCTCCACGCTCAGCCAGGTTGTGCAATATGGGATGCTTTGTGCACTGGCAAAGTGGTTCCACATCTTGCACAAGGATTAGCATCTGTCGGGTCTTGCTTATGGCATCTGGAGACCAAGCTCTACCTGACAAACTGAGTCCAGACAAGAAGAAATCCCTTCCCTGCTTTTGATGTGCRAGCTTTCCTTCATGATGAGCAAAGAAAATGATGTGGATGGATCATTCAGGCGAAGCCATCAGGAAGGACAAGGTAATTTAAAACCAAACTTGAGTTACTGATGTAGGTTAATTCCTGAGTATCATGAAAAAATAGCCCCTGGTATTCATTGTCACACAGTATAATTGGAGCTGAGAGTAGATATTTATGTGGCTTATCAGACTTTTTACGGAGTTGTAAGTGTAAAAGCATAAATGAATAGAAAGTTATAAATTCTTGTGCTTCAGGATATGACCTAACTTCTGCTTAATGAGAGTCTAGCAGAAACTTATCCTCAGGACAAGCTGACTCTCTTCTGTCTTTCTTCTGGGCACTTTCTTCTGAAGTACTGAGAGCTGTCTGCAGTCGGGACCTGGCGGCCAGACCAAAGGGACAGCAGTGTGACCCGAGGGGGCTGCATMTGTGCTCATCAGTCGCATGCTTTGCTAATGACCTATGTTCCCTGTGCCCCGGGAGCTGCTGCGTGCCGCGGCATCCTGCCGCGATGGCTCTGTGCAGCTGCTGACCTGAGCAGCATTAGCCCGGTCTCGCTCATGTTGGTTTAGGATGGCTTGTGTGCCTGTGAGAATACTAGAAGGCAGAGCAAGGTCCTGCCCCGTGTCCCTGTCATCACGACGCGCTGGCTGAGGTTGCACACTGGAGGGAAAGTCCGTTTGCCTCAGTGACCCTGCAAAACCCTCCCAGGGTRAAAAACGGAAGACTTTAAAAATGTGGCAATTTGCAAATGTGACCATGAAACCAATGGGCAGAAGACACTGAGGTTTCTCTCTGAAAATGTTGCCTTTATTGTTTTTTCTTCTCTTTTTCTTGTGATTTTATTGAAAATGTGTTTCATACAATGGCCTTTCAGCTGTTTTATTGTGATGTGGCTTTTATTGTAGCTGACTGAGTATTTGTGGGGATATTACTGCTTTGCAACAGAGGAAACCACAAAACAGGTTTGCTCGAAATATGTGGAGAGGGGGAGTTGTTATATTAAAGTAATCATCTTTCCTGACCAAATATGGCTTTCTCTTTCGTGGGTACTCTGCAAAGAGCTGTTCATTTTTGTGTGTGTGTATGTCTCTTTATTGTCAGGATTAATTTTTCAGAGAGGTCTTCATAAGGCAAGTGTGATCTGCCCTTTCTGTTTTAGAGACATAAGGCTAGATTTTCTCACCTCCAGCCAAGGCGGGCAGGAGAGGGAGGAGACTCATAGGGGTGCACAAGAGAGCCATGGGGAGCTTGGTGCAAGGTCGTGGCAAAGAAAGGAAGCGAACAAGAATATGATTTCCTCCCTCTTTTTTTTTTTTTTCTCCTGTTTTTTGATGTCAGACTGCTTGAAGTGCTATTTGCTTGGATCAGAAACAAGAGGTTTGTGGCATCAGTTTCTTCTCTCTACCCAAAGTCGTTTTGGAGTGCAGAGCTGCTTGCAAAATCCTCTTTTTGTAGTCTCATATTATCTTTCTCTCTGTCCCCTCTTCATTGCTCTTCTTGTTTTCTCCCCATAGCTTCTCCTCATCCTGACAAACACCACCTCTCTCTCTCTCCCTGAAAGCACCTTCTCTCTTGCCATTGACTGATTTTTTGTCCTCAGGCCCCAGAACATCTTTAACCTCCATTCCCCCAGGGACAAGGAAAAGGTGTTTTTCTTTTTGCTAGCAGCAGTTGCACTTGGAGGGAGTTGAAGGACAGTTTTGATTTGGGTGTGTCTGCCAGGGGATCTTTACGATATTGTGGTCTGTCTTGGTACGTTTCCCTTTTTCTCCTCCTCTCCTCTGGGAATTTGTCCCCTGAGGAAGACAGCAGCCAAGTTCTGCTCCCAGAGTGCAGGAGGCCAGGAGAAGGAGACATTGATATGACAGGGACGTGGGTGAGATCAGACTTGGTGCGCGCTGGTGGTCATGAGTCCACCAGCCAGGAGGTGTGAGATCAAGAAGCCTCAAGGGAGAATGAGATAAATTGGAGAGAGGAAGAGMAGAGCCGCAAGGAGGATGAAAAACAAAAGGAGAGGGGAATGACACCCAGTGATCTGGCAAGGAGCCAGAAAGCAGTGTGCCACACTAGGAGAAACTGGCAGGTAATTTGCAGCCTTGAGGAGAGGAAAGGGAAATGAAAAGAGGAAAAAAACATCTTCTTTGTCTGTTGTTGAAAAGAAATTTATTTGTAGAGAAAAAGTAGAATTGAGTCTGCTGTCTCACTAGTCCCCTGATGACATGAACCTTCAAAGGCAGTGATAAGGAAGAGAATCTGCCTTGACGTGGGAATGTGTGGCACCTTTCCAGCTCTGGCTCTGAGAGGGAGTCTTGGTTCAGCAGCTCTTACCCACCTCCCAGGAATATGCTAGGCTGGACAAAGGTGATAGAGAGGAAATACAAGAGCTGAAGCTGAGTCCTGACCAAAGGGCTGCTTGGGGTTAGCTCTTCCAAGCAGCCCCCRGGATGCACTGGTGATTCAGCTTGCTTTAGGCTAGAATTGGCCTTGCATGAGCTTTGGGAATCTGGGAGTAACATAAAGGACATGTCCAGGTAGTTTGTTCACTGGCCGATCAGTCGCTGTCTCCTTTGACAGGAATATAGATGCAATGGTTCTTTTTCACTCTGTCTGAAATTGCTTTGTAATAACAGTAGGAGCAGGAGAGGCATTTTTATTGATTAAGCAATTGAGGCTATTTGTCTTTACAAAAACAAAAATAGAGAGGTGTCTCTTGCTTCCTATGTATACACRGTACACATTTATTATGGGCAGCAAACTCTGTAATCAAGATGATGCTTATGAGGCACTTGTTTATACCCATGGATTGAGATGGCATAATAGGAACCATTGTAGATATGGCTGGAGTGGAGGCAGCCTGTGAGGACAGGATGAGAGCCCTGGAGCTGCCTTGTTGCAGGATGTACGTGATCCAGGGCAGAGTTCCTTCTGGGACGCCTCAACTTGTTCTTTCACCCTGCCATGTGCCTGTGTTCTCTAAGATGCTTGATCAAAGACCCTTTCAGCTATTGAAAGTCTTGTAGAGGCTTGACCTGTTGCTTGACCCTTACAGCTCTCCAAGCCTTGGACATATATGTAGAGCAAGATCACGTCTGATACACTCCTTGGGCACCTTAAGTGTTTATGTTTGGTGATTCTCTGTGCCCTCCTCCTTTTTTGGCTGTTTATGTTTCTAGGTGATATTCCTGATGTGCCAGGCTCAGGGCAGGAACGTATTGCTCTGCCTATTTGCTTGGAAGTTATCTCTGAATGCATTTGTTCTTACAGATTTTCTTTACTCTTTTTTTTTTTTTTTAATTATTTTTTATGTTTTAAGTGGGCACATGAGTCTTTGTTTTTGGAAAGCAAAAATGTAGAGGAGAGCATTTCTCTGCAAGCAGAGACATGTTTGTGGGGGAGCTTGGATGCCTGGGGCACATATAGGCTTTCTGAGGACAGTCGTCGAGCGTGCGTTTTGTAACCTTTTCCAGCTGTCACATATGAGAAGTCTCTTACACTGTTGTGTCTGACTGAAGCCAGAGCTTTGGGTTGTGAAGGGGGCTTATTTTGACAGGTCTGTGTTGCTTTGGCAATAGCCAGGCTCCTTCAGGGGTCTGTGTTTYCCATGGGTTTTCTAGGCAGGAAAAACAACCCATGGAGGGACTCTTAGATTACCAAGAGTGGGTGGTCTGTCCAGGTCTAAGTGAGGCAGCCTGGTTTTCACTGAATTATTAAGGGGTCACTTAAATGTCAACGCTTAGTGCTAAGTTGTATTTTCTACTACTCCAGGGCTTGGTATAAAASCTCTTTGGTTATTTGACCACCTGACAGTGTTGTGCTGTATTCATGGCATTGGGTTTGTCCAGAACTGGAAGCTTTGGCATGGAGATYGGAGAGGAGCTAGTTCAGCATGAAATGGCTTTGTAGGTGTGTTTGTTTATATGCATCTTAGGTGCACAATATGTCTGCGTGTGCCGCAACTACCTTTCTCTCCAAGAAGCGGCAGGTTTGGCTGAAGACAGTGTGTGCTACATAGATATGCATTGCTCTGTTCTCTCAGGTGATGTGTTGAAGGAATATTGGATGTTAGCCTGGAAAGGGACCTTAGGAGAAGCACAGTCCCCTGTAATTACAGATACCGTACTTCARTACTCCCTTTGGTAAAACTTAGTGAGCTGTAACTTGAATGTGCTCCTGCTTTTTCCCTTGGTAGTTCTGGTGAAGGCTGGTCTTTGCTGCTCTAATGGGTGGGCACGTCTTCAGGACTTCAGCCTAAATTAATTTAGGACGTGCTTAGCTCCATTAGTTTTTGAGCCAATATTATCCTTGGGCAGAAGGAGTCCTGTGGAGGAGCTGTCCACTGAGCAGATCTCAGTTTGTAATGGAGCAATGGTCTAGGATTCACGAGGTCACCTTTATTTCATTTCAGAGTCTCCTTTCCSCCTAGCCTTGCTATGTCTGCCTTAATAGGGTCCTGCAACAGATACACATGGTAAAATAAATGAACTTTTTACAGCAGGAGAGGGAAAAAAGAATTAAGACAGATGATCCCTCAGCAACAGCTGYGTGGAAAAAGAATCCTGCAGAAACTGTTCCTTTCACTAATTAGAAATCTGCTTTCTTTTTAGTAAAGAAAACATCTACGTTCTTGACTCCTGTTCTTACTTCTAATTACTTCTTGATGAAATGAATAGAGACACCCTTTTTCATAGGTTTTACTTAGAGTTGCTGAGGCAGAGAATGGTGGATGGAAATGTCTTCTGGAGATGGCAAGGGAGAAAAGAGAATAAAATAAAGACCTGTTGGATGCAGCTACTGGCATTTGAATTTGAGTAAGTGGGGTGCATTTATTCCAGCAAGTGCTGCATGAGCACTGGATTAGAAGCATTACAGAGCTGACTTGTGGGGCYTTCCAGGTCTTGAGGAAGAGAATGGTGTCCTTTAGTGAGGACAAATCTGGGATGTAGCATCCCAGCTGGAGAGACACATTGAGAAATCTTAGATAGTGGAATAGATTCATCTAGTACTGCAGAACCAAGGGGCAATCAATCCTTTCCCTCCCCTAAATTAAAGCTCTGTAGTTCAGCAGTTTCTCTTTGTGATTTTAGAAGTATAGAAYGGTCTCGGTTGTCAGAACAGCTGTATCCTGTGGGGGAAGATGAGTGCACCTGGGTGGAGGAGCAGAGGTGTTGGGGAGCAGGGCCAGGAGGAGGTCTGKGGATGCAGTCGGGTTGCAGGGGTTTTACCGGAGGCAGGAAATCTGCAGGGGGAGTTAAAGCGGTTGCCGAGAGGARCCCGTTGCTGGTGGTGGGTGGCAGCGAAGCGAAGGTGCGTCGCTTCTGCAAAACAAGCGCCGTGGGAGCGCGAGGCAGGTGAGTCATCCCGCGGGCACGTGGAGCCTCGYACCATCCGGGAGGCTGCCGCGTCTTGGGATGCTCCCCTGCAGCCTCCTACCTGYGGAAGGGAGCAAGGGCAGGTGAGTCCCGGTGCCCTGATCTCCTCCTGCGCTTGTCGTCGCTTTCGGTGAGAGCTGATTGCATGGAGCATCCGCCAGGGATAGGGCTGCAGCAGTGGAGTGTGCAGGCTGCTTGCGTGCTTCTAGCCAGGCTGAGCAAGTTTATCTCTATGCTTAGGAAAGCAGAGAGATTGGGCTAAAATCCTAGAAAGGAGTAAATGTGCTGCTGTGGYGTCTTGTAAATAGCATGCTTTGATGGTTACACCTAAGGAGGAGTTTTGAAATTATGTTTCATTCTTTAATTATGTTTGTAAAGATTAAACTGGATGGGCAATGTTTCTTTTGAACTAAAAACAATGTTGCATTTTCCTGAGTAGCTGCTAATGGGTTTGTTAGATACAGGTGTTTCCCAGGGGCTGTAACAGGGTGAAGTAGAAGGACGCTGTGACCCTCTCTGTGATGCACAAGGATCACCAAATGGGTTGGACCCACAGTGCTACTGGTTTGGGTAAAGCCTCTCGGTCTCTGCTCAGATTTCTTACTCCTTGAGCAGGAGTTAGTTTGCAATGCAGTAAAGAAGCAATTCAATTAGTCTGGGCAATGAATTTCAAGGTAAGTGTTGGAAGCGCCCTTGCTTGAAGTATCAATGTTTTTCTTTTTCTGCCCAGTCTTTGCAGCAGCTGCATGAGCGGTGCAAGTAATGAAGCCTGGTTTCCTATGTGTTTTCTTCCCCATGGTTGCATTCATTGATAGCTAAATAAGTGCAAGCTTTGACTGAATGCCCCAACCGTGGAAGAAGCTTTGGAGAAATTTGTGTGGTGAGCAAGGATGGCGAGAGGCTGGCTGTTGTCTCTCAGCAGCCTATTTTTGTGTGACTTGAAGCATTTGAGAGCGCTGGCTCTGTCGGATTTGGCTGCGGTTGGCTAGCAGGTTTGAACATGGGTGTGGGAGGCTGACAGGCAGCTGGTCAGCGGAGCCGCTTGGCGTAGGAAAGCGGGCTGGAAGTGTAGGCGGTAAGGAATGAATTGAAGATAAATGCATAAAAGCTTCAAGCTAAGAGGAATTTCCGGCCTAGGTGTACCTTTAATATGACCCTGCTGGAAATGGTGAAGCCATTTGTTCTCTTGCGTTTCTGGCAGGAGAAAGGAGGTTTGGGGAGAGTTTGGGGGATTTTATTTTGTTATATCCCTTGGGAATTGGTTAGTTCTAGAAGAGCGTGAATAAACACATCCGTTAACATGGTGACAAACGCGACATGGCACCCAGGAAAGGCGAGCGTGCTACTTTAATTAGAACTGCTCGTTAACCATGGCCACTGGATGCGATTTAAATGTGTCAGTTCTTGTTTTCAGTGAGTACCATAGTGTGGTTACCAGCATGTTATTTAAATGGCACACAGGATATTAAAAAATGATCCATTTCTCCGCTGCAGATAAAATCTCTCCAAAATCACATTACCTTTCCAGTGTTAGTCATTTTCAGGAGTGTGCTTAAGCAAAAGCGGTAATGAAAATGGTGTGTGTACTTTCATGCTAAGAAGTGTGAGGAGTGAAATATGTATTTCCTCTCGCACCCAGAAGCTATGCAGAAGCGCTGCTGCATGCCGGACCTGTCACTTGTCCAACAAACCCTACAGTTCATGAGATGATGCTGATCTTCCCCAGCTTTGATGTTTAGCATCAAAACAGGGAGCAAAATTAGCATATATGAATGAAATAACAAATAAGCGGCAAGATGATAACTGTTAACTCAGATATGTAATTAATGCAACTGGTTAAATGCACTGATGGTGGAGATGTCCTTTGCGTAGAGGTTTGCCTGGAGCCTTCAGGCTCTCTGTGAAGCCTTGCAGGAAATAGCTGTGGAGAATGGACGTTTGCAGAAATTAACAGTGACTTTCAAGCAGAATAGGTGATTAATGAGAACTTACTGCTCTTGATGGACAAATAAGGCATCTCTGCTGTTCTTATGAGGMATGCTATGCTTTCTTTTCTGCTACATGATTCAGGTACTCAAACCTGTCTGTGAACAAGTGGAGGTAAAGAGGAGAGAGAGAAGGGAAGAAGTRGCCCCTCATCATGATTTATTGTCTGACTCCTTTATAAGAAAGTTTTCCATGTTGGAAAATGTTAAAAGCATCCTTATATTCAGTATCACATTTTGATACATTTCATGCCTCATTTGCTACCGGAGTCAAGGGCAACTTCACATTTTTCATGGCACAAGGCCCAGATTGGTCTATTTATTTATTTTTAATCACTATTTTTTTTCTTTACCTATATCAATTTGGATTAAATCTTGGCAACCATAGCAACCTATTCCACTGGGTGGTTTCAGGTCTTGAGACTGAGAGCATTTTGGCTTGGCTCATTCCCTATGGGATGCTATTCTGTAACCATCTATAAAGGATTGTGGTTAGGGAATGGGCAAGAAACAGTTTTGTGCTGAGCATTAAACTGAGACAGGCAGCCCTGTCCATCATCGACTGTGTCACTTTTAAGCAAGAGGCTATTTTGTTTAACAGCGCACATGATATAATGAGGGGGATTAAGTGGAATTTGCTGCCATAGTTAAGAGAAAGATGCACGTAACTCCTGTTAATTAGAAAGAGATCAGTATTTGTCTTGGCCTTGATCCGTGAGAGAGTTTTTGGTTATTGCTGCCCACATTGGGGCACAGCAGCTGAACTCTGCTGCTTTCTGTATGCAGTCACCAGCGCCAGCAGTGGCTCTGCTTYGGAGTGCAGGAAGGGATGACAGCTTGGGAGATGTTAGTGGCAGCAGTGCATCTTCATAGCTAAAATGTGAGGTTGATCCAATTTCAGTTGTCTGTCCTTGGGTGCGTCGTCCTCAGTTCCTGCATTGAACCATGGAGTTTCTCTGGTATTTCTTTAGCAGTCGTCCTCGGGTTGAATGTTGGAGCATCTGTTTTGACTTTTCRGGGCAGCTCAGCTCTCAGATATGAACTTGCCCTGGATCTATCCCACTTGCTTTCACTAAGCATCTAGTCTCCTCAAGTCAGTGTAGAGGAATTGATATAGAGGAATCAATATGAAGAGACTGCGTTCCCTCTGGAGGTGCTATCTCAGATGTGAGTCATCCTGATGGGGTCAGAATGTCTGATTGCCTCTTGACAAAATGCTTTTTTTTTTCTTTTTTTTTTTGCCTACGATCAAGGTGACTTCAGATCCTTCAATCTCACAAATGCACTGAGCCATCTGCAAAAGAATAAGGAAAAAAGAAAAAAAAAGAAAAAAAAATGGAGTTCAAGATGCTCAGCCTACAAATAAGACACACGTTTTTGAACAGAGAGATTAATTAGAAACTGTAATATGTCCCCTAAGGCTTGTGGTCAATTGTCCATGAATGGCAACTTTGCAGGGTGATTGCATGGTTTTTCTGAAAGGCTTTAGTGGAAATTGGAATGGTTTCAAGAAGGCCTCCGGTCTGCTTTTTTGGGGAAGGTGGCCTGGACGATTGCCAGGATCCATGCTGATCTTTAAGTGGGAGCGAGTTTAGCAAGAGTTCAGCATGAACATGTTTTCCTGTAAGCTCTTTTGAAGTACTCCAGCTATGCTGCCAAACATGAGTTCTTGCAAAAACGGACAGATCKTGAGGGTTCAATGCAATGAGAAATTTTGCACCTAACCAACTGCTCTTGTTGCCCTTCTAGGTATGAGGGGAACACAAGGGTGGTCAACATCTAGGTATGAAATCCTTTCAAGTTTCAGTGATAACAACTAATGGACAGACATTTAGTTGCTTTTAGAGAAACACGTGCCCAAGGGATGGCACCATAAATGAGCAAATTGGCAACTTYAGTCCAATTGCCAAAGTGTGTGAATGATGAAGGCTTGGCTGATGGGAACAAACATGTTGTCAGGCTTGTGTTCCCTCCATAGAAGAGCTTGCATCTGCTGGAGAACTGCTAAAACTTGGGATCAAAAGAGCATCAAAGCCCTTGTTTTTAAATGAAAGCATCAATAGGAATTAGGGGCCTCATTAGTTCATGAGCTCTTAGAAATCCCACCAAGTGGTTTGCCTTTTTAAAAGGTAGCTACCTTTAGAAAAACTGGCCCAAAGTACTTGAATCACGCCTGAAGATGGACTTGCACTTCTACGTTGCCAGGTTGTCTGAAAACATTACTTTGGCCTTGGGTTTTTCTGACAGCCATATCAATTAAAAGCCTTTCTGCATCCTGGTGTCAGCAGACCCTTATGTGCGGCAGGAGTGCAGGATTTTATCCAGGCTGCCTTTTATGATTCCCAAGCTCTGTGAATGAAACAAAATTTAGTGAAGGAACCTGCCTCTGTTCCCCTCCTTCCCATACAGCAAAGTAATTGAAAACAACATGAATGTTAATGATGCATTTCGCATTTGGAAGTTAGATGGGTGATTAATACATTGTACATAGTATATTAACACGTTCTCAGGGGCATAATGAAGACG
Source organism: Nothoprocta perdicaria (assembly GCF_003342845.1). Classification (NCBI taxonomy): domain Eukaryota; kingdom Metazoa; phylum Chordata; class Aves; order Tinamiformes; family Tinamidae; genus Nothoprocta; species Nothoprocta perdicaria. Next base: position 879,073 of record NW_020455217.1, on the reverse strand, counting down.
AAATATACTCTCTGAGACGAGGTTGTTTGTTTCACGGTGTGTTTCCTGAGTTGTGCCGTCCCTTTTTGTGTCGAAATGCAAGCTTTTCCAATCCAAGGGGCTTTGTTTCAAAGCATAATTTCAAATCAATCAATAAACTTTTATGTCTTATTCCCCTTTTCCCTTCCCTTTTGGGTTGTAACATAATGCACAAAGTGAATGGAGAGGTGAGGAAGGTACAGGGAAGAAAAAGAGAAGGTGATGTGACAGGTTCCTGAGCTTGCTGCTGCCTCCTTTAATGTTAGTTGGAAATGATCAGTTATTGGGTAGAAGGCTAATAAAAGGCAACCTGTTAGAGCTGAGGGAACGCTTTTTTTCCTGCTCCGCTCCTTGACCGATGGCTGTCTGCAATATCCCTGTAATGCTTTTTTAATTACGGTGATAAATCGCTCTTGTGAAGTCTCTGATGTGGCTGTGGGCTGAGGCTTTTGRTTAATCTGTGCAGCAGCCGGATGCATCGTGTGCATCCATGTGTCCCAAGCAGAGATGGGTCCCCTCTGCCACCCACAGATGCCGAGTGGCAGCTGATGTCTCTGGACACATCACCCATGTGAGTCYCTATCTTTGTGGGCACATTTCCTTCCAGCATAAGCCGCAACTCGGGAGCTGCTGTGAGCAGCGGAATTTGGCCCTTGACATCACTCTCTGATGGTCCTGCCTCTTTGCCCATGCAATCTCAAAGCCTCTTGGCTGTAACGAGGGCAGGGCTCTCTTGGTAGCCGTGGTCATAGGTTGAGGACTCTGTCTTGGGGACAGCAGGGACCGGTGGCGCTGTGGCTGGTGCCTAGTGCCCRAATACCAGCTGGCTTGCAGCCTTGGCGAAGATTTTGGCCAGGTTGGAGGCTAGCAGCGATATCCATCTCATGCTGCGACTTCATGTTCTGAAGCTGTATAAAAGTTATAAGCTTCCATGGTTTTGTTGCAGCTTTTTGAGTCGGTATGTAATGTTTTACCAGGAAAGCGTGCTTCTTGGAGGCGTGCTCTTTTCATGCAAGATCTGCTTTCCTTTTCCAGATCGGATTAAGTTTAAAACATTTATTTGTGGAAAAAAATGCATGTAACTTAGTTGCGATGGTCACAATGCAGACAGGAAACCGTGATTTTTAGTGTGACTGTGTTCAGTAACATTTGTTTACTTGTTTCAGCCCAGGTCCTCTGTGATGGAAAGGCAAGTGATTTCTTTTGTAATAAGCTGTGTGTTTTGTTCAGTGCCTAGGTGCACTTGCAAGGAAGCGTGGCATCTGTTGAGCTTGTTGTAAATCTGCAGGGTCAGTAAAGTTGCTGTATCCTGAGAGTCTCTTAAGCCCTTTGGTCTCAGACGGCAGGACAAGTTTGTGTGCGAGGGCTTAAGTATCAGTCATCACAAGAGAAGTTAGTGGCTCCACAACTGCCTAACGGATCAAAAYCTTAGTGTCAGCCGAGAGCCAAAGCTGTCCCTGAAATCCCTTGCTCTCTTCCAGCAGGCTCTTGGAGCAGAGCCTCGCCACATGTGCAGCTCCTTGCAGCTGCTGTTTAAGAGCACACATAGACGGTGGTGAGCTCTGCCTGCGGTCTCGCTGCCGCCCAAGGACCGCTCGTGGTGATGAGCTGCTGCGTGTCGGTGTCGCTCCGACTACTCGCRCTAATGAGCTCTGGGAAACGAAGGCTTAGTGAGATCCGGCCCTTATGCTGGAGCATTGCTGTTGTAGGTGGAAGCATGTGGTTGTGAGTGGTTATGCAACTCTCTGCAGGAAGGAGAATCGCAGAAGTTATAACACGTCTATAATTAATCACGACGAATGGCTATAAAACAACAAACACTTTTAAGTGCCATTCTTAGCCACATCTGAATTATTTTTCTTTTTTTCCATGATTATTTTGTAATGAATGAAAACTAAAATTCAAGAGTGGGTAAAATGTTCCAATGACAATGGCTGAGTTTCTCCAGGGCACAGGCAGCTTCTTATTAATAGCAGTTGGCACCACTATTTGCGGTGGTTTGGCTCCAAAGAACCTCAATTCTGTGCTGTTTTTAAGGAGGTGAGGGAGAGGAATCACCCCATATTAATTATCACTTGGCAAGTTCAGTATTTATCGACTTTTTGAAGGTTGATGAATGAAAAAGTGCTTTACTAATTAAAACATTTAAAATGTCTTTATATATATGTGTGTGTGTGTGTGTGTGTGTGTGTGTGTATATATACCCGAGAACGAGACAAATTTATGCTATTCTGGCAAGTCCCAACTCGCATTTTCTCCCTCTAGTAGGCCATGCATTTATGTGCAGTCAGCTCCATCTCTTTCTGTTTTCTCTGGGATGGTAAAAGGCTCAAAGTCCCTTGTGCTTCCTGATGGCTTGCTCTACCTGATTTTCTTGTGTCTATCTCCCTACCTTAGCAGCATTATCCTGTGGCTGCATATGTGGTCCTAACCTCGTGTGGCTTGGGTGTTTCCTAAAATGCCTTGCTGCTTTGGATCCAGTTACTCTTTCTGTACTAATGCAGCTGAAGAGGTAGCACTATGGATTGTAATAGCTCCATATGGGAAGATCTCTGGTCTATGGTTCTGGGGAAAACCATAACATCTTTCAGGATTGTGTAATAGAGTAATTCTATCCTCCTTTTAAAATTTCCAAAGCCAGCTGTGGTAGGAGGTAGGATTTACTGCTCTCCTTCTCTGGCAAGTAGGGCTGTTCCTCTGACCTTCTGCTTCAGCAGACTTATGAACCTGGACATAAATCTGGGGCTGCTGCTTCTCCCTTTGCCGTCTTAGTGATCTCACTGCCGCCTCGTGTGCTCTCGTCTCTGTTGCATTTCTGTCTGTCTCCGGCAGGGAACGTTTCCTAATTTATGGAGGGGGAAACAGTGGAAAGGGAGGCAGTGAGTTACTCTAAGGAGAGGGAACAGGATGGCTGCAAAGCTAAAAATGGATTTCTGGAGTCCCAATTCAATAGAGCAAGCGATCACACTGTGTGTGTTATCTTTCACAGCCTTGCTACCAGGCACAAACATGCACTCACCCACACAGTCATAATCTCAGTTACTGTGTCAGACATTCCTCATGGGTGAACCCTCAAAACTCCGTGAGGCAATTTTAGAGGAATTGCCAAAATTTCCCTGGCTGTTAGTGTAAATACGCCTGCCCCTCGGTCTAGGTAGCTAAGATGGGAATCCTTGGAGAAGCATCTGTTACTTCTAGATCCTGATTTCCATGGAAATTAATTCCTCTTAGATTATTTAGCTAGGCTTTTGTCACTTCCTGTCTGGTACAAAGCCTAAAAGAGGAATGAAACCATTAAATTTGTTTTTCCTATAGGTACACAAACTCGAGCCCTGTTTTGATGAGACATCTAGTGCAGGGAAGGTGAAATTAGATGTCATTTGTTTCTGGTGCAAAGTGAGCCATCTTTAGCTGCAGGAGCATCAGGTATGGCTGTGCCCAGACATGCTCAGTGCGCAGAAAATGTCTCAGTTCTTCCTGGGCTTCTAAAGGGACGAAATACAGAGAGATCTGAACCCAAAGCTTGTTTGTCAGCTGTTTTTCATAATGTTTTTCATGCTTTTTTGGGGGTAGGAGGCATGTTTTAGGGCTTGWGGTATTTGCTGTTGATCTCAGTTCCATGTTTGTCAGCCACAGGCTGCATGTGTGACTCTGGTTAAAATACTTCATTTCTCTGAGTCTTGGCTTCCCTTCTGCGACATGAAGTTCACAGTACTGAGGGTCTGTGAGGGGGCGAGTGTGCAGACTGGGGCTGCAGAAGGGCCTTGCATTTGTTGCCTTTCTGTTTCTTGCTGGTGGGAAGTATCTGTTCTATTTGGACTTGACTGTTTGGAGAGATGTGCAGAGACTCCTCCGGAAACACCAGCAAACCTGCTGTGTGGTAGCAAGGACCATGCACATCCATGTCCATAGCAGGCTCTGCCAAGCGTTGCGCTCTAGTCACACATGACAGAAATGAATTGTAGGCACAGCAGAYGACTAAACAGCTTAGTTATCACATTGTGAATTGCCTTCATCCTGGCGCTGTTCTGGACACTGCATGGAGGCAGAGCAAGGACCTGATGGTACCAGCCTGTGTCCTGAGCCCCCATCAGGAGAACTATTAGAGTCCCTTGGGCTGGTAAATCACTTGGGGGATGCTGCTGTTTGGTGTGAGGCAGAGAGCGGCTCCAMTAGAAGTTCACCTCGTGCCACCCAGTTCGTGTTTGCGGTGAACTGTTGGCACTTGCTGTTGAGGGATGGGTTTGGTGTGTCCTGCCCTGCTGTGGAGGGGAATGGGAATAGCTGAGCTGACTTGACTGTAGGATAAAAGGCTCTGCAAAATCCAAGGGAGGTGAGAATGTTGCTACAACTTAGTATCTTGTCATTTTACTAAATGTCAGTGTTCTCAGTAAGTGCAGACTAGAAACTTAAGGCACCAAATGTTAAAGGCAGTGTCTTCTAGTTACAGCAGTGCTTCGGGAGGCCTGGACTCTATTTCTGGTCCTCCTCCTCACCTCACTTGGCTCTTAGGACCAGGGCTTCTTGGTGTGGGTGACAGCAGCTTGGCATTTGGGGATAAGGATTTCATCGGAAACTTCAGAGTACTGTTTTATTTAAAATAAATGACAAAGTCCAGCTAGGCAGAAGATGGGAGTGTAAGTCTAATACAGTGAGGTTTGAAGGAGGGATGGATATTCCAATGTAACTGGAAAATGCTGCTCCAGCCTTGCAGTTCTGGGCTATTCCTGGTCAGAGTTAATGATGATACATGAGTCTTCCAGAAATCTCTTCCTCCTGAGGCCTCTGAGCACATCACTGAAGAGTTCTGGAACATGAATCTCACTAAGAGCAGGTGGTCGAATCARGGCTTTAGGAGAGAAAGTAGCTTAGCTATGCAGCAGAACTGGGGATAAATTGGGTGTCCTGAAACTCAGTCTCATGCTGTACCTTGTAGAGCACATCGCCCTTTTCAASTCTCCGAGTTTGCTGGTGTTTTGATTTCCAAGTGAAGCTCAGTAAGTTCATGTTCCTTGTTCTGGCATGCTGACTTTCTTGCCTGCCAGTTTTGGTGGGACCCATAAAGAGTTTCTAACCCCACCTCCAGCATCTGCTGTGTGCTTACAGTACAAAATCAAACATGAGCTGATGATCAGCTTCTCCCTTCTGCTGAGCAGCTGCTGCAAATACCACATGGCAGTGCTTTAGCTCTCATAAATTGCTCACCAAGCATGGCCAGAGCTTCACCAAGGAGGCTGCAGCATCAGAGACCCAAACTTGTGTCCCCACTGCAAGCTACTGCCAACCCCACCAGTACATGCCATGGYCTCAGCAGATTGATCTCCAGTATCAGTGCCTGCTCATCCACCGTTGCCCTCTTCCTCCTCCTGATTGCTGGGTGCAGTTTGGAGGTGCTAGCTCTGATCCCACAGCTCCCTGCTCGTCCAGGAAGGGTTGCACCTCTGGAGCTGGAGTGTGTGGTGAGAGTGGGCTCCATCTTTGCACCGTGGTGCTCGGCGGCGGCGAGCAYGCCATCCGGAGATGCTAGCGTGCAGCACACAGATGGCCTGAACAGTCTGGGGAGCAGACTCTTCTCATTTGTGTAAAGGCAAATAGGCTTTGGAGTGACTAAACTGCTACAGCAATAGGGACATGGGAATTCAGTTTTCTCTTTTCTTTTTTTGGTTTGTCCTTAGTCTTGGCTTCATCACTTGCAGCTAGAGGCTGTGGTGCATACGAGGATGCCCTATGTGGTTGCACTGGCCTCTTGTCAAAATACAAAACCATGGCTGCTTGGCTAGAAATCCCCGCTGCCTGGACCATTTTAGGGTATTTCTGCCTGGCTGTGGGAGTCATGGGTTGGGAAGGATCAGAGCTTGGGATTCTTGGGAATGCCCGGGCTTCCTGCACCAATCATGGGCTCTGCGCGAGCTTCTCCTGAGATGCAGGAAAGCTGTGGTGCTGGTGACCGCTGCTGCAGCTGCGAGCAGCRAAACGATGTGGCAGCGTCCGGGATTCCAGTCAGGCTGAAATCAAATTAAAGTTTCCCAGCATGATAATTTTAGGAGAGAAGGAAAATGAGATGAGGGAAGGACGGGGGTGGTGGTGGCGGAAAAAAACTCCGAAACAGGGAGGAATGGGGGGGTRGGGGGGGAAGAGAGAAAGAGAGCCCCCCACAGAGTTCATCTGGTGGATGGAGTTACATTAAGCAAATGGAAATTAAACGCTTTTCATAGAGCAATCTTCAGTATAATTTGATGGAAGACTTTAATTATTTCAAAGTGCTTGTGAAAAGAAGCTTTAGAAGATTTTTTGAAGGGGAGATGCTCTCATAAAAATACATATCTTTGTCTTCGCCAGCCTTTGGGGCTGCTGTTGAGCTGGAAGGCTGCTGTCAGCAGGAGGAAGGAGGCTTTGAAAGCACTGTGGCCACTTCTCCCTGGAGACCTGTGGCTCTGTGAGTGACAGTCGGTCCGCTAAGAGAAGCCAGGAGCCTGAACGTGCAGGGTGAGGAGGAGGAAGGTGATGAAGAAAGTGCTGAGACTTCAGTGCTGCTTTTATCAGCCTTGACAAGGACCGTTGTGGGGGGGCTCCCAGATACCTAGCTGGGCTGATGTGGATGTCTTGGAGTTTCGGGCAATAGAGGTGGAAACAGCTTCCTCTCCTTTGTGCCATGGGGACTTGGATGCTTTCCCTTTGCCTCCATCCTCCCTTTGAAGGAAGGAGGTTTCTTGGAGCTCTGTGTGCACTGTGCTATCTGTGTCCTCGCTTTCCCAGCCTTGCCATGTTGAGGCTGCTGGAAGCCCTGTGTGGTGCTTGCTGGGCTGAGCACCCCATTATAATAGTTGTGAGCATATAAGGATAAAGGTCTGCACTAGCCATCTACAGAAATGAACTCTGTTGGTTTTTTTGAGGAGGCTCAAATGATTGCAGACCTTGTGTCCTTGTGAGGCAAGAGCAACATTGATCTGAAGGGGCCTGGCATCTGCTCAGCCCCTAATGAGCAGCTCTGGAATTGCTGTCAGGCCAGGTCCTGCAGGATGGTGTATCTGCGGCCACGCAGGGGCCACAGCTAATCCAGCACTTCATTAATAGCCAATTATGCACTGTTTACTCAGGGAATAGGTACATATTTTTTTTCAGGGGTGTATCCAGGGCTTTCTGCACTGATCTTTCCTAGCTATATGTCCTCCTAAGTGCCTGGTGAAGGAAAAGGAGATGGCTGAAACATGGGTGTGAAATTGTCTTCCTGGCTCGAGAGTTTGGGTGGCAGAGCACCTTGGGTGGCATCATTGAATGAATGCAGGTGGCTTCCAAAGTGACATGTCTTGGGGGCAGGAGCTGTTTGTACAGTGGGAAGCGACTGAGAGGATGGCAGTTGCTTCTGCCTTTAATTTAAGGGTCTATTTACGTGTGCTGGGCTGCCCTTGTTTTGGTTATAATGGCGTTTGTGCTCCAGAGTCATCATTTCACTTGGCTGCTGTGACCAAAGGGCGTGAGCTCAGTAAAGTTTAACAGGAGATTTTTCCTGTATTTGGGGCATAGTTACAATTGGTGCATGAAGGGACAGTTAGGCCAAAGCAGCCTGTTCTCTTCTTCCTTCTGAGACTTGGGTGTTTCATCTTAGTAACGCTATAGACTTGTGCCTCTAATTGGGTGCTCTTTCATGTTAAACTTTAATCAAACATATAGGTTTCTTGAAATATGTTTTTTGTGCTACTTAGGCTACAAGCAAGATTAAAAGGTTCTGTCATGCAAATTAATTCCTTTTAAATACAACATCAGTTAGCAGGTTGGACCTGAGTTCTGCTCCCTTTTGCAAATCTTTATTTATTTCCTACTGTATTCCAGTATTTCAGCAACTCGCTCATTTGTATCTGGTTGCCATGTTCAGTGTTCCTATTGCATGTGCATCCATCTGCTAGCTCCAGAGTTTTCCTTGCATAGCCTTGAGTCTTGCAGCTTTACTTGTTCTCTGGTGCCTACGTTCCTGCTCTGTGTGCTCTCAAGCCCACCGCACCTGTGATTTCTTGTGCTTATTCTTAACATATTTCCTCTCTTCCGCCTCCTTTCCAGTGCACAAGCCTGCTGTCTGCCAAATGTRTGCCCCCAAATTCTCCCTCTGTTGAAATATACACACTGAGCAAGCCTTGCAGGTATCTTCTCGAGCACTGTGCAAGTGACCCCTTGACTACTTTGAAGTGCAGGCAGTTAGAGCTTGTCTGTATCAAAAATGTCCTTGGGGTGGTGACTGGCAGATTAATCTATTTCACTTAGAGTTTTGGCAGCTGTAAAAAGAAAAAAAAACTAGCTTTTTGGCCATAAACCATTTCTTGCAGGTTGGTTTTGTAGAAGCTTCTTTGTTTTCTCCCCTTCGCACCTTGCTCCCCTTGAACCTGCCAGAGATTTAAGTGAAATAAATAGATTAATCTTCAGTCTCTAGCCCAGAGATCAGTTTGATGCATTTAAGAGCTTTTTTTGCACTTTTTTTTCCCTCCAGACTACTGGTTTGTTCACATATCCAGTTCATATTTCAAGACGTTCTTCACATGTAAATAAATTTGGTGGTAGTAGTAGTTCTTTGCTAACAGCAAATGGGGTTAGTGATTGTTGGATTCTTTTCTTTTGAGAGGGCTGAAAATTTTCCATCAAAGCATTTTTGATAAAAATTAAATTTTTTTCAAAAAATATCCATCTTCTGTGAAAAAATATGAAGATCTCCTTCAAAGAAAAAGTTGGTATTTTGCAAGACAGCTCGTCTTCAAGAGGTTCATTTTCAATTGCTGYGAGCCAAGCAGCCAAAAGTAAATTTCCAAAAGTGTATCTACTTACAAAAACAGTGCTGTTTGGCAGAACTGGAAAAATTACCAGTYCTAAGGAGGAGGGAAAATGTTTTCTTCAGCAACTCGCCTTTCTGCTGTGAAAGGATATATACCGAGCWTAAAAAGATTTTACGGAAAGGGCTTCTTGGAGCAGTTCATTCTGAACACAGCCCTTGGTACATTAAAGCTGAGGTCCTGCCATTTTTTATTTTCATTATTGGCATTTTATTTTTGATGTGCACTTACAGCACTGTGTGGTGATAGATAGCCACGTTAGCTTGAAGATATGCAGGTTGGGTGTCATTCTGGTGCATGAGTCGTGCAGGAGATGGCACCAGGGCTGCTCTTGCGCTTGCTCTGACCTTTCCGCCTTGCTTTATGCTTGGCTCTTCTTGCCTCTGTGTGCACACACCCAAGAGAAAGTGGAATTTGGGCTGAGTTTTGTGCTCTATTGCCTACTTTCTAGGAATGGCTTATGTGCTTTCTTTGACTCGGTCTGTATTTACCCTGCAGCGACAGCAGCTTCCTTGCCTCGCGTTGCTTGTGTTTGCAGAGGGATAGCAGGGTGCAGAGGGATGTTTTCTGCACAACAGCTGATGCCTGTGGTTTCCAATCCTCGCTTGTCCCTGGTTAACACRTTTGTGTATCTGTTCTGTCAGGTTTGTTCCGTATGGGGACAAAGCTGAGATTTCAAAGTATTTGTGTTTATTTACTTTTTAATGTGAAACACAGCTGCTGGTTTCAAGGCTTTCTCCTTCTTCTGGTACAGCTCTTTATGAAGGTGAGGCTTTGACTGGTCTTATTTATTCAGGATTCCACAAGTCTCTTTGCCAGAAAAAAGGCATAGAACAAACGAGATCTTGCTCACCTGGGCATTTCCCCTGCAGAGAGCAGTTTGTGCTGCCTCTTTCTAAGTGCTCATGTACATTTGGCCACCCTCTCCCCTCTGTGGTTCACTGAGTGCAAGGGTAAATGCAAGTGATGTCCTGCAGAACAGCTTGGGTTGGTCTGCCAAGTAARTGCGGGGTTATATTGGAAAGGGAAGCCCTGTCACCTTATGCTGGAGGAGCTGCGAGTGACTTTTGTGTCATTTTTCTTGGGTTGACTTAGAAAATGACGGAGTCGAACCTGGTCAGAAACTTTATCCATGATAAACAGCTATCTGCTTTKTAATTATCGTTAGGAACTTGCTTAAAGAGGTTAGAAATTTGAGGTGAGGTCAAAATCTGCAGTCCTTGAAATCCATGGACCATGCCGGGATTGTGCACTGCAGGCATCAACGGTGTTATGGTCTTAAGGTGTTCCCTCTCAGCAGCCCTGTGGCTTTTTCTAGCCTCCCAAAATGTTGCTGCGGTGTTTCAATGCTTTACCAATCCCTACCATGTTAAGATGTATGTGTATTGCTTTTATCCCTAAGCAATGATAGGAAAAGTTGATCAGGCTTTGCTAATGGTAGGAAGGATGGAGAAAGGCGAGCTGAGAGGCAGAACATGGTATTGTCGGGGAAATAACGCAAAAGAAAATAATCCAGGGGAATGGGAAATGTCAGGAATACATTTGTCCTTCTGCTTCGCTGCCTCCAGAATTCTTTTCTCCTTGAAGTTTCTTGCTGCTTTTTCTGGAAGTCATGAAAGAAGGGGAATTAAAAAATAAAATAAAAAACAGAGATAACACAGCAAGGAGAAGGGGAAAAATCCATTTTGTGCATCAGCTGAGCAGGTATTTATCTCTAATATCACCTTTCCTTGAATATCACCTGCTCCAGCACGAGCTGAATGACACTTGCTGGAGCGGCATCTCCACGGTGGTGTGATGGAAAGGCAGAGGTCCTTTCATCCCTTGACACCTGGGCAAGCAAGATACCATTGGCCTGTCTCTCACCTCGAATGAATTGGTTCCTGGTGAGCCACAGTGYGAATCCTGTTGAGGACAAAGCGAGGAGAGGGAAGGCTGGGTGCCTGAGAGCTAAGCAGCTCTTTAGCGTGGATGAAATCTGARAGGAGACATAGTTTTTAAAGGAACATAGAAATTGCTAGACTGGAACAGAACTGTGCTTCATATTGTTAAATATCCTTTTTTTAGTACTAGCTGCTTCAAGAATCAGTATAAGGAGATTTGCCCCAAGGGATAGTTCTGCCAGCCCTCAAATGCAAGGAGTTAGCCAATGCCCTGCAGCGTGAAGGGTTTACATGTCATCCAAAGTCTTTCTTTTTCTTTTTTTTTCTTTCCGCTTTTCAGGCTTATTGTTGTAATACTAGCTATTCATTCCCGTTATAAATGCCTGAGCCTTCTCTCAATCTTACTGAGGTTTTGACTGCAACAATACCTTGTAGTAATGATTTACCCATGCTAATTATGCATTTTGCAGAGGAAAACATATTGTTGGTAGCTTTAAATGGAGTGATTTTTCAGTTTAATTGAACTCGCATCTCTGTATCCCTGGGGCAGGCTTGCAATGTGGTTCCTCCCCCTGAAACACTCGGGCATTTTCTCAAACCCAGCAACAGTCACCTGTTGAAATGTTTTTCAGGTTCTTTMCCTCTTGTCAGCTCCATTTAGCTGTGAGGTTCTCTGCGGATGAAGTTTTGCAAAGGGAAGTGGCTCTCTTTGCCTGTCTGAAGAATGAAAAAGGCCCTGTTAAGTTGTTTGTTGATATTCTCTGACAGTTTTTCTGAATTCCTCGCTGTTCTGCAGCTGTTAAATTTCTTGCCTCAGCTGTGAGGATTACTCCAGCTTTGCTTGAGCTGCATTTTCTCACCATTCATCAGGCTTCTAGTGATGCACAGAAAGATCCATCAACACCAAAGCCTCCTCCAAACTGGCATTTGGGAAAAGACAGCTTCTCCTGTTGCCTGGGTAAAACTCCAGTTGCCAACAGTTTTAAAGAGCACTTCTGCAGGGGGCAGGTGGTAAACTGAGCTCTCACAAGGTGGGTTTATCTTTGGACCTGTGAACAGAAACAGTCGTGCATCTGGTTTCCCTTTGCGTCCTTGGCAGCTTAGGGAGAAAGGAGAGGAGAGACGACTGGTGTGCAGGGATGTCTCCACTATTGATGTGGCAGCTGCAGGAGTGGCTTCTTCTCTGATTTAACATTTTGTTCTGCCTTTTGGCTTTTGCTGTGTTGAGTAAGAATTATACTGCAAAGATCTCAAAATATCAGGAAGATGTGGCAATAGCAGAGAAGAAGGGTACTGTCTCACACAGTCATTAAAAATGCATAAGTCATTTCAGAAGCTAGTAGCTTCCTCTGAGAAGCAAGTGCTCTGTAATTTTGACTGGTATTTAGACACTTTTATCTTCAGAGAAAATTCAGAACTATTCCATATAGTCTTGATTTATTTTATTCTCCTGGACTTTCAGAACTAAACAAGAAAAAGGGCATAATGGGTGGAAAAATGCATCCTTCTCCTGTGCAGAGAAGCCAATGTCCAACCTGTCATACCTCAGTTGGTACTTGCATCAGTTCACGTACCACCCTCACCTGTGAAATGTTTTGCCAGGTTTCCACTCCTTTTGGGTGGCATCAGATACGTCCTGCTTTAAAAACAGCTGTCTGCCTGACAGGATTGCTTGCTTACCTTAGCAAGTCTCCAATATAATAAAAAGAAACCATTAATGCAGGAGGTGTAAACCTGCCAGCTGACAAGAGTCCTCATGCTTTGGGTGGAAACTTTAGTCAAGGAAGTTTGATTTATTTCCAGCAAGCTGTGGCAAGGGTGAATTAAGACAAGTCATCTTCACAAGAATATAGATTAGTGCAGCAAGTTGCTAAATATCCTTGCTCTTTAATATTTCTTTTCTTGACTTCCGAGGTTTTGTCTTTGTGCTACTTAAGAGAAGAACATTTTCTTTCTTTCTTCCACTTACTGCATTTGTTTGCACTGGGGTGGATTCCCTGGTAATACCTGGAATTGATTACTGAGGCTTGGTAGAAAATATTTTACAGCCAATCCCAAAGTGTGTTTCTCTTGCTGACAGCTGTTCCTTGGGTTCATACTCAAGACTCAAAACATTGGGAAGCAGTTCCTAGCTGTGGGTAATGTGTTAGGTGAGCGTAGCATCCCTCTGTGCTTCATGTTCTAGGTAATTACAACCCTGCCGCTTGCATAGCAGAGCCCAGCAGGTGCCCTGTATTTATTATTTAGCTTTACTATTAACTCTAGGCTGCTGATGCAAGGACAGCCACTTCCCTGGGAGTCTTAGGCTTTGCCTCCATGCCAAGCCAGGCTGCAAACTCTCTCCTTTCACTGCTTTCTCCGTGTGTTTCCTTCTCTCCTTCACTGTCATTTTGCTGTAGAAAAGCTGACAAGCCTGAATTTTTACCTTAGGACTGAGTCATAGCCCAGCGTGCAGCTGTTTCCTAGGTTGTGTTGTGCCAGGGGACGGAGCAGCAGGGGACGAGGGACAGGACTGTGCCTTGCAGAGGGCAGCGCAGGAGCATCTGAGTGCTGGACGCTTTCTGGTGCGGATGCCTTTGGATGGGCTGCTCTGCTAGCAGGCAGGCAGCAGGAGCGGCAGAGCTGGCTGCCTGCAGCAGCGAGAGCAGCAGGCATGAGCAAAGGCCAGTTCTTTGTGCTGCGGCTCAGCAAACGAGCGTGGAGTCTCCTCTCTCCTAGTCTGCCTTGGCCAAACAGGAGGTGGCAGTGGAGGAAGATTTCAGGCACTTTGCTAGTCCTGGCGAGGATTAGCAGCCGCATCTGCAGCCTGGGGAGCTTGCACRTTTGTCTGTTTGCTTTTTGCATTGCAGGCATTGCATCTGAGGGAGAAATACTAGCTATGGGACCTAAGGGAGGACCCTAAAAGTGAGTCCTGAGAGAGGCTCAGCCCCTCCGGGATCTGCAGGAGATTCTCCCTCCTGCTCTGTTGGGAAGTGGATTGAGAGGGTGCGTGTGTGTGGAGAGTGATTTTTTTGGTGTCGAGAGTGCCAGTTCCACTGCTCTTGCTGTAATACCCGTGTGAGTAAATTTGACTTCATCCTGCTGTTTTGTCAATAACTTGGGAAATTTTGAAATAACTGCTTCAAAGTGTTCAAATGATATGTTGCTCCACAACCTGTCTATGTTGCTGCCAACACTTCTGAGTAACCAATTCGCCATATGGGTAACCTTTTAGGGCTYTTTCTCCATAGGAATTGCTCAGTAACACCAAAGGAAAGAAAATTGTCACCGTGTTTCTTAGAGGTAGCTAATGGTTTCTGGGTGATTTTTTGGTAGATTTTGTCATGTGAAATGCCTGAGGACTCACCTTATGGAATCAGGACTCTGCAAGCTTCTGACTGATGTTCAGACTTAGGAGTCCCTTTTCTTTTCCGAAACTGATCAAATAGGGACTCGGAAATCAAGGCTGATGGGGTCAATTTCCAGGCAGCACTAGGAACCACACAGGGATCAATCAGCAGTGCAGAGGAGCTACGTGGAGGGTAGCCGGACCCCTACGTGATGTCCTGTGCTGAGTCTGTGTTTCACTTTGATCTATGACCAGATCCAGGTGTTTCTGTTCTATTCTCTGTCTGCAAAAAGGGGATAACTCGTCTAGGGAGTGTGGAGGTGAGATGGTGGAAGTCTGTGTGTGATCTAAAAATAGCTGAATTGAAAAATTGCAGGTAAAAAAAAAATGCCTTTCTCCTCATAATTTCAAAGGCAGATTAAAGACTTTGCCTATGTCAGGACTTCAGTATTTGGCCCATGAATTAGACAAATAGTGTGAGAACATTTGCCAGTAAAGAAGGGATAGATAAGGCAACAGATGAAATAATCCAAGTCAGCATTTAAGGACATTACTGCCTGTGGAGATAATTTTATCAATATGAGGAACAGCCATTTCCCCTGTAATGTAATATCTCCTCTCTCTCTAACTGTTTAAATGGTATTTGTTAACAACTTGTTCTACTGCTTTGGAGAATCTGCTGTGAGATCATCAGTGCCAATTTCTGTAATAAGGATCGTTTTGTGAATCCTTCTCCCACTGCCCTCCGTTTTAATGGTGTTAMAAGCTGGAGCAGGGAGTGTTGGGACTTAGGTTGCCTGTAAGGGGAGAAAGAAATGGACTTACTCTTGATTTTGTCTTGCATTGTCTTTTATGTGAAAAAGAAGAAAGATGGTCACTTTCGCTGGAGCAATGCAGTGTTGTTCTCTAGTTCGATGGCCCAAGTTACTGACTTTCTCTGACTATCATTCCTTAAATTATGGTTGGTTTTGACCTACCCTAAAACTAGAACTCAGCATTATATTTCAAGATCCAGGATGCTTTAAATGAGAGAGAGGAGAAAAAAAAAAAAAGAGAGAGAGAGAGAGAGAGAGAAATTAAATAGATATGACTCAATATTGATTTCCACTTTTTTGTGGAAGAGCTAAAAATGCCGAGATGAAATATTTGGACTTTTCCTTGGGTTTCTTCCCATTTTTTTGTTAGAAGCTCTTTGCCCAGCTTGACTCCAATTCTTGAATAATTCATAGTCTGTAAATAGCTTCCTCCTCCTCCTTTGGTAAATAGACGCTTTGTCCCAAGCGCTTGGCAAGCTCCAAGCCGTGTCATTCTGCTGAGTCGCTGGTTGGAGAGCTGGGGTGCTCACGCTGCCGTGTCTTCCTCTCCGCAGAGTTATGTCATGCCCAGACCACCAAAGGGCTCCATGAGGATTTATAGAAGATGCCCCGTGTCTTGGCGCCTCTGGTGCTCCTTCTGCTGTGGCTAATGACGAGTGCCTCCAGCCCCCATTCCCTGAGGATCGGTGAGTACACAGCTYGCTGCTGTTGCGTGGATGTGTTGGGGCAAGGACAGTCAAGCCTTGGGGTTGCTGGACACCTTGAGTTAATGGCATGTGCCCTACTCCAGTGTGGTCCGTTGGCTCACTGAGGTTTTGTCCCGCTTGTATTTGTTGAAACGTTCTCACCTTCGTCTTGAGGGAAAAGTCAAGGCTTTGGCGGCTGCCTCAGATYGAGCTCTTCTCTAAGGACTGTGATCGTATTCCAGGGATGTAAATGAAATGCAGTTTACAGTGACTGTATATATTTGCATTGATTTTATGGCGATAATGTTACCTGATGGGAATCTTTTTCTGTATAAATTTGAAGTGGAAGTTACTGCTGGAGGAGGCACCGAGGAATGAAACTAGGTCCCCTTATACCCCATCCCCCTTGATGCTCTGGTAAACTCCACACAATAGGAAATGATTTTTCTGCCACAAATTTATTTGTCCTCATGTTGATGAGCAAGGAGTGTTTGAGCCCCAGCTGAACATAGTTTAGAAGGGCCGCGGAAACATTAGTAACTTGAAAATGCTCAATTTGTAAGAAATTTCTATGCATTCAGTCTCCTCTGGGCTTTATTGAAAARGGTTTAAGAGACACTGTCATCTTTGCTTGCTGCCTGTGTGGATTAGGGACAAGAAATGCATCCAAGAAATGCGTTATAGTGAAACTTGCCTCATAGCAGTGACACCTTACTCTGGTGTTTAGAAAGGAGACTGCTTTTCATGCCTGCTCTCTCTGGAGCTGCTAGCTGTTTGTATTAACTGTTTGTTGCAGATAAGCTAATCTTCTCCTGCCCCCATATGCAACTTTCATAGGTGATACTCTAAGTGAAATTACTTCTCCTCTTGGCTAGGATTGGTGCAGCTCAGAAATATAGCAAGGGAGGGCTGGCAGCAGTATGGGGAGGGTGGCTCCGTATTTTATATCCCGACATCTCTGATTCATGGGCAGCACTTGTGCTGCATAATCCTTAGCTCGGCAGGCTGCATTTCACGTTGATGGACAGGTCCTCCACTGGAGCCGACAGATGGAGATGGGGACGGAGGGTGCGTTTTCTACCTGCTACTCTGTGCAGGGAGACCTTGACGCTTCACAGTGGTCCTAGGGTCTACCCGTGGTACAAATGAAGTGGGTCAATTGATAGAAACAGCTGAAGGAAATGATGCTAGGGGTTCAGAACCTGATGAATGCTCCTCAGACTTCATCCTGAAGCAAGAATTTCCTGAGGAGCGGGAAGCTCAGGTAGATATGTTTATATATAGGTACTGCTGCTGTTGTACTTAGGATCAGGGAGTGAACTTCCATGCAAATGGAGTTTGAGGCAGATAGGCAAAAAGCTGAGGAGGGGCTTGGGGATTTGATTTTGTTTCTTGAAGATGCAGTTTTATTTTACCAGTATATTCAGCAAAAAAGTTAATAAAAATAAAGTACAAAATAAAAGGAGAAGAAAATATTACCAGCAGCCCAGAAATCATTCCCAAATGCATACTTATGGCAAGCCAGAAAGATACAGTATCTAGCAACATAAATCAATACACTGCGTAGAGAAGGAAAACAGAGCAGCATGAACATGTGAATATTCCAAGAAAATGCAAGCTAACATTTAAAATAACTCTGAAAGCCATCTGGTAATGGACCGGTCAAACRCACAGCTTTGATTAATAATGTGAGGCGACCAGAGGCAAGGCCGTGCCCTTGCTCCTCGTCACTGGCCAGGAGAGAGAACTTTGTGCTGTGCATGGCTTCGCAGCTGGAGGCACACAGCGTGGTGCTGAGTCAGCGGGAYGTGGCTTGGCTTTTAAACCAAGCACCCAGCATCCCCACTGCTGCTCTCTGGGGCTTGCAGTGGATCTTGGCCCCAGAACTTTGCAATAAAGCTCTAGGCAGCAGATTGCTTCATCTCTGAGCATGCAGTGGGAGAAAAAAAAAAAAAGCTAATGTTGTTTCATTAGCCTGACTGGAACCCACTACATGCTGCATTGCTGTGAGCTTTAGCAACACAGTCTGCGCAAAACTATGGTCAGAATACAGGCTATAGGGTGACCCTCTCTTCAACTTTGACATGAACATGAGCAATTTGTAGGCTATCATATGTTTGGGGATGTTACTGTACTATTCCTTTGCAGGATAATCAGGAAAGATATTGGTCCAAAGTTTTTTCTCATCCTTGARCTCTGTATCTTCCCCTCTAATCCTGGAGAAAATCTACTAGTTTTCGTTGTCCTGGACACTTCTGTGAGGTGGAAATAGTGCATTTCGCTCACTGACATTTCCTACATGTTTTACTTTAGATCACTTCCCTTTTCTCTTGTTTCTTTCAGCTCAGTGAGATATTTTCTCCTTAGTTGTTTAAAAATTGATTGTGATGGGGGATGAAGAGATGGGCAGGAGTGGACATGTTCTCAGATGTTTTGAGGACCTGTAGGGGATAGATGAGGAAGTGCCTAGAGACATCCTGTAGCCAKTGAAAAAGCCAATGCAAAATTATCTTGGGAACAAACCAAAGAGTTGGTGCTTGCCCAAAATGGGCTGGTATCTGTCCTCAATTCTGGTCTTATGCAGCTTAATCTGCCTGTAAAAGTAATTTGGGATTTGGTTTTTTTTTTTTTTTTTTATTTGTTCACTAATGCTCAATAAAGTGTCAGGAAATTTACTTGAGTTATTTACTAAGTTATTTACTTGGTTTTATAGAGCCAGATTGTCAGAGCCCTAAATTGGTATTCTTTTGCTAGATTCATTGGATGTACTAACAACTCGTTTAAAATTCATATACAAACCAGAGTTGTAGTTTATTCATAACGTTGTCCTAAGCAGCAGTAGGCTCCCTATTGCTGACATAGCACCTACTGACAAAGTCTTCTTGCAAGGCCCCCTTTAGCCAATGTTGCTGCAATGCCCTGATGAGCTCCAAGAAGGGAAACGCTCTCCCTAAGCCTCATATGGTGGTACTGTTGCTGGAAAACCTTTCCGCTTGCAAATATGACTGAGGTCTAACAGGAGCAAAGCTGCGGGCAGAGAGTTAGTTGCCTGCTCTTGTCTGGCAGATAGTCTTGAGTGTTGCAGACTTTAGGTCCCGCTAATTGGGGAGAGGGCAGAGCAAATTTCTCCTAGACCCAAGGGAGTAGACTGGCAAGGGCTGGAGCCGAGCTGGAAACCAGCAGGTCATTGTCACACGTGTGTTTAGCTGGCCTSTCCTTGTGTACACCTAAATGTCTTTAAGGCATTAAAGATAATCCTTCTGGGTTAGCTGCCCTATGTGCAATGTGCACAGTGCCCTTCTGCGTGATTGGCAGGGCAGCACCAGCGCTCTTCAGATGTGCTCTTTCAAGCCCTGTCATGTTTGCACTGTCGTATTACTAAATGGGATTGCAAGTGGCTGAGCAAGTGGCTACTGTGGCTAAGGAGAATTAATTTCACTTAAGCGTGGATAAATGCATTGCATGTGTATTTTGGGGTCTCAACCCCGAGGCACCTAGCTGGATGCTTGGCCACATGTGTGCCGTGGCTGCTTTAAAGCCCGTACAGTAGATGTCTGTCTCTTGGAGTATAGGAATGTGGGAATATTCCACAGGAATATAATCCACCAGCAGTCTTGGTCCTTGGAGAGGGTAAATTCTTCTAGACAGCCATGTTACTGTTTCTTCATCTGCTTGATTCATATCTTGCTCAGCTCCTTTGAGTACTTGCATGAAGAGTTTGACCTTTATTGATTTTGTATATATTCTTTTGAGAGGTTTCTTATTTCATTCAGGGCTTTCCTAGAATCTAAAGAAAGAGAGAATTGTGTGGGATGATGAGGAGAAGTATCAACATATTTGTTGATACTTGCCTTTATTATATTCTGGACATATTTATTAATATTTCATTTCCTCCTATATTAAAAAGGTCCAACTAAATTCATTAAGGTATAGCAGATTCATGGTTATTTGTCATTTGCTACTGAAGACTGGTGAGAGGTAGAGGAAAAAACACAATATTCACATATTAACTATTTGCCCTTTTAATTTTGTTTTCATTAGCCTTCTAGGAGAGTGATATTTTATTTATGTTTCTTTCATTATGTACATAAATTCCCAGTTAAAGAAAAATATCCGTAAATATGCCATTTGCCTTCAGCAGTCCATTTTCTATCTTTTTCTTTTCCTTCAGAAATCAGATAAAAGACATCTTTCTGGAACGCTTTCAGTGTGGGTCTCTATTTAAGCATTTACACACTGTTTTTAGGAAACCACCTGATCCTGCTGGATATCAGCATTCCCTAAGAGATCTCCAAAGTATTGCTGTCCTTTTTTCATGTCTTAGAAGTWACCCCATCTCTGTGCCTTGTCCTGCTTGGTTTTAGACATCCAGTTTGACATATTGGTTGAAGACAGAGTGCCAAGAAGTAAGGGATGGGTGGTTTCTTTCAGTATGGAGATGACTATGTTGAGTTGTGTATGGCCAGGGCTCAAAAATGCCTGAGATGTTTATGTGCATGGATCTCACAGAAGAAGGATGGGTTTGGGGTGAAGGGGGATGACATGATACGAGTGATGCTGGCATCCTGGGGGTATATCTAGACTGTGACTTTTTTCTTTCTTTTTTTTTTTTTTTTTTTTTTTGCCAAACAAAATGTAATGAATACCTCATTTGCAGCTAAGAAATCTAGCACTGTAAATAATATGAATAATAAGTAATAAGCAGATTTATATCCCAGATCAATGCTACAGAGCATGAAAGTGAAAAAAAGGTTTAGCTTCGGTGAGACAGACAATCTTTGTGTGTCCTGCACCTCTATGGTTTGTCTCCTCTTCCCTCCTTTTCCAGCAGATCGGTATCTTTATTGATCTCTTCTGTTCAGTAATATCTGAGACAGACTAATGCCGTTGTACATCCCCAAAAGCCTCAAACTTTATACATGATGAATCAAAACATATGTATGTACATATATATACGCACATATGTGTATGTGTACATACGTAGACACACGCACATACATGTATTAACTGTCTATTTGTGTGTGCAGGSCATCTGGATTGGAAAGACATCTGGTAGTTATGGGAAACAGCCAAAAATTTTTAATTTTTTTTATTTGCATTGTTTAATGAAAGCTATTTATTATCCAGAACTGGTGAAAGTCCTGTGCAAGTCCTATTGCAACSGTGTGATGCCCTATACCATGGTGCATTTTGCTGTTGTGCAGGTTGGGAACCTGCCTGTGTCTTGCTGTAGATGCCAATTCAGCAGGTCGTGGAAAAGAGGCTGAAGGAGAGGAGCCAGGGAAGGAGGAGCACATCACTGAAAATGTCATAGGATCTCTTAGAATTGCAGTTCAGYGCAATCAGGAGATGCTGARGAGGGACACAAAAACAGAGTAAACRGAGATTTTCCTTTGCAATCTGATTTCTCCTCCTGCATGTTAAGGGTTTCTAAGCCAAGGATCAAGACCTGAGAGGCATGAAATCCCAGATGATTGTTTTATATCTGAATACTATTGTTATCCCTGGGCAGTACTTTATGTATTTACTGCCTCAGCCATTTTTAATGCAGCCAGCCCTTTTCTTTTCTTAGAAAGAAAGCTAGTCTTAGAGCTATTCTGTCACTTCTTTCATTTTTTGTCAAAAAAATATATGTGTATGTATGGAAAGATCAATTACATGAATGAAAGATGTCTACTTCTCTGCCTAAACAGCTGCCAAAATTAATTCCAACTTCCAGACAAGCTCAGTGAAGCTGGAATTTCTGCTGAAAGCTCCAGTGCCGCGTGAGATAGACTATTGCATTAGTCTGTATTACAGATTACTGCTGCCCAGCCCCTTGCCCTTGGCTCTCCCTGTGGCCAGCTGAGGAAGGATGATTTTCACATGCCTGGTAGGGAGCTTCACTTCCCTACAGGATAAGCCCGAATTAAATATCCTCCAGTGACCCTTGTGCGAATGAGAGCCTTCACCCTTAAAGCAGTGCTCACTTGGTAGAAAGCATCTGTCTTGGCATCTTTGAGCACTTGTGATCTTGGTGCCAGCATCAGCAATGTTTTGAGCTTCAGATCTGTTCCTCCCCATGGACCAATTAACTTGGTTTTAGAGCAGGGCCTGAACTGAGCAGGAGATTTCTTGGATGTGGGCAGAAGTTGGGCTGGGTTTATAGTATTTGAATGAGCACGTGAGGGAGGAAAGCTTTTGTTCTGAACAGCCAGCTGTAGCATGGAAGAGCCGTGAGTAGTTACAAGGCTGATGACAGAGCACAGGGTATCTCTGGAAACTTCACTGAAGAGTGTGATTACTTGCTTTTAGGGAGCTGCATATCTGTAATGGCTGKGACGTGCGTTTTAAGGCTGTTTTTAGGAAGTGAGATGGAGGACAGCCCTGCAGCTTAAAGGAAACAGCTCAAGTTTCTAAAGGTGAACTGAAATAAAGCTGAAGTCACTACCTCTGAACTATTGCAGCCCTTCTGAGAGGGCGAGCTGCAGGATGGCAGATGGGAGGAGGAGGAAAGTGAAGCAGCTCTAACCCCAGGTGATCCAGCGGAGCAGAGCTTAGTATCCCTGCTCTGTGCATGAAGTGGGGTATCTTTCTACTTGCAGCTTTATGCCGCATGCATTGAGATACATTCCCACGTCTCCTGCTGAGTAACTCTGAGCAGGCTTGCTCCTCTGCATGCCCAGAGACGTGGCCTGAGAGCGCAGGGACCGGTGCCGCAGGATGCACCAGGTGTGGGAGCACTCCAGGGAGCATAGGGCACTGTGGGCTGGTCGGGCAACTTTCCCAGAAAAGATGCTTTGGACCTGGGAGGGCTCTTATCCTTCTGCAGCTAATTGCTAGTGTCTCAGTTTAAAACGTGCACCCCCTTGTAGGGCTAAAAGCCCAGGCTTGCCTGGCTTGGGTTCAGYAGCTCTAGCTCTTGCTCTCCATGTGGACTGAACCTACAGCAAGTGAAAAACCCTTATGCCAGTGAGGATGAAGGGGAGGCTTTCTGACCGAGAGGAAGCACAGTGTGTTTTGCCAGGGATTCAGCTCATGAATCCCTCCAGCTGCTGAAGTGCTTGGAGAGACTAAAGGGTCTTGATGCGCCAACGATGGCTGAGTGTCGATTCTGCTGCCGAAGCCAATTTGGGAGCTGGAAGGTGCTAAAAGAATTGATTGCTAAATGGAAATAAGTCTATTTKGTTGAGATGAAATAGAGTTTAAATGAGTGAAATTATCTGCAGATTACCCTTGTTGAGCACTGTCCTATTTAATCAACTGAGTTTTAATCTRCTGCAGGGGTTTGTGGAGGGAGACCTTGGCCCATGGTGGGGATGTGCACATGATGTAGGGAAAGGACCGCAGGGCTGGGCACAGAACAGTGAGCAGGTTGTCCAGCTTGATGGCTGGAAAGAGGTGTTTCAAGAGAGAGTAACCTCACAGTATGTAAAACAAGGGAATGCAAATGCAAGAAGTCCTGTGGGATGCCCTGGTGTTATGGTGAGATGATCTAGCAGTTGTTGATAGGTACTGAGCAGACCCATTACAGAAGAGCAACCACGTGCTCCCAGCTAACTTGAGCTGGCTGCCCGTCTAAATGCAGATGTTACCTGTCAACTTGCATGTGTTTCTTAACCATYTCTTTTTAGTGGTAGTTATGAAAGCACAACAGCTCCAGATGCTTCTGAAATTGTCCGCAGAAGGAAGGACCAGATCTTCGTGTTGGACAGTCTGCACTCAGTGTGATCTGTATCTGAGCCAGACAGCTTGCAGCGAGCAGGTTGGGCAAAYGGTTTACAAGGCAGGGTCTTACCCTGCAAGGTGCAGAAGGCTAAAGCACAAGGAGAGATGGGCTTTGTTCCTCTCATTTGTATAACTAGTTTTGAGGTTTCAGAATCTCTCCTGCTCTGTACTTGAGGACATTCAAGAGCCAACAAGCTGTTTTTGCACAGCTGAAAATGAAGGAGGCTGTTGTTATTTGCCTAGCGTTTCCCAGAGGGCTGCTATCCAATCACTTTAATAGTCCATGGGTAACCTGATGTCTATAAATGCTGAAAAGATATTATGATTAACAATAGTGCTGAGGTACCTTTAGAATAGGGAAATGGCCTGGCTACAGTCTCATGCATTTGATTCTGCTATTCTTGTGTTCAGGGAGTAAGTTAGATTTGAGATTATAGGAAAAAGACAGAGAAGGGTCCTTGTTAGCCCGTATATTTGCACATGTGTCTTCTGGGGCGGGGGGATTGCTGCTAGTTAACCTACCTGTAACTGTGCAGAAGCCATTGGAATTTATCTTTGTGTTGCRTTTTCTGGAATTCATCCTGGTTTCATACTGTAGAAGTGTGGGTCAGGGTGAAGTCCTGAGATGTCGCCTAAAGCTGTAGCCCAYGTGAGCTTAGGGCTCCTGTGATCTTCTTGCCAAATCCTAGGGGTAATGAAGCCTGAAAAATAGTAATGTGGTGTCAGCTTGGGTTTGGCTGTGGTTCTCCACAGTATATCTGAATGCACCCACCTCGCACCAAATCTGATTCAGGGACATTTAATGTTACCATGGCAGGAGACCCTAACCATATTTAACTCCTGTATATACCCCGCAGGGTTGTTTTGCCAGTCATGTTCAGCTGCCCCACACCTCTTCCCCTTGTACTGGCAGCAGAAGTTGGTTTTGTCATTTGGCTTCTGCACTTGGGAACATTTTGTTCCGTATCCCTTGCATAGAAGATGGCTTGGCAGTGGCAGACCTCTAGCATTTATTATCTGCTGTGTTTGTATCCGTTTCAGTGGCATGTGGAATTTTTTGGCATGCTTTTCTTTGCTGGAGGCCTTGCTACAGTGGAAAGAAGTACTTGAGCTTCCAGGCATGCTCAGAAATGCCACAATCTYAGTCAGTGATCATACAGAACAAAGCAAAAAGGAAGTCTAAAAACCTGTGGCATTGAAAAATGTGGCAAAACTCATGCAAATTCCTGTGCAACAGCCTGTGCAAGTCCCATGCAATAGCCACCCTAGGGGCCTCCCCAGGCACACTCGTGCAGGTTCATTGCAGAAGCCTGTGTTGAGCCATTTGGGGACAGGCAAGTGGATGTGGTGGTTTCTGTCCACTCAGCAGTCCCCAGCAGGGCTTGTCCCAAAGTCCCTGATAGGATGAGCCCTGTGTGGGCAGCACTGGGGGATAACTGCCTCTCGGGTCTCGCAGGCAGCAGTGTGCTTGTCAGGCTTGCCATGAGTGAGGATCCGGAGCAGTTCTTCTAGGAGACATGGTCATTAAATTGTGAC
The DNA here is from genome assembly GCF_003342845.1 of Nothoprocta perdicaria. Lineage (NCBI taxonomy): Eukaryota > Metazoa > Chordata > Aves > Tinamiformes > Tinamidae > Nothoprocta > Nothoprocta perdicaria. Next base: position 854,284 of record NW_020455217.1, on the reverse strand, counting down.
AAGGATAAAATGCGGCTGAATGTGTTGTGTGGTTCTTGCCCCTGCAGGGCTGTCCTCGGGTAACTGGCAGGAGACGGGTGCTCACAGTACCCTTCTCCCACCAACAGCCTGGGGCAGGGGGCTGAGTGCTTGGTTTTTAGAGCAGAAAGCTTGTTTTCTTCTAATGGCTATGACTGAAAAACCTGTTCTACCATCCTGCCTTTAAATCCCATGGAGCAGCTCATTACCAAAGAATGATGCCTCGGGCAAGTCGAGCTATAGAAAAGTAATCTTTATTAAGCACCCTCAGTGGTCAGAGTTGCTTGATGAGCTCCAGAGTTTTATTTGCAAGCAGCTTGGGTTGTTGTTTTAGCAGGAAAGCACTTTGAACTCCTTCCCTTCCCCGTCTCTAGGTTACTGTTTTCTATTTCTGTGGTTTTTTTTCAGTGCCCACAGCCCTGCAAATAATCCTGGTGAAATAGGATTTTGTTTCTGATCCTGACACTGGGAACAAAATGAGTGGAAGAGCTGTGGTGTGCATGGGTTAGGAAGATGCATGTAGGCTTAGAAAAGGGGATATAATGTGCCCTGAGTGCATGGCAAGGTATAGTGAATGAGACAGAGGCAGGAGTGTTCCCATGGGGAATGGTGCACACAATCCACAGATCGCTATGGGAACATCTGTGGTGGAAAGTTATGTGTCTGAATGCTTCAGTGCCGCTTATTTGGGGTGGGAAGAGCAGCAAGGAGAAAGAGCAGCAGCTCCTCTTGGGGCTGGCATCTGTGCAGCAGCGTGGCAGGGTCTCTCTGAACATTACAAGTTCTCCACAGTTGACAGGAAATGAACCATAAGCTGTAAGCACAAAGGCCAATAGAAAAAAAAAAAAAAACTAAAGCAGCATCTTGCTGGTTGCTTTGCTTTTAGCTGGATAGCAAGATGAGGAAGGTGAAAACAGCTCAGAAAAATGAAGTGAGACATTGGGTGTGAGCACAAAAGGTGCTGAACACTTCAGCTACTTCGCTAACCCTGATGGTTGTTTGAAGCTCTGCTGCTGTGTTGTGGTTTGTGTGTTATTTATAGATTGACGTTGAGCCAGGCCCAGCCTCACCCTTCGGCTTGAGTGATTTAAGGACATCTTAAGTTAAATCCGGGAAGAGGAAGGGAGAGTGGAGAATTCATCCGTGATCATTACACTTTGCTTTATGAAAAGGAAATGAAATGAAGGCAGCAGACTCAAAGTTTGTGTGCGTCTGCCTTGTCAAGCATGCGAAGCTGACACAGCGATGGAGTCATTATGGGCTTTTGTGTAAATACAGACTCTTTGCTCCTTTTTTTTTCCCTGTAACATGACTCATTTACTTGATAGCCTGTAATAGTTCTGGAGGAGCAGTCACTGTTTATCAAGTAATAGCTTCTTGGTCATCTCGTCCAACTCTAGCATTCATGGTGCATAGCAGCTTCTTTGAGGTCACAGTAGATGTCTCTGCAAAGTGTATAGCAGCAAGGAGGAGTCAGCAAGCCTCTAACGCAACAGTCAACTGAAAGATGCGTTGATTTCCCCACACTCAGGACTTTTAGGCACAAGGTGTTTTTCATGGTGGTCTAGGCAGCCATGCGTTCCCAGTGCAGCTTTGAGCCAGTTGTGGTCCCTCCTGCCGCTTTTGCTTCTCCTTCTCATAGCTGGACTCATCTGTTTTTTTGGTGGCAAACAGTAGTAAATGTCTTCTGCTGGGGGTTCACTGTCCTAAGACTATCAGTTTTATGGCAAGGAAAAGAAAAACAATTGTCATGAGTGCCTAGCAGTATAGAGGGTCTTAAAGCAGAGCTGATGCTGCTAAGCACACCTTGAAAACATGTCCTGACACTTAGTGAATCAACTAACCTGAAAGAGTTTTTGTAGTTTGCTTTAGAAAAGCACTGGGTTTGAGAGTTCTCTCTCCTGTGGCTGTAATACAGCCACCTTTAGTATGAAGCATGGTTGATTTTTCAACATGAAAAGGTAGAGTGAGAACAAAAATAGTATTAGTAATAAAACCCTGTGCTTTGAACTCCAGAATAAATGCAACAAAGAGCATCTGAGTGACTAGCACTGCAAACCCTTTTGAAATACAGTCATTCAGTGAATACAGCCGTGCACTTTTGTTTTAAATGTCCTGTCTCTCCTYTTCCCTCGCCTCGCACCTGGAAACAGTCCAGCATCATTCATGCTTGAAAGGCCTGACGACGTGGCGCGCCGTGCTGAGCTGCCGGGGCTACCGCCGGCACCTGCCAGGAGCACTGCACCRGTTGGTCTGCTTGCCTTTGCGTGCAGCCTTCTCAAGGGCCAGCACAGAAATGAGTGGCCAGACATGTRTATGGGGGTGATGTACTTCTTCACCTTCTCCACTTGGGCAGGTCTCTGCAGCCTCGCTGGGCTGCAGCTTGCTGCTGGGCTGGGAGCGCAGGCRCTGCTGTAAAACGTGGCAGTTCACTTTGGAAACCTGGAATATCGTTACTGCTCTGCTGGTTTTATAAATCTCTCTACTTGAAYCGAATTAAGTCCAGGAGAGGTGCCACTGACTACCTGAGCCCAAGTTTATGATCGCCAGGAATATCTTTGTCTGTTTTGCAGTGAACYTGAAACACTTTGCTTTAGGTGTGGAAATGGGAAACCTGTGCACAGGGTTCTGCTGCTGCCCTGATGTATTGTTTTGCACATATAGGCACATCACATTGTTCAGGTTTCAGCCTTCCCAGCTAACTACCATACTTGCTGACCTAGAGCGGAACGCAGCTAGTAATTATTTCTTTGTGCTGTCCTACTGAGAAGGAGCTTCCTTAGCTGAGCCAAATTGGGTGATTAGTGGAGGAAGCTGCTTTTGTCTCCCCTGTCAGATTGTCTGTGTTTTGGCAGGAACAGGTGGGTGGGACTGGATGTATATGTATTATTCTCTGAACCCCTTTATTGCTTTAAATCTATAATAGGGAGGAGGAATAATAGCAAAATCTCTCGGTCTATAGTACTTGAGTCTTGCAAGAAAACCCAAAGTCGATGCCTGTAGTGCTCAGATCTTGCAGGGAACACCAAAGCTGATATATCCGCTCTGTTTTGCCTGCTTAGGGAGATGGGAGTTGATCATGCTTAGCTAAGACAGATGAGTCTTAGCTAAAAAGTTCAACAACTTTTCCCTCAAATTGCTTGTCTCATCCTGCTCTGCACTGAACTTCTGCAAGAGCTGGAGGTCCTGAGCATCCTTCAGGAGGCCAAAATGGAGATCTTTGATCTAAGCTCGTGATTATGGTGATTAAATCCTTCTGCAATGGTGCCCCTCTCTCAGGAGCTCTTCCCTTGGGGCCTTCCAATTCCCCAGTCACATTTCCTCCTAGTGCTAAAGTGCTGTATATTAAATTAAGACTCTCTTAAGGGTTGGAGGTCTGTAAATCCGTTGTTATTGATAGCACTGGAGTCTCTAGGTAATATGCGGTAGCTCTGCTTTATTGCCTGGTGCCTTTTTGATCCTCTTAGGGATTGGAGAGGGATGGAGCCTGAGCAGCTTAAAGCAATGGAGTAGGGGGAAAGCATTTTACCTTGTTTGAGAGGAGATGTCTTTTAAAGCTTGTATCCAGTGAGCTGGACTGGTCTGCTGGCTGTGGGCACCCTTGAGACTTGTCAGTGGCGGCTTGGAAGGTCTCATGTTTTGAGATGGGCTTTTGCTGTAGCTGAAGAGGGCACGAACCTGCTGTTTGCTGTCGCTCCAGGGGTATTCAGTGAGGCACTGAAAGCAGCGCTGCTCTCCAAGCTCTAATCCCTTCCTTCTGCTGCCGCCAGGTACTTGGCGACAAATAAATATTTTGCTCACAACTCATTGGAGGTGGCACCTAACCAGATGTGCTCTCACTTGGAATGGCAGGAGATTTATTTGGTTGTCCATTTATAGCTTATTATTTTCTTCTGTCTCCCCCCCACCTTAATAATAGTTTACTATCCACCAGGGTATACATTTTCTTCTGATTAAGTGCCATTTAGCCGTTGGCTGCTTGCTCATTTTACTTTTATAGACACATTTGCAGCAGTGCAGACGGAGGCAGTAGAGCCTAGGAGCAAGGGTAAGGAGAATGGAGAGTAGCAACAGCTTGATTAGATTGGATTTTAATAAAGTTTCCAACTAAGCTGCATCATGACTGCTGCTTGCAGTGGAGCTGGTAGGGGTGCTGTTTGTGCACGCAACACCCGACCTTGCTGTGAGATGGGCAGCAGAGGCTGCTCGGAGGATCCAGCTGGAGTCTTGCAATGAAATCCTTGACCATGAGGGGCATTTGAATTCTGCATAGCTTGGAGCTAGTCTCTCTGGGGTGAAGAGCGATTTCCCAGCTTTCAGCAGCTGCTAATTAGTTGCAGATGATGAGATAATTTATAAAAATTAGGAGCGATTTTCTTCATTGTGCTAATATCACTTGGCAATAAAACTGCTCTTTTAAAAGGGTRACTTTTCTCTAATGTAGGGATCAAGGCTAAAAATATATGCGTGTATATCTGGAGAGAGAGAGAGCGCTTCTTAACCACACATGAAGAGGTATTTCAGAAGTTCATTTGAACCATAAGAATGAATTCAAATTGAAATGCAAATTTCTGTGTTGCTTAGAGCACTGTTTGGAAAAAATGTTTGATCATGTCACCTTGGTGGCAGGGTAACAGAAAAATATTCTCCAGCCTGCTGTGGAAGGAGTCTTTAGCATGGAGCAGACAGCTTGCATTACGTGGGGATTTTGGCAGTGAATCAGCAAAGCAAAGGTCGCTTTTCTCCCCCTTCCCCAGGAGTGACRGTGACTCATTGCCAATTCCTAGCGTCATGCAGGAATAGTGTCTCGCGGAGAGCAGAGCGGAGAGTTGTAAGAGAAATGTTTTGTCTCCTGTGTAGAGTGCCTGGGGGAAACAGCAAATACATGAGAGAAGGTGAGACACAGAGGTGGAGGAGTAGGGAAATGCTCTAGCGCTGTGGGCTCTTTACCCCAGGACTTGCAAGCACTTGGGCATGTCYAGCTCATCTTGCACTCTTGGAGAGAGCAGGGGCCAGGCAGATGCATGAAGGTGTTACGGTGTAGTGATGGGATTCCTTCCAGTGCCATGGCACTGCTGCTGCAATCTAAGCTCTTCTTTGGCCTCAAATGTTTCTGGCCTCTTTGGCTGAGCTGAGCCCAAGCACGTGAGCATGTTTCTGGTGGGTCTAGTGGGATCTGACCAGCAGATAAGGCTTGTGATGGCTGTATAGCTGCTTGGAAAAAGACATTCATTAGCTTGATGAATGAATTTTCTGCAAACTGGAAAGGCCTCCAGTTCTCTAGGTTCCTAATGATTTTGTCACCATGTTAATCCCTCGAGTGAGCGGCAGCATTTTGATATCAGCAAACAAATTAYGTTTCCACATAGATAAGCCAATATGGAGTCAAGCAGGAGAGCAGAAAACAATTTATCAGCTTCTAATGGAGCCTGGAGATTCCGTGCAGGGCTGAATTCARTCACTCTCCGAAAGGAGGCATGTGCCTGGAATGCGGCTGCGTGAGCGCGGTGCAGGTGAACAGGTCACCACACAGCACTGCTCTGTAAGTGCACTCAGGTAGCCCTTCCTCTGCTTATGGTGATGCTCAGCTGAGATGGAGCACCCCAATGCCAGCTGCTGCATGAATAGCAGGAGATATACCAAAGAGTTGGCAGGAGGATAGGAGAATAAGAGCTCAAGAGCGGTATAGGGAAGGTGGGGCAGATCAGTTGCTGTCTCTCGTGGTAGGAGAACTAGAGGGCACTCAAAGAGACTATATGAGCTAAGCTCAGAATGAATAGAAGTCAGCAGTTTTCATGCAGGAGGTGGTTGACACGTTGAGTTCTTTGCCAAAGGATGTCGTGGGTACAAARCTTTCATAGGTTTCAGGGGAGACTGGGCAATCACCAGGAAGAGAAACACACCTTACTAACTATATAAACAACATCAGTTTTGGCAGTTACCTGACCTGAGCGTAGCTGAAGGCTGGGAGGCTATTAGCAGGAATTATTAGGTGGACTTTCCGTTTGACAGTAACATTTGTTCTTACAATCTAGGTATGAAGCAGAGGCACAGAGAAAATAAAAAGAATTGCCTTTAGCAAGATCTCAAATTAGCACCCGCATCTCCCCAGTCCCAGCCTAGCGTGTTGTCCATCAAGAMTGAAAGGTGCTGAAATGCAACCCACTTGCCAGAAGYACCACAGGGGAGATGATGGTGGCTGTGAAGGCAGGAGCGAGGGGTTCCTGGAACCAATGCCTAGTGTTCTGGGGAGCTGCTGTTACCTGTTGTTTGTGATTTTTTGCTTGTGTTTCACCCTGATGTTAAAAGCTCAGGAGATAAGGCTCTGTGATTGGCCAACATAGGAATTTTCTTAGGGGTGGGTTGCATTACCCAAGTGATTGTTCCTAATATGAAGTCTTGCTGCTTCTAATCCAAAGGAAGGATTTGAATAATAATTACTAACCAAAACRTCCGTGACAAAGCCTTAGCATGTCAGCCACAACGTCCTGGGCTTGCCAGCAAAAGGATCCTCTTGTAATTTTTAATTGCTTCATCAGCTCCTGCACTAAGTCCTGCTTTGAAGTGCAGAGATGCTAGAAGCTGGCACAGCTCCTTTCTTAGCATTCCGATCTGAAAATTGATAAGGGAATACAGCAGTCTTCYCATTGCTCTTGCAAAAATACAGGGTAGCATCTGTTTCTGGCCTCTCTGAAATGAGGTGGATCTGTGGATCTGGTCTAGTGAGTGCAGGTAGGAGACTTTCTGTAATGGGGCTAGAGCACTAACGCCTTGGACCAGAGCATGGGCGACCATCATCATGATGGTGCTTAGAAACCGTAAGGCTTTTGTTGGTGGGTTTCAGCTGTGATTGTACCAAGCAGAGAAGGGGGGAGATGTTGAGCGAACCACACCATTTCTCATTAGCTAGTGGTATTTGTTTTTCTTAAACGGACTCAACAAAGCATCTYGGTCTCCTTGACTCTCAAGTCAATAAAATGAGCACTTAGTAATGCCTGAATCAGAGACTCAACAACTTTATTACAGGTGTAAAATCGATGCCATTATCCAGCTCTCCTCTATTGATCCATGCTGCAGCATGTCAACATGCTCTGGCAGATGGCTACAAGCAGACCGTGGTCCACTTAGTGTGTCTGCGTGCGGTTCTGCTAAGGCCCATTAGAAGCCATGCCGAACAGATTGGTCTCTTCTGATGGCCTAGACCTTCCAAGGGTCCTTCCATATGGGCTCCCTGCGGGGGCCTCCTAACATCAGTGCGCTTGTGAAGGGCTGACCAGAAGGCGTGCTGGAGCAGCGAGGCCACGAGCGAAGCAGAAGGGTCAGCTKGTTATGCAAAGGGCCGTGCAGTCTTATGAGAAGGACTACTGCAGCATATTTGTAGCTTCCGGACTGCTGCTGGGAGCCTTGGATGTAAATGACAATGTAGCTAATAAGGTCTAATTGGCTATTAAAGGAGAAAGCAGCCCTGGAGATGCTGAGGGCCAATTAACCCTGGGAGCGGGGAGCGTGACACTGAATCTCTGTGCAGTGATGTGTGCAAGAGCCTTTCATAAATGGATAGAGAAAGGAGCACTAGAGGTCTTTACCAGAATCCTTCTGAAATCACTCGGGATATGTAAGGTGTGCAGCAAGTTAAGCGTTTGCTTGCTTTTGTACCTTCCTGGAGACTGGGTTAGTGGCTGACTAGTATGGGCATAATCAGCATGGATCTTCCTGAAACCCCTGCGAGTATCAAAGGTGCCCTAGTGAGTTGAACCATCTCGGACAGGGCTTTTTTGATGTCCTTAGTTCTGAGGACATGAAAGCTGTAGCAGGTGGGACAGATCTGCAGGGAACGGGGAGCCTTAGGTGTCAGCCGAGCGTGTTCAGTGGGGTGTGATGGAGGCTACTGTGCAAGTAGACTGGGCGCGATGAGAAATGGTGCTTCAGGCTCAAGGTGCTCAGCTGGGAAGCAGCTGGTGGACACAGCTTGTTGCGTACAAGTGAGCTAGTTGCACAGCTGGCATCAACGGGGAAGCAGGTCAGCTCTGCACAGGAGACGGTCCTTGAGTAGCAGCGATCATAGCAGCCCCGTGCAAAGGCCTCTGGAGTTAACAGGGGACCGTGGGCTCCATCAATCATTCTGACTCAGAACACTGTCTGAGACCAGGGCCATGGGGAGGCAGTGTTTTGACACAGCCTTGTCATTAATTTGAATAAACAAATTGTGTCTAATGGCTTTGCCCTCTGATGGCAGTGTGTCTTATTAGAGGAAAATGGAAATACTCAATATTGCAATGCAAGCTACCTATTTTCATAATCTGTTTCTCTGCTAGGATCGTACAGAYAAAAATGGGATCAGGTGTATGTGACTGGGACTCTGGACGTGGCAATCTCTGTATAATGTGATTTTGCATTGTGGTCTGTGTGGTATTTCATTAGACTGGCTTTTTTTATTTTGCAATAATACTGTTCATTCTTTCACTCATCTTTCCTGCTGCATTCTCACCTCCTCCACCCCCCTCCATTGATTTTATTGTTTCTGATTTCTGCATTTTTAGTGCTCTGAAGTTAACTGTGTTATATTGCAGTGAGTTCAGCCTGAGCTGGGAATGAKCTGGACAGCAATGCTCAGCTCCCAGGCTACTTAGGAGGAGTGACAAGGACTGTGTTCCTTGTCTTCTGCAATGCTTTTTGCACAGTAGAGAGAAGGGGACCATGATTTCCAGGTCTGCCCTACAGTAAAAACTCATCATTTGACTCATCCCAGTGGAAGAAAAATACGATTGATGTACTGCTAACAGCACAGTCATCACTGTAGTCTTCCATGAGAGGCAGAACTGAGCAGAAGAGTTGCTGTCCTGATTTCCCTATGATCTCCCAGTGCATTTCAGAAAGTGTGCTGAATTCCTTTGATCACACACAAGCAGTGGATAGAAAGAAGGTACTGTACTGACCTAAGTAGTAGAGACAAAGCTTAACAGATTTGCTCCTTTAAACGTCTGTAACTGTCTTTCGGTTTGGGTTGTGAGACTTCTCTCAGTGATCACTACTTGATGCAGCTGCAGATTTGGAGCTAGTCTGAATTAATACTGCAGCCTGCTTCCAGCAGTGAGTAATCCCCACTCTCATCCCAAGGGGAACAGGAGCTATGAGAGCTGCCAAATTCCATTTTGTTATCACACTGTTCTTTTAGACCAAACTTACTGGTCTTCAGCATTCCCCAACAGAGCGTGCAGGAGATGCTACCTCAGCCTTTCGTTTTTGCCTGTGAGTTTGACTTATTTTAGTAACTTGTGCTTGCAGGCAACTTAGGAGAKGTTTTGGGGCACAGGGCGAATCTCAGAAGGAAGTGTGTGCCAGGGAGCAGTTCACTGTGGGTGACAGAGAGGCTGCAGTGCCGGAGCTGGGAAGCAGCAAGAGTGAAGCAGTCTCCAGGGCTTGTGCCTGGGCAGCAAGYGCAGCAGCCTGAGGTCTGTGCAGGTTTCGATCAGTGAGCAGTGGGCATTGCCACCCTGCAGAGGTGAGGCTGTGTGCTTTCCTCTCAGCCTCCAGCATTTGGTTTTGCCGCTGTCACAATATATTGAATATTGCATAAAGACTTGAGTAGTTCATGTGTGTCTCTATATAGCATGTACTGAGCAAAACCTGGCTATGCACTGTGCTCAGCTTGCAGTTTTGCAAGTGGAAGGATTGCTTCCATCCCTGAGACTGCCACTTGGGTACCCTGTCACCAGCAGTTCAAAACACATTTTGAAAATAGACTTTGTTAGAGGTTTGCTTGCAGAGAAAGGTCGGTCAGTTTTTCCCAGGACATGGTAAAGTTCCTGATTTCCGTTCAGGATGGATGTCCGTCCGCAACTCGCTGTTAGACAAGATAGGACTGTGGTGCATTGAGGCAGGGTTACTCACCCATCCAGACTGTTTTTTTGTGTCCACTTAGAGCTGCTGCCAGTACATGTCCTGTCAGCACAGGCRCCTTCTAGTGAAAATGTCAGCTATGGGGAAAAAGCACAGACGTTCAAAGGGATCTCACTGAGATTTTCACCTAGGTAGCAAATAAATTGGCTGCTGCAGCTATTCCCTTCCCTAAATTGGCAGTGCTTGGAATAGGGCCAGCTTTCCCTTTCTTTCTCTGGGAGGCACCTATTGCTTCTCTAGGGAGCTCTCTGAGGGGATCCAGGGGACAAGATTGGCTTGTGGTCGTTGGAAGCAGCAGGATGTTGCAAAGGTTAATTGCATCTGGCTGATGTGCTACTGGAAACCAGCATTTTAAAATGAAAATAACCTTAAAATTGAATCCGTGGTRTTGCAAAAGCCTCTGCACTGGATGCACACACATGCCTGCCTCCCTCTCTGTAGGGGCAAGCAGGCACATCATTTAAGTAAGTCTGTGCGGTGATTCGCAACAACATCCTCATACATATCCCCACCCAGATTCTCAARCATGTAGGCACTCATATATTGAGGATCCAGCAATGTTATGGTTGTGCCTATCAYAGCCGAGCACGCGCCACAGACTTTTGATTAAACGAAATCTGACGTGTTCAAAAGCTGCAAAATCTCTTAAAGAAAATGAGATCTTAGCAGGAAGTTCAAGCCCAAACAGAAGACTCCTTATTGACCATAGGGTGCTGTTTTCAAAAGGATTCTGTAGGTGTCTGTTTCTGTGTAGTAAAACGTTGGTCTATACATGTGTTTTTTCAGATAGTTAAGGAACCTGTAAAGTTAAATTGGTGGAACTGTCTAATATGATTACAGCATGATGGGGATAAATGTGGTTTTATTACATCTTGTTTTGAAGTATGAGACTGTTATTTTCTGATGGAAAGCTGAGATGACAGGGAGTTGTGGTATTTGAAGTGCCTTTTTTAAGAATGACCTGCTCTGTCTTTTTGACACCAAACATATGTATGCAAAAAGAGCGCACTAGTTTGYTTTTTTCTTGGTCTAGCAGAAAATGGGAAACTCCATTTTTAGCCTAAGTTTTCTCTCAAAGAATTCCATAAGGGAAGGGGCAAACCATTGAATACAAACATTTATATGTTTTGCTTTTAGGGAGGGCTTGTGGGCTGAAACCCAACTTGCAGCAAGGCTGAGGTTAGGTGCCGTTGTTTCACATGTWGCTGGTACTATGACCTAGGTACAGCCTGCAAAGTCTGGCACCAAAAGGATGCACCATATAGTGTTTTACTGCTTCCAAAGGGGAAGATGAGCCAGACAGATGGAGAAAACTTGTGGCTTTCCTTCTGTAAGGAGAATGTGCTTTTGCATTAAGAGGCTCCCAAGCTCCATGCTATTAATAATGAATTTTAATTTTGGTGGAAGCTCCTGAGCTGGTGACTGCAGGACAAGCCACATGCCTAGGTCTGATGAAAGACTGATCATTAACGGTAGACAGGAAGACAGAGAAATGCAATGTCTGATGTTGCCTGACCCAGAGATGAGTTTTGGGAGGCCACAGATGAGAAAGGGACAAGGAGGACTGGAGGGAAAAGGCACCCAGATCCTGTAAGAGCAATGATATGTCATCAGATGACTAATGCTGATGGAAAATGTAGCAAATGACTAATGTTGCAGGGCCTGATGTTGCCAGAGTAATTGTTTGTGGGACTGGCATTTCTGGTATGAAAAGATTTAGAATGAGCTTTCAGTAAATAAAAGAGGAATTGGCACTGATATTCAGGGCCAAGATTCAGAAGGAAATACAGAAAGGAAATAATTCTTCCAACTGTATTCTGATTAACAGAACGCGGAAAGGCTTAAATCAAAAGGGCTGGCCCAAAATTCTTTATTTCRTAGGACAAACAGGACGAGCTTCACTTGCCCTAGGCTGTGCATGGCAACAAACCCTGACCATTAAGTCTGCACCCTGCAGAGATAAAATGGACCCTCAATAGCATTGTGGATGTAATTCCATGTATTTATAATTTTGGTGGGCTATTCTTTTGCTATTAAAAGTATTAACTGACTCACTCCTTCCACAGTCTGTAGTTGAAGTGCCAATGCCTGATTGCTTTTGTGTGGTTTTCTGGAGTTGGCTGTGTGCATGGTGGCAGCAAGGGTAGCTTCTGCGCTGTGGATCCTTTCCCAGGAGCTGGGATTAGTTCATTATATCACAGTGCAAAGCTCTGGTTATCTGGGTTAGCTAGCATCCCTCAAGATATATGAAAATTAGGAGAGTTGGAAGCCATCAAACACAGGAAGCCATCAAACACAAGCTTTCACCCTTTGTTCTCTAAGGCTTTTGTCTGGAGCACAACGCACCATGTGTGCGAGTGCGTGCGGGAGAAAGGGCTTGTTACTGGGAGCGGAGCAAAGACAAAGCATGTTCCAATAAACTGACATTAAGGGCTTTTGCAACGAGGCTCTGGGGAGCTATCTGTGGCTTTCAGGGATGTAGGGGTCGGCTATTTCCCCTTTGCTTCTTCAGAGTCCTCTGGTCAGGGTATTAAAGGAAGAGTTCCATGGTGGGGATGCAGAGGTAGATGTGAGGACTTGGATTYAGTTTCCATCTGTGCCTCAGACTTCCTTTCCAGCTTTTCCAGATATGGATGGGTCTGTCTTTTCCCACCTATGTAAAAATCAAGTCTGTTAGTAGGTGAAACGGAGAGGCCAAGGTGTGCCCGGAGGGACAGAAGTGCGCAGGACATAGAGAGGGCAACGAGCTGATGTTTTGCTGGAGAGAAGAAGCTGTGTTTGTACCCTTTCTCGGCAGCCTTTCTGCCGGCAATGGGAAGGAGAGCATTTCCAGTCGGAGAGGCTGGYAGGGTGTCCGTCCCCCTCTGCCCTGGCAGCCCACAGGCTAGGAGGGTGTCAGGAGGTGTGGAGCTCTGACACTGATTAATCCTGCAGCAGAGCTTGTTATGCTGGAGCGGAACCCTTCCTCCAGAGRCATTAAATATTAATGGCAACAATAGAGATACAGATAAACAAGAGCGAGTAATAAACTGTTCCTTTTGAGGACATCAGTGTTAATTCTGTCACTCTCATATTACAGCCAGATCAGTAACACAAGCCAGAGGCTGCTGCTGCATTTAAGTTCCTGGATTTCACTCTACCTTAGAGAGTTCCTGACTGATAGCTCAGCTCTGCCCTGCGGGAAAACCTTCCTGCTCAGGCATGGTTTGCAAAGTGACTAACTTTTTAACCAAATTTTTAACCTTTTTTTTTTTTTTTTTTTTTTTTTTTTTTTTTGTTAATGCTCTTGTCTAGTCTGAGCTTTCCCCAGCAGCCTATACCTGTGCATTGGTTTCTCAGGCAACTTCTGCACACCTGGTCTAGTCAGGAGCTTGTTCTGCCAGTTGCTTGATGCACTTTGCAGTTGGCTGGAAACTTATTTTCAAAAGTGAGGCAGGCACCTTTGGCTTTACACCTTGCCAGGCCTTTATAACCCCAACAAGCTGGATCATTTTGGTGTGCTGCTTCCTGTTGAAGAAGTCAGGGCTGGAGAGAGTGCTCCATCTCCTCTGCAAAATAAGATAGGGAAGCTCTAACTCTGCAAAAACACGTGAGCAAGGATGTGATAGTCACGCGAGGTGCCCTGGGAAACACCAGGAAAGCAGAACAGTGGAGATGACCAGCTGCTTGGTGTGCAGAGCAAAAATAATAATAATTAATGTAAAGGAAAACAAAGCCCAACCAATGGCTTCAGAGGGAGAGGAGTAATAAAATGAACGCTGTTGTGCTATCTGAAGGCTGACCAGTGGGGTTTAAAATCCCCTCTTAATAATGTATTCAGAAGCAAGGAAGATGAGACTGGGAATGTAAATGTTTAGTACTAAAACCAAAACAAACAGGCAAAAAGACCAGGTAAATAATATTTTCTTACAAAATTTGCTCCCTTTGTAAGAAAATAATATTAAGTTTTTTTTTGTGTTTTTTTTGATTTCTTTTGGGACAAGTACGTAACTTAATCATTGGAATTCTACATGACCAGACCTGATATATACYAAGGTTATATTTGTAGAGACCTTTTCAAGCATGAATAGATAGTGAAAATACCTTATATTGCTTGACTGGGTGTCAGCACATACTGAAGCCCTTACAAATTTGCTACAGTCTTCTTCAGATACTAGCTACCTACCCGAGTACTGTATGTAATAACTGGCTATAAACATATTGCTAATCAAACCATGCTTGAAAGTAACTTGATGAACTCCATCATAATAGATTATCTGTCTTCAAAGCCTGTATCTGTCTTTTATTGACCTTAGTATTTACGGTGAATATGAAGGATACCTTCTAGCCTTTTTCACATGCRTTTAATAATCCATATTGATGGCTCTTAGCCTAGGCGTTTAGCATTTTTATAAAAGCTTGTAATAAAAGGGGGATAAAGGTTCAGTAATTCTTTCAGTAAAGCAATGCTTCATCTTCTGTGTGATGGAGCTAGTAGCTGGTATGAGGTAGAGCCCCTCTGTTCACCCAGTCCTTGCTGAGGACAGTTTGTGCCGTTGCAATGGCTATCAAATGCCTCTGCACCCGAATCTTTCTCCCATGCTATCACGATCTGTGCACACARTAGATGTGAGTCTTAGGATTTAGATATGTGATCAGAGCCTAACAACTGTGTTTCCATCCCGTACGCATGCTAATGTGGCTAGGTTTAATATGTGCAATTAAGAGCTCAAGGTTCAGGCATGTGCCTTGCAGCTGCAAAATGCTGTATTTTGTGAGGCTGTGGTAGTGCAAAGCTGGGAGTCAGCAAACTCCCCAAGTTTTGTCACTGCTGTGCACTTGTTTATGTAGAAACAGACCCAGTTCTCTGACCTCTTAACTTCCTTCTTGTCTGAGCTGTTCTTGCCTCCTCCTTGGCCCTGGCTATTTCTGAGCTTTTCCAGGTGGTGGGACCCTACTTTGCAGCTGATGGAGAGAGAAGAGCGTTTTAGAGAATTGAATGGTGTACTTAGAAAATAGCCCTCGTCACTTATATTTATGTTATTAATTCACTCTTCTGTGATAATTGACGATTGTACAAAGCCCTTGTCATCTTTTCTGGTTAGAACACTTGAGTGTAGTTTGTTTTAAGGTGATTTATGGCAGTGGCACTTTAGAGGTAATTGAGTTTGCTGCATTAGTTTCTTGAGACTCTGAAGGGTATTTTGGGTGGTGGTGGGGAAATGAAGGGTACAAAGAGATTGCGGTTAGAAGGTATGACTCACTTTTCCCCTGCTGCCTGGGACGCAGGCAGAAACATCTGGAGGTTGTCTGCTCCCAATACCTGCCTCAACCCCAAAGAGACACATAACCACTTTCCCCCGCACAATATAAAACTTCCCGTCTTTTTTTCGAACGAGAAAACTTAAAAGGGAAGGAAAATAAGGAGTAAAGTGTTTGACTAATGCTTGCTTTCAATGCACCAAGACTTGTTATTGTTATTTCTTTGAGGATGGCTTTTGGTGGCATGGTTATGAGATGGATGGAGGGAGTGGAGCAGTGTGGAATCAGAGGGAGAAGGCTCTGAATTTCTTTCAGTCTGTTTCAGCCAAGGTCCTGCACAGGCAACAGGTGTTAAACTGGTTTAACTGTTGGTTTTTATAAATCCATTTCACCCTTGTTTGAGGCTGTTGTTAAATGGCTGCTGTTTATAGGTGCTGTGGTAATACCTGAATGGCCCTGTTTAATTTTAGGTGCTGTACAAATCCAGGCGGGAAGAGAAATGGGAGACCTTAGAGTTAGACAGTGAGGTACTGAAGAATAAAACAATTCCAGTTAAAATAAGCTGAACTAGAACATTCATGTTAGCTTGTGACTTAGAGCTTCTACTTATGGCATTGAGGAGATAATTGAAGCTTTATCTACTGAAGCTTTTCTTTTTAGAACTCTGCTGTTGATGGTCCCCCTGCATTACATCCGTCCCCAGGAGTAGGGACGAGATTACCTCTGTCTTTTAGCTGTGTGTCGGGCTTCCCCTAATCTCAAGGAGTTTAGCTCAGGTCTGGGTGTCTCAGGAAGGCAGTGTTGCAGTTGGAGGCACCAACTCATATACCACTTGTGATGCTTGATCTGACCCTCTTTTTGCTACTAGCAGTAGTAGTCCTCCCTGCCAAAGGCTCGTGCGGTGGCAGGACTCATGCTGAGCATATCCAAAGACTGGCTGCACTTCCCGTGACATTCCTCCCTTTTCTCTTCCTCCTGCAAGGCTGATAAYGACCAGGAAGGTGACGCAATTGAGTAATACAGTGAGCACAAATATTGGGCAGCTTTGTTTTTGTGGCCCTGAGGACTCAAAGGGCAAAGAAGTAGTCTAGAGTGAAAATTTCTAAGCTGAAGAAAGGGATGAAGAAATCAGATCCAAGAGGCCGGAAACTCGCTCTGTATGTTTTGTGATCAATTCATATAAAGAAGGGAACAGAATGAGGAGAAAGTGGAGCTAGATGACCTGTTTTTTCTTTTCTTTCTCTCCCAGGAATCAAAGTCAGGAAGACTCCATCAGCCAGTAAAACAGACTTTTTAAAAATCATTGTGTGAATGTCTCACACTTGCAGTAACGCAAGAACATTAATGATAGCCATGCCCGGAGTCTGAATTACAGTACCACCATTTGTCTTGGTTATTGCAATGTATAACCTGGTGCAGAGGTTTGCTGAAGGCATCATAAAGTTGGTGCAAAAAAAGAGCTAGAAACAAAATAGAGAAAGGTTTTATACATAATGAAAAAAAATAAAGACTGAATTGACCTGGGCTGAGAGCGATGTTGGTGTCGAGGTTTTGTCCTGCCTAAGCATAACGTGATCTGGCATCCTGAGCCGTTCTGCACACTTGACCTCAGGTTGTGAATCTGTCACTCATCGGTGGYTGCCCACAGCTGGTGTCCTGGTGTTGTGCATCTCCTGGTGCTTCTAGTGAAAGGGTCCTGTGCAACCTTCAGCAGCAGGTYGGGATGAGAGGAGGCTTCAGATGGAAGCGCTGCATTTGTTAAAGAGAGGGCTGGTCTGAGGATTTATGAAACGGTATGGGGAGGCAGGTGATTAGTGCTGTATTCCCTGCTCCCTGTTGGTAGCATTTGAGCCGCTGAGATCTGTACCAYGCAATAGACAGGAGGAAGTAATTGCTGTGCAGCAATGAAAAGCATATTGCACTGCATGAAATAGCCCCAAAATGAAAATGTATGTCATACAGGTCTTCTCTCKCCTTCCAGAGTTTATTTAGAACTACTAAAACAATTTGTTCCTTTTTGGGTATGTCCCAACCTGAAATTAGGCTATGGGTTTTGCAGTATTTTGTAATGGGAAGCCCCAAATTAAATGCATTTCTTTAAGGATCTGTCTAGACAGAATAACTAATGGCAGGGATGGAAAATATGTCTTTTTTTTTTTTTTTGAATTGTCTTAAGAAAAGCAGTGATAATAGTTTTTAAGTGATGCTGCTCATGTAGTAGCTTCAGATGGATCTTTGCTATACAGTGGTGTTTGTGCCTGGAGAATTCTGCCCAATTTCCAGTTCCTTTGACTGGGAGAAGTTTCTCATGCTTTTATTGTCATCATAGGGCAAACACTTGTCCAGCTGAGGCCATGGAAATGTCACCAGGGAGAGAGCTGGGGAAGGCCCCGCTGCCCGGCTGAGGGCTCTGCCTGGCTGATGGATTACCCGCAGCACTGAGTAAACCTCCCCAAATCCCTTCCAGCAGGGCAGCTGATGCTGCTCTGGGCCTATGGAAGCTGACAGGCCTTTAATAGAGGGAGATCCCTCCGATTCACCTCTTGTTGAGTCATTGAGCTCCAGCTGCCAGATAAGCGCTGGGGCATTAAGGAGCGAGGTGCAAAGCCCTGAGCAGACAGGAGGTCCTCCGAGCCCTCCGTGAGGATGCGGCGTGTTTTGCTGCCTTCCCTGGCAGCAGCTCCATTGGGGTGCTGTTAAATCTCTGCCAGAAAATGTGCAAATCTCTGTCTCCTCAGGCACTAGGAATTAAGAACGTCAGGTTAAATAAGCTCTTCTGGAGAGGAAAAGCTGCAGAGTAGATGAGCTCAGAAACTTAAAGGCAGGGATTCAAGTTTCTCTTGTTGTTGATTAATCTAATGTGAAATACGAAGAGCAGGGATGGGAGGAAGTTCTGGAGTGGTTTCAGGAACATCTCTAAATAAAGCCCACTGCAATCGCCCGAAGGTGACACTGAGACAAGCGAGCTCTGTGAGGTCTCAATAAGGAAGAAGAACTGGCAGCTTTCTGGCCAGCTTCAGAAAAAGCACTGCAGGGAACTGATAATACATAAAAATCAAAGAGCAAGGCAAGACCAATACCCAGAGGCTCCTGGCCATCTTGGGAATAGTGATGTGCACCATTGAAGTGGTTGGTAGCAGTGAATGCAATGGTTGCTTTCCCTAGAGAGAAAATCAGAGTGCCGTGTTGGGAAATGCAGAGGAGCTTTATGATTTTCTTGAAAACAAGTTAATGGAATAATATTTAAGAAAATGAAGAGAATAGGATTGGAGGTGAGTAGAGGCATGTAGAAATTTTTCTAGTTACTCCTTGCAGAGCTTTTTCAATTTGACTCTTTCCCCTGCGATGTGAAAAATCTGAATATGAATCTGGTCTTTCTCTGCTCCCTCCCTGTTGACCTCATCAGAAATACTGAACGCAGGAGAATAAAAAAAGGAACAATAAATTGCTTTATGTAATTCTAGACAGGAAAACCCTCTACTTACCCTCACAGGCAGTCCTTTCCATCTGTTAYCTAGCTGTGCTGGCTCTGGGTTACCTCAATAAGAAAACTTAATTGAGGCAGTGTCAGGTCAGGAGAGAATGATAAATCCATTTTCATGGACTCATTTTTGTAACCTGCTTCGGTCTTAATAGAACCACGTTGGGCTTTGTGTCTTCCAAGATTTTCCCTGTCTTCTTTCTAATAAAAAGGTCCTCACATAATATTTTTCATTCCTGCGCAGGCAGACGTCTTTGTGTTGTTTGCTTTTGTGTTGTTTGCTTTGTTTTGATTAGCCATGCTGCAGTAACTGCCCTTGGTGCTATGCAAGGGAGTTTAACGTAGGGCTACATGGGGAGAGAGGATCTCTACCTCAGACGAGGGGGATTGCATAAAGGATGTGAGAGCAGGAGGATTATCCTCCTGCTTTATCAGACAGGGAGATGACATGAGGAGACTAATGGGAGAGTTCTAACGGTATTTAGAGACTTAACTGGCTCTGAGCACTCCCCACCTGCCATTGCAATAGCAGGTAGCAAGCTGGAGTGCGTTCACGGTTACGGCTGAGCCTTCTGCATGCTTTGTGACTGGGGTTGGACCTGGGTCACTTTCAGGTACCTTTGCAGAATAGCAAGCAGCTAGTTAATTTAGTTAGCCAAGAGGATGTGAAAGGCCCTGTCTTTTCCAGACTAGAGAGYGTTCCTAGGCTGTGTCATCTTCCACTCAGTGAAAAGTCTTTTTCATGTCACTCTCACCACTTTTCATCCTCCAGAAGAGTCAATATTAATAAATAGCAATTGAGTCAATGGGGGAGCTGTGTTTACCCCGTCAATGCCAGGCAGACAATGAACCTCATCCTGCCCAGATGGCACAGGCTCTACTCCAGGCAGATAAACATAGCCGGTTCCATTGAAACTGGCCCAAATGCACACAGTTACAGCCATAGTATGGTAATTACAGCGCCTCCAGTGACCATCTGGACACAAAAACTGATTTTCTATTTGGATAATAAAACCTCTCCTAAGTCTCCAATATTAGCCGTGTATAGGGACACTAATTGATTTAATTGAAGTGCTGAATGTTGAGCTATGGGTGTTGCCAACCTTGTCAGTCTAGGTACGTGATAGTTTTTAATATCTGTTTGAGCCGAGGCGATTGGGACGTATATGTTCTGTTCTTGAGTTTGTTGTGAAAGGAAAGTTTGTTGGAGGTCCTTGGGGCTGGGGTTGGTGCAATMCTGCTCAGGGGTGAGGGTGCTGGAGATGGAGCTGTCTCTTGGAAGCTGCCGCAAGCAATGTCAGCAGATGTTTTTTGCTGAGTGTAAGCTTGTGAGGACTGGTGTGGGCACAAGTACTTTAATAAATTGTCCTCTGCCAGGGCCTGTGGTCAGCAATCAATCGGGTCAAGTGCAGGACAGAATTTTGCTGCTCTTGGTAGGGCTGGAGTCTATTAACTGTCTGGTTGATTAAAAAAAAGTTGTCTAGTTGGTAAAAGGAGCTTTGCTTACTCTTCAGACAGGCAAAATGTCTACTACTCCTGCAGGTGAATGCTGCAAAATGCATGTTACGTGCTCGAAGGTTCCCTGGGGAGGAGTCATTTGGATAGAGATGGAAAACTGCTGGAGTGTTTACCCAAACATCTTGAGGGTGGAGACTCCTGTCAGCTGGCTCCCACAGGAGACTTCAGAAATAATCTTCCCTGATGTTGGTGCACATGTTAATTTATCTTGACAGATGATAATGAAGAGGCTGAAACCAAGAAAGGGTAGAAGGGATATCATTACTCTTGGGATGAGGGGAAAATGGAGAAGTCCGTAAGTCCAGAATTTACCCAAGATAACTTGAGATGTTAATCTTTGCTATTTCTGGTGCTAGAGATGGTAGATGCCAAGGGAAGATTGATTCACTCTGAATAGGATAGTCTGTGAAGGTTGTTTGCTTTTTATCTTCAATTCATATTACGGCTTGGTCTTATCAGCAGCCTATTTACAGAAATGAAAGTTTAGGAAGGGGTCCTTTTCTGTTAAAAAGTTCCTGTCCAATGCACCTGCAAGTTATATGGACAGACTCTTTGCCTGAAGGACTAAATTCTCAAATATTTTTGGGAAATGGCTTCATGGGTGCCAGAACCCTCACCTCTGAAGCTTAGAAACAGAAAGTTGCCCAGTTTCTTGGAACTGTGGTTTTATGTCCGTGTACCTCATGGTAATGTATAATTAGCCTTAATTAGCTTAATTAGTCCAGCAAACATTTTTTTTTTTTGTCTTTGGTGGAAGGTCAGTGTGTCCTCCCCTCGCTGGATCGGCGTTCTGGCCTGGCGCTCTTGGCAGTGTGAGCAGGATCCTGATGATGCCTGCGGAGCCCGCTCTGGCTGGMGYTTGGAGGAGCGTCACACGCTGCACTGCCTTGTAGATRCAACCCCCTGTGGCAGCCAGCTCCTTGAAACACCTGYGGCTTGCCCCCAGCATTCTGCACTYGCTGCCCGAGGATGCAGTGTGGTGACGTTATCTCCTGYGCTGAATGTCTGTGGAAGGACCCAGCTCTATAGTGGCGACAGTCACCCTAGGATTAATGTAGAATAACCTCGTCGGCGCAGTCTAGTGATCCTCATTGTGAGGCTGCAGGGAGGACTGAAATCCCCCCATCGCAGCTCCTACTGATGTGTGTTTCCTGATTGTGGGCGCTCATATTTTTCTTGTAATTACCAGTAAACTGCCTGAATAAGAGCTGAAACGCTTTTTCCTGACTGGCAGGAGCACAACACCCACTGATGAGTCAGGAGAGGAAGAGCTCCCACTTTGCGGGAGAAGGGTATTTGGGGAAAGGGAGGGGAAAAAGAGAAGAATAGCAGGCAGAGTGTTGTGGAATAAGTGACATTTGTTTAAAGACACATTAGAAGATTAATAATGGGAGTTAAAGTATGAAAGCAACAGGGCCTAAGTGTAATATTAATGGAACCATTTTCTTTGCCATCTCCTGCAGGAACTCTTTGGAAGCATCAGAGGGGAGGAGAGGAAATCGCTTTACAGTAATAACTGTTATTTATATAACAGAGCAGCATTGAATGCATCAAAATGTGAGGTTTCAAGGTAATAACTGGACCCTCACAATCATTGTTATCCTTTTAAAAGGCAATTTCTAGGATGGTGAATAGATGAAGGAAATAGTCCCAATCCTGAAACTGATAGTAAACAAGGTTTCTTTCATTATTATTGTCATTAGTCAATTCCCAATCTAGTAAGATTGTGTTTAAAAAATAAAATAAAAAAGGAAACAACTGGGAGAGATGAAGATGATAACCATCTTTGTAGCATTTGCTGGGACCATTTGATAGGCTCCTTAATGACTTACGGCTTAGACTTGGTTTCCTCTGGGTTCAATGTCAAAACTCCCATTGTAGCATCATTGCTTCGCTTGTTGTAGAGAGCAGGAGTAAAATGATGATGCGAGTAGTTCTCGGTCACCTTCTCTCGTCTAATGATGGCTGTGTACCAAATTCTATGACCAAAATCTTACGTGTTTCCATCACAGGATTTGCAAGTGATGTTTTGCAGGAATAGCCATGGTAGTCATGCAGATTGGCCCTGTGAAGCCATATAAGACTGCCCAGACGGTGCATCACAGGATTTGTCCTGGTAGGTCAGCTCAAACCAAGAGGCTGTCTCTCTCTCTGGGTATATGTAAAATGGACATTTTGTGATTGTGCTTCACGAGTAGAAAAACTGTTTGCACAAACCACAAGCCCAGTCTTTTTGCAGGGATCAGGATGGATTCATGAATCATTCATGAGGGAGGGTTGGGGGTTACAGGGAGGGATGATAATATTCTCCAAGCAGACAGAATATAACAATAACTTGACCAGCTCTCAATTTTAATAACCTATGGGTCTGTGAGCAGATCAGATAGATGAGTTTAAGCAAACCCTTGCCTCCCAAACTGGCTTTACAATTCAGACCAACTAGGTCATACATCAGTGCTGTATAAAACCTCTCAGATGCCGAGAGAAGTAAGAAGTTGAAAAAGAGGCAGAGGGGGGAGGGAAGGCACTGTCCTGTTTTCCATAATATTAGAATGAGAATTAAACACAAGCCTGGATTCATCCYAGTTCAGAGTAGCAGTTAAATCGGAATCAAATGCCATGGGGTGAATATTTTTGTGCTACCTTTTCTAAGGGGCCGCAGTTTTTCCCTCTAACTCAAAGAGGGAGCAATGGGAATGGGGGTCTGGAAGTTTTGGGGTGACATAGTACATGTCCTCGCGGAGGTGAGACTGGGCAGTGCTCACTCTGGGAGAGGTGGGAAGGATGATGAAGCAGCCTGTCTCTCCAGACAAGTYCTGCTGGCTGGGATAATGAAAAAGAATTGAATCAGTGAGGACAGCTGACACACTTCCCTGTTGCAGAGAGGTTTGCACTGTTATGTTAAGGCATCTTTTATAGATTTTTGAGAATTAGGGAGAATGTGATGCTGGCTGCTGCTAGCAATCCTAACTGTTTGTGTGACAAGATGCAAAGCAAACTCTTGATGGAGAAGCCTCAACATCTACCAGAAAAGCAACCTGAGTGCAGGCCTTCTCAGTGGTAGGGTGCCACTGACAGATATCCCTTTGCCTCTCTGTGTGTACTCAGGCCTGCAAATGTCAAAATGTTTGTGGTTGGGTTCTGATCCTGTGTTTGTTATCAGGATGGTCAGAAGTAGGAGGACTTRATGATCTGAGCCATGACTTTAATCATCTTAGATGTTACTTATTTATAACACAGAACAAAGTCTATGGATAATTCTATTGTTTAATTAAGCTTATTACTGTGAACCTGATCCTGTTGTTGCTACACCGATGCAGCTAATTTGGTATCCCCTCTGAGAAGGCTCATAAAAAGTTAGGAGAGATGTAATTCACTCTCCTCAGCCTTTGCTTTAGAAGACAAATATGTCTGGTTCTGGTGTTTCTCTTTCATGACCCAGTGTTGGTGCCAATTCTGCTCTGATCCCACCAGCTGGTCCTGCACTCTAGTGCTGCTGCTTCCCTTGTGCCTGAGGGCTGAACTGTTCAGAACTGTTCAGCGTTTGGAGTACCAATTTGTGTTTCTTCCTTCTTGTTCACTACAGGCTTTTTGTGTGCGTATGTGATTTACTTTCTGCAGCTGAGGGTTTTTTTTTAAATATTTTCTTGCTTTCACCTCCCAAACCTTTTCCTGTTATTGTGCATTGTATTTAAAACTCAATTAGCAGTTTGCTAATAAAACGGATGCAAAGGGAAGGAACCCATGTCAGACTTCAGCGAGAGGAGAATCCCTGTCTTTTCCATGCAGGAGCTGAAAGAAATTGGGGAAAAGGCAGGAAGACATTGAAGTAGCCTATTAAATTACTGAGGRCTGAGTGTCAAAAAATAAATAAATAGAGACTCTGTGGATTGATGAAAGTTGGATGTGAAGGGCTATCACATCTATGTGGCAGCTCTTTAGCATCTCACTTTGGTATGACTCAGCAGGAAAAGTTGATTTCTTTCTAACAGTAAAGCAAGGAGAGGAAAACAATCCTGAGATGCGTCAGCAAAGGGCTTGGGTCGCATAGTTGTGTAATTGGATCGAACTCCTTCATGAAGTTTAATTAATGCGATTGCATCTTATGGGATATGGGTGAGGTTTTGGTTGTGACCTTTTTCCACCTTTGTTCATCTTCTTCCCCTGAGCCTCCTCGTGGTCCCCTCCGCTCCTAGGACACCCTTGCAGTCTGGGCACTAGCACCTGGGCACAGAGGCAGTAGCTGGGTTAGCCAGCTGAAGGAGATACTCGTGGTAGGGTGTGATTTTTTCCTGTGGAGTAGGTACATAGAGAAAAGTTACTCTAAAGGTCATTTCAGAGTACTTACTAAGGACAGATGATTACCTAAATTAGTTGGTCTAAATTGCCTTCTGTGGGGTTCCTATTCTTTCCATTTCCAGAGTCCATAAAGACTCTGAATTTAGTYTGAATCTCCCATCCATGCTGTGCTCAGCCACCTAACATTGACACTGATCTCCACGCATAATACACTTCTCCTGGAGAGTTTCCCACGCAATTCAAACAGAGTTGCCTTCTTGTCCACCTACCAGCCATCCAAACAAATGCTGCAGAAAGGGGTTGGGTGAGGAGCTTTCGGGCTCAAAGGTGAGCAGTGTTTATGCACCTTTTCTGGGTCTGCCAACCACTGTGTGGTTTTCATAACTTGCTCTCTTTGGTGGAGAGACCCTTCCCTCAAATGCCCTGTTAATTAACAGTGCTCATTTGGGTTTGCGTGCTATTTGGATCCTGTAGGTTGAAGCAAAAGTGTCAAGTTTCAGTGCCTCTAAATGGAAAGCCTAAAGTGATATCTGGTATCCACACTCAGCATGGTAGATCCTTGTCTTGGATACATCTTTTAGGGATTTTTAAGCTATGGCTATCTGCGAACTCTCCACGTTGGTGAAAGCAGAAAGCCAGTTCCTCAGATACTGAGACGTTTATCCCTTCCTCACCTTGACATTGCAGATATATCAAAGGCTATTTACTATCTATATATTCAATTAGTCAGCTGGCTGTGGCAAGCCTGGAACTTGGTCTTGGCATTTATGCACTCCATCGTTTGGTCTGAGCTGTGCATCCTCTGCAATGTACTGGTTCTTGCCAACCTGGGGAAAAAAAAAACAGCAAAGATGCTGCATAGTGATGCCACAACCTTAGCATCCTTGAAATGAGGGAGCTGCTGAAACAAGAGCAAATTGGCCCTAATGGTCAGGATCCCAGGAAGGGTTAAGAGGAAAACAGAAGCCCTGTTCCAAACCTTACTTACATAAATGTAAATCCATTGGCTTTACAAGTTGTCCCCAATTCCTTTAATCTGGAACYGACTGGAGGTTTGAGAAATGGCTCCATCTGGAAGGGGCAAATTATCAGATCTGGAAACATCGCTCTCCTTGCATCACTGACAATCTCTAAATCCTAAAGTATTGTACAGATTTGTGTGTGCTGGAACAGCCTTGGCTGACCCTGAAACGCAGCCACCTCATGGGATGGAGCCCCTCTGGGATGCTGTGATGAGCAGTTGTCTGGGCACACAACATGTTTGGGGTTTGTGTGCAACCAGAAAGGAACGGAGCATCATCTGGGAATTTACAACAGTTTCATTTTTGGCCTCTACATCCTCTGGCAGTCTCTTTCCCTTGGTTGTGGTGGTTGTCTGCACTCAAATGCAGAATCCCACAGCTACACTGAGCATTACTATCTCTCAAATCTGTGATTATAACTATAAATCCTGATTGACTTATCCTTCCCCACCCACYCTCCYCTTCCCCYCCCCCCCCCCCCCTTGGAATTTTGCATATTATTTGGCTGGAAGGGCACTTGGGATTAGTGCAGTTATTTTTCTTGTATTTATACTCTCTGCTGACTTAATTAAGTTCTTGCTTGTTTGTGGTGTCACTGAGTTTGCTGACTCCACCAGGGCTTCCACTGCTCTCCTCCTAAAATCTGCAGCTGATGCTGATCACTCGAGACCATGGAAATGGGTAGAAAAGCTTCCTCTCAAAATTCTACTCAACTTGATGTTATTGAAACAACAGACAAGRGGGAAAACAGTGTTTCCAAGTTCAGTCTGTTGTTATATAGGTTTAGGTGGAAGGTCTTTCTGGTTTGCTTTTCCAATCCAGCTTGCTGGAGTCTTGATTATTTATTCCCTGCCTCAACATGACCTTAACACCTCAGCAAGGTTAAGTCACTCATTYCTCTTTCTCCCTGCTTTTCTCTCCTCATCTTGGGGAACTCTCTCAACAGATTTTTCTGGGGGATTTAATAGGACTTACCTAGTTCCAAATCACATTATTTGAATTTACAGATCGGGCTTTATCCACAGCTGCTTTTGTACAAGAGGATGGTTCCAAATGGTTTTCCAGCCTTGGAAATAGCACTTCCACTTCAGACCCCTCTCTTACTCCTTTGTGCTCTTCTGATTCTGTCTTGTTGCTGAGATGTTTCATCAGCTGCCTTGCATCTAGATTGGTATTCAAACAGGTGGATGAGCTGTACCAGAAGAGCAGGACCTTGTCTCATTAGAGCGCTTTCTTTTTCCCCTRTGCATCAGACTGGGGAGTGAGAGAAGGAAATGAGACCTGTCCAACAGATACCTGCCCTCAGGATAGCAGCAAAGASTGTTTCTTTGCAGACACAGGGAGGACAGGGAGCACAGCCGTCCATCTTCCTAGAAACTCCCCGTCTGAGGGAATGCTATTTTGATTTTATGTACACAAAGCAATTATTAAAGAAGAGGAAAGAGAGGATGCATTTTAAGCAGCATAAAATAAACAGCCCTGAGCTGTTTTCCATCATCCCTTCTCTTCTCTTTCTCTCCTGAATTGGCTCTCTCTGGATAGCAGAAACAAGAAGGAAGCTCCATATAAATGCAGATTTTAGGTGTTGGCCAAGAGCAATAAATAGCCCTCTGCTACTCAGATYAGACAAACATTATCAAGTCTCTTTGTGAAGGGCAGAGTTTATATTATTAAGGTTTTTTTTTTTTTTTTCCCCTCAATGAGATCCTTTTTCCTCTCYGAGTAATAGCGCATTGATGATTTTTTTTTTTATTTTTAAGCAGCACTTCAGAGATTATAATGGAAACACAATCCCACCTGTTTCTCCAGTGGAGCTGTGCTTGACAGCCTGGTAATGAGGAAGCTGGCAAATTTCTTAGAATTTACTGTATTACCAGCCTGAAGGGTTGATACTGAATCCAGCCAAGGGAGATTTGCAAAATTAGGCAAATTTGCAGCCCTTTCTGATCAGTTGATCCCCACAGATGAACCTGATTACTGGGGTTTCTGAGCTGATTGGGGTGAGTGAAACCAGGAGCTGTGGGTGGGTCCTGGACCTACTGGCAGTGCAGCCCATGGGAAAACAGAGTACAAATGTCCGGGAGAGGGCTTGGAGGTGATCCCCCCCAACCCTGGGGCATCCTCTGCAGCTGATATGTCCTCACTGGACATGTGCATGTGGAGGAGTGGTGTGTTTTCTGGTGTTTCTTTGGTATGAAGTGTTCTTGGGTTGGAGAACAAGGAGAAATTCATTCAGATCCTGGGTATTAGCTCTGCTATGTGCATTCCTAAATCTGGTGGAACTTGCATTGCAATTTCTAATTTGAGGATCTGTTTGCTATGGGTACATAAAGTGTTTGGAGGAGTGTGTTTGTAATGTAAGTTGGAAGAGGTGGTAGGTGTGACCTTACCTCAGAGGAGAGACCTGAGAAATTATGGATGGATTCRTAACTTCTTACCTTGCAGGACAAAGTTAGAGAAAATGAAATATCTTCTGTTTGCCCAGCCAGTTTGCTTGGTTAAATCTGGATGTTCAAGCCACCAGGCTAGAGATGGCAGTTGCGTTGTTCAGGACAGCTTATCACCACAGTATTATGAAAAGCATCTTACAGAAAGTGGACATTAATGAAGTTAATAAACTTATTAGGGAAAGGTCAGCTGAACACTCTTTGTTATATAGTATATAAAACTCCCAGAAACATCTGTCCA
Organism: Nothoprocta perdicaria; assembly: GCF_003342845.1. NCBI lineage: Eukaryota > Metazoa > Chordata > Aves > Tinamiformes > Tinamidae > Nothoprocta > Nothoprocta perdicaria. The sequence continues at coordinate 826,117 of NW_020455217.1, read as the reverse complement.
TGTTATTGTATTTAAAAAGTGGCTTTCTTAGATTGTGGTAGCCCTATGGAGGCAGCAGTGACAGGCAGTGAGGCATGTGATGGTGCCAGGCTCGTTGCACGCACTGACCTTTGCTGCTCTTTTAGCACTGGTCGAACCCAGCTGAGGATGCAAAAATGATTGAATCTGTGTCCCCTGGTGCTTTTAATAGGATGAGTTGCTCTGTCTCAGCCCCGCTCCAGGAAGACAGCTGTCGACACCACTAAAACCATGCAAGCTGACAGCGCTGCTGTCCCGCCCTCAGCTCCTCCAGGAACACGGAGCAGGGATGAATTGCTCAGGGAGGAATAACCTCAGACTTCTTCAGGGGAAGAGAGGACAAGGCGAAAGACTTCCAAGTATCTACCGTTCACATTGCCGTAGCTGTGCTTAAGTGGAATTAAAATATTAAACCAGCCATAAAGAGTGAATGGCCACGTTCCTGCCTTCCCTTCCCCCTGGGGCTTGCCACCGTGGGGCAGGAGAAATGACAGAGGGTGTTTCTTAGAGGAAAAAATAGAGTGAATTTGTTTGCTTTGGGGGAGTGACCGCTGTCATGTCATTTACAGTTTTTTTTGGCTCCCTGTAGTCTGGTGTTTTGCAAGTATCTTTTTGTCATTCTTGCTGTCTAATCATTAACTTGGAGTGCTTAATTAGAAATTTGTGCTTTATGGAAATTTGCAATTGAAAAGTCACKTGTTACTTAAGTTTTGAGTAGCTGTAACTTGGCTCTTTTCTATGAATATCTATATTGATGCACGTTTTTGGCTTATAGCCCCTTGGGTTCGTGCTTTCTCTGCTGGTTGTTATGAAAATTTGGGCATATTGAATTAAAACATAGATTTTTATAAAAGGGATGTTTATCTGTTATGATGATAATGTCGCATGGGAAAAGATGTTTCCAACCAACTCTTGAGAAATGCTTGCTGTCTGCTAGCCCATGTTGTCTTCACACAATTTAGGTACCCTAAATTGGAGRCATTTATTACGATGGGGAGGAGAGAAGTGATTTCTGAGGCTAGCAAAGTTCAAAGATTTGACTGTAAGTTTTCAGGATTAAAGATTTACTTGATGCATCTTCACATATTTAATAGACAGGAATGGATGAAAGGGAATTTAAATAAAGATTTTAGTTCATACTTAATGATGCTACTATTAGATGAGCTTTGGCACTGCATCCCAAGACATAAAGTTTTAAAATCAATCTTTTTTTAAAACATTAAATGACCTTTTTCATCCGCTAGCTGCAATAAATAAAGATTAGTTCAGCCTCATTACCCAGTCCATTCTGTGGACCGGTTTAATATTTGGCAACACTAACTAGTCTCCCAAAATGCAAGCAGACAAATTTGGGGTGGGTTCTGCCATGAGCCCGCAGGGACATGGGAAGTATCATGATTAGTAGTTGGTTTTTGTGAGTGCCACCTGCATCTTGGGTCACAAGTTGTCTGTCTGTGTCCCCTGTGTCGTATAGTGTGAAAARGTGTGGGGGAAAAGGCAAGAGAAGAAGACACCTGAGTGCACTGGTATGTGTAGCCCCAATATGCGCCCCTTCGACAGTAGCTCCACAGCTCCTGTGCAGATGTGTGCATGCACTCTTCCCTGCTTCCCCTGGCCCAGCCAGTTGTCTGGCACTCATAATGTCTCCTTATGTGGTGGGGTGCTCTGGTCAGATGGTTGCAGTCAGTCTGCTCAAGGGCTTCAAGCTTCCTTTGAGGTCAGATGGTTGCACAGTTTGGGGAGTGCTGCAGAGCAATGCACACCTCCAGGAGATAGCCAGCTTGCTTTGCTTCAGCTGCCAGTTGGTTTACTTATTTAACTCTTTTTTTTTTTTTTTAAAAAAAAGCCTTTCAAAACTAAAAAAAAATGGTACCCAGCTGCTGGAGTTAGTTCCGTAGTTCCCTGGCACASCATCTAACAGCCAACAGAGCCTTGCTAATCCCCACATTGCCAACCCATGCAGAGCAGGGCCTGATTCAGTGCTGAGCAGGGACTCAGTAACCCCTCAGTTGTTCTGTTGCTGTGCGTGCCATCACTCCCTTCAGAATGGTTTTGGGAAAGGCAAGGTGAGCATCTAATATGTACAACAAAAAAGGATGCTCTTCCTCYTCGGATAAGATTGAAGAGCTCCTTGCTGGAATGAGATCTCGGATTAGCAGGGATAAGCTTGTTGGGGTGCACCAAGTTCTGCCAGCTCATAAACACACACCATAATTAATGTCTGGCTCCAATTTCTTTCTTGCTTTCTATCAGGAAAACAAAAGTAATACCCCACGTTCTCTCCCTGCGCCTGGTGCAGATTGCAGTGGGCTGGCCAGGAGCTGAGTTCAGAAGTCAAGTGCTTTCTGTTTGAAAAATATTTGTCTTTTCCCACCCACTGCTGCCCACCCGCTTCCTGAAATACTCCCACTCGGAGAGCTGCTCGGCTGTGGTGGCCCTGTGCCAGCGCTGCTGGGAGCGGGCGGGTGGAGGGTTTGGGGATGCTGTTTGCACACCCTGTGGCCACCCCATTGCCCAACCTGGGGCTGCTGCCCGGAGCTCTGCCCCTGCGAGCAGGCAGGTAACGCAGCAGGACACGGGCCACCCACACGTCTGGCGAGCCTGTTGGTGGGCAAAGCAGATGGGGAGGCCGCGTGCGGGAGCGGTGCGCCATGCACTAATAAAAACTCCYTCAGGAGCAGGTGTGCCGACACCACCAGAAGGGGAGTGGGAATTAGGGGGTTCTGCCCCAACCTGATGGCTCTTGTTTGTGCCCTGCTCTCCGCAGCCGCCGTGCTGGATGACCCCATGGAGTGCAGCCGGGGCGAGAGGCTGTCCATCACCCTGGCGAAGAACCGCATCAACCGCGCGCCGGAGAGAGCGGGCAAGGCCAAGGTGGAGGTGGACATCTTCGAGCTGCTGCGGGACAGCGAGTACGAGACAGCRGAAACCAGTGAGTCCTCCCGTGTGCGCGCGGCTTCCGCGAGCTCCCCGGGGTCGCCAGTCCAGCAACACTCTTTTTCATACAYATGGGGATGCACAGGCTAAAAACACCGCTTTTGGTCCAAGCTAGCAGTGTGGCATCCTGCAGTGAGATCTTGCTTCCCGGGCAGCCCCTCATGGGCTGCAGGTGAGAGACGCCGTGGGCGAGTTCGGTGTGGTTACATTATTTTATGCATGAAGTGGAATTTTCAAGCCGTGTTTAAAACGGTGTGCGTTAAAGTGAGCTATTTTTGAAAGAGCCATATACATTCTGTGTCACTTGAGATGCCTTCCGTGCAAACAGATTTCTAGTATAGGTGTTCCTTCATATGCCCAATATGTCAATCCACATGCTTATGAATAAGAAAATTCGATTGTCAGTGTCTTGCAATCTCTCAGGAGCCATAGCTTCTATACGTAGGTAGGAAAAACCCTTTGCAATAGAATAATATTCCTTTAGAATAACATTTAAGACAACCTTTAGAGTTCTGAAGAGGGTGATTAGTTTTTTTTTTTAAAGTTGCTTTGAAAACATTGCAGAAACCATTTCAAATAAGAGCAGTTTTAGATTAGTTTCCCTGTGGCTTTGGTTGTATAAGCCTGTGTAATCTGCAGAGTACCATAAAGTTGAGGCGGTGTTTATAAATGGGGCTGGGTTGTTGTATTTTTACGGAACTTTTGCCCCAGTTCTGCACAGTGCTGAGTGCCTGCATGCCTGGCAGGCTGAATGGGTACCCTGGCACTCAGCACCGCTCAGGAGCGGGGCTCAGGGTGCTGCTGCCTTTCCCAAATTAGTGCGTGTGCTGGTAATAGAAGTGTTCGATTAGCAAGTACCTGCGTGTCTATTTATAGAGACGTCGCCCGTGAGGTGGTTAAATGAAAATCATAGCGTGCAGCTTCACAGGGAGCATTTCAAACGACAGCTCTCCCTCTGCCTTTCAGGATCCCTTGCATCTCCCACTTTTTTTGCTCTGTCCATTAGCCCAGGATTGCGCCCATGCTGTTCCTTCTCGGTGGGCACAGCAAGGGAGTGCATCCAGTTGCAGTGGCCMGGTCACCTGTCCTAGGCAGGAGGCATGGGGGAAGCCGGTGTGAGTGCCTCCAGGTCCATTCCGGCTTTTCCCCTCCATATTATCACAGATCTCCAAGTAAACCTCCTAGAGAGTGAGCAAATTGCTGCTTTTGTTTGCTTTACCCTTTTGTCTCCAGCCTTGAAAGAAATGATAGCAACATTTTTAGTTCTGTTCTTTTTTCCTTTCTCACAAATCTTGTTTATGTTGCCCTGTTTCTGCTATTTTACCTTCTTTCAGGAAACTGGCCAGATTGCTAAATGACCCCAGGGTTGTGGTAAAGATCTTGAAATGAATTTTTGTTGCTTGTGCCGAAGCAATGTTGCTCAGAATTATTTCTTTTTGGAAATATAATACTGATTTGAGAAGGAAGTATTTTGCAARGATGTGTTGATCTCAACAAATGTGGTGTCTTGGGAGAAAATGGAAATGAGATAAATGAGAGAGTCATCTTCCATTTTGAATTTTCACTTGGTGATTTACTTTGTTTTGTCTACTTTGACTTGCTGAACATAAAAAGTTAGAATTTGGAGCAAAATGTTTTGATTTTGCTGAAGTGAGATTTCACACAAAGTTTTGCAATATGCTATTTGTCTTTTCTCCAGAGGGAAAAATGTCTTGAAGTATTTCTCATGAAAAGAAAAATCTGGATTTTGCATGGCTCAGCTATTAATGTCGCTAAAGTTATACTTCATTTATATTGATAGCAAAGGAGAATCAGATCCTTAACTTAAATTTCAAGGCTATCATCGTTTTCAAATGGCTGCCTTGTTGGCTTTAACACAGCACTGATGCTTGTTATCACACGTAATATTAATAAAAGTAGTTTAGATGTTTTAACTTGTGGCTGCAAAGCTGTTATCTGTTTAATGCCGTTTTCAAATTTCACGCTCTCTGAATCATTCTTAAGTATCGGAGCCAGTATGTTTAGTTGAATGATGCAAGGAATGTTGTTGCATCTCATTGGTGACTTTTCATACACAGTTAATACTTTCAGAAAAGTACTCTTTGTGAGTTAGTTTTTATTTTAGTGTTGAGCTAWTTTTCCTCCCCTCACTTTTTTTCCCCCCTCCTGACTCAGACATCTAACTGTTATGGGTGCATAAAACTCGCAGTTTTTACAGGCGGTAAAAAATRAGTTGATCTTAATCACAGTCATGCATGATTTGCTATTTCAGCTTTATATATTCAGGTAGACAAACACTGACTGTTCCTGTAAGCAACATCTGCAAATTACTGTGTTTTGAAATAAGTTGCAGGTGAAAGGATATGGAGAGAGGTGTTTTGCCTTTGTAAGCAAAGTCTGTTTTCTCTGTGTATTTGATGTTTCAACTCCTTTTACAGAGATCCAAAATGGCTTGTTTAATCATGTCTTTATCTAAAACACCTCATTCCCTTTGAGATCCAGGGAGGGGTGGATTTTCCCATTTATCACTCTGTCTCTGACTGCCTTGTGCTTTTGAGTCTAGGAAGATGCTTTCTGTGGCTAATCCAAACATCTCAGGGCAGGTCAGCAGTTAGGGTGAGCAGTCAGAGGAGGTTTAATTTACACTGATTCATGCAAACATTTCAAAGAACCTGATCTGTGTGTTCAGTGACTGCTAGCTCAAATGGGATGGTACCTGCGTGTCCCCTGCACCTTCTGTTCATGCATTTGGCAGGTTTAGTAGAAGAACTGAGTCCTGACCATTCCCTGTCCTTCAAGATCCTCTGGTATGTTTTGCAGTTACAGAAATGTTCAGGTAGTTGCATATCTTCCCTGCTCATTTATTTTCAGTTAGAGACAGGAATGGTCTTTGCTCGCTGCTTTAAGCTCTTGTACCTGGTAGCTGTGTGTAGCATGGGAGATGCTGCGGTTTGTGCTGGTTGTGGGGATACTCTCCCTGGAGCACTCTCAACTCTGCTTTGTACAGAGGGAGCTCGGGTGAATGCTTGCAGAGCTGAACAGGGAGCAAATCCCATGCTGCACAATGTATTCCTCATATGGCTTCCGTATGTTGAAATAGGAACAGATTTCCATGGCACGGGTACCACCAGTACCTATGGTTTTCAGGTTAGTTGATGTTGTCTGCAGGATAGTGCCACTGAAGTGCCGGACGTAGTATCGGGGATGAATTTTTGGTTCGAGGCTGACATTGCTGCAAGCGCTTATGTGAATCCACAGTGCAGGATGCTAACAGGGTGAAACCTCTTCTCCTTGTTGATGCCAACAGCRTTAGGTAATGTTCTGCAATAGGAAATGTGTCTGGATTACAAGGGGAGCTCTACCACCATGGTCTAAGCCTCTGCCTCGGGCATCTCTGCTTCGTTTCCATTCATTCTCCTGATTTCCACTGGAGGTTTCACCCTTGGAGTGATGAGCTGTTTCTCTTTTCTCTGACAGTTGTTACAACTCTGTTGCTATGACTACTTAACCCACGTTTTGTTCTCAGCTAGCGGAGACAAGAGGAAAGGTGTCTGCCAAACTTTATCCTGTGTGCACAGCAAAATTTCCCCCAGGACTTTTGCCTCTGTGTCCTGTGGATAAACAGGACCCTCAGCAGCACCTTGCTCCTTGATGCTGAGTGCAGGAAACACAGGGGTTCACTGCAGCCTGGAGGGCCTGACGAGTGCTGCTGCATTAGAGTGTAGAGCTTTCAAATTGCTGGGACTCTTGCTTAAAAAGAACTGCTGAAGAGGTGTAAGTGCCAGTAAATTCTTTTAAGCACAGAGGAAAAGCAAGTGCTGGATTCCTTTGAAGAGGCTGCAGAGGAATATTGCTCAAGTGCTGTAACTGGCTGAGATGGTGCAGGGTGAGAGTGTGGAAGGAAGAAAAACCCCACAGAAGATGTTTGCATATATCACTGGCACTTTCTGTAAGAAGTTTGGGATATTAGTATACTTAGGGGCCTGCTAATGCAGAGAGCTTAGTTCTTTCTCAGCCTGATTCTCTGGTAGTCTCGTGCAGAGACTGATAGTAGACATATGGTATGTTCTTAACTCTTGCTCATCAGAAAGCCTCCATCACCTTTCCAAGCAGAAAGGTGAAATCCAGAAGTCCAGGCCTTGGGGAGAGATCATGGAGTTTTGCTGACCTCCAAGAGCAGCTCCTCTAGGTTTGTAGTGAGGAAAATGGCAAGGGAGAAGCAGTTGTGGAACTGGACCTGAGGCAGAGGTTTTCTGCATTAATTTTTGTATGCCTTGCTTGTGCTAAATGTATATTTCAAAAGCTCCTACCCGTGGAGTTATTGAACAAGGCAGTCTGCATGTGAGAGCAACTGAAATTTCACCATTAATTGTGTAAGCATCCTTCTTAGTTCTGCCCTCTTACTCAGGTAGAGAAGTAAAACCAGTTCCCCAGAGTCACAAACCGAGTCTTCAGCTTTTGGTCTCATGTTCTAAGCCACTAAACTATCGAGGCTTACTGAGTCCTGGACCAGAAATGTTCCTCTGATTGGATCTTGTGCTCTAGACATTCGTTTGCTGAATATTATATTGAATCCTGTAGCTCACAGAAATAAATAAATAAAGCACGGTGTGCTCTCATTTGATGTCCAGCCTTGATTTAAAAACATCATGTTGATAGAAAATCTACCATGTCCTGTAGTTATGACTGTTTTGATGATTAATTTACCCTCACAGCAAAAAAAAAAAAGGTCTGATATGAATTTTTCTGGTTTCTTTTCCCAGCCCGTGTATGTAGATAACTTTATTACAAGTTACAAGGCTTGTCTGACAAATAAGCCAAAGACCTAAAGTAAGGATTGTGCATGTGWGGTTGCTGTGGCTTCTGCGGTGCAGTTAGGAAGAACTCATGTGTGTTGGCAGCACTGAGCTGGGCAGGTGGCCTGATCTTCCCAAATAAGCAATAATCCAAGTGACCCTTGCAGAGTCCTGGAGTTCAGAGGCTCTCACCTCTGTCTGTGAGGCTTTGTACAGGCAATCGGTTCTGGAGGAGCATTTCTGAGCCATATGGCTGATTGGAGTTGCATCATGGAGGTGGCACCAGCTGGGGTAATCCTTGGAGTGCCATTTGGCTAAATTTGTGCTGTGAATTAAAGGAACAAAAAAGACTGCAGTTTCAGCCGCAAAGCTTGTGGGGAGAGATTTAACTTCTTCATTTTGTCAGGGTCTTTTTATTGTTCTACTAACCTTGGTGGCATGGAGCCAGAAGATTAACTACTGCCAGGGCAGGGGAGAGAAAAAAAAAAAAAGAAAAAAGAGAAGAAAAACAATAGTGCAGTAATGCAATCCTTGTTATTACCACTAAGCTCTGCAGACGGTAAAGTGAAAAAAATCATTTGAGTTTGTTTCCTGTGATATGATACTTTAAAGCTAGGTCACTGCTGTGTTTAGTATCTTCCATAAACTGCACTTAATAATTGTCCCTGAAGCAAAGCAGATTGGGCTAAAGAGGGATATTTTAAAAGTGTGGGAGCTAGTTTAGAGTCAAAGACAGGATTTGGGGGCTTGGAGTTGAACTCGGGTGGGATTTGGAGGGGAAAGGCAGAGGTGATGGACGTAGGCCAAGTGACAACAGATTGTGTGAAGGAGGAGATGACACCAGGTGACCTTTGTGCAAGGCAGATAGTGTAGGCAGCATTGCCAATGGGAAATTGAGGATAAAGGCATCTCATCTCACATGTGCCTCCTCTCTCCGATGCCCGCAGTGTGCCAGATCCTTCCCAAAGGGGTGGTAGGCGTCCTAGGACCTTCCTCAAGTCCAGCGTCRAGCTCTATCATCAGCAATATCTGCGGGGAGAAAGAGGTAAGTGGAAACGTCCCACATTGGGATAATTCTCTACTGTCTTCTCCACTCATGGCGGGTGCCCGAGTCCTTGAACTGCCTTTGATAGTTCCTGGCTGTGACATGACCTTGTGTGCAGCCCCTGTGGAAAGTGACACTCCCTTTCCTGCCTGCTGCTACTCCATCACTGCAAACTCTTTTTATCTCTGTCCGACTGTGTGCCTGATTTAATATTTTATAAGCCTTGAACCATCTTGCACTGATCTAGCTCTGCTCTGGGAAAAAGAAATTGAGTTCTTTTCTCATACTTCATCCTTTTAAAGCCAGATAACATCTCTCAGCCATTTAGCGGACTCTCTGAAGCCTCCGAGCAGGGGGAGTGTCTGCAAGTGAGCGCTGTAAATAGCTTGCATTCACAAATGAGTGCTGTTCCTTGCTCCCTGAGAGTCACAAGTGTTAAAGAGATGGAAGAGATCTTTTAGACCTAGTGCTCTCGGCTATAGTGGGATGGGTCTCTTGAGTGTATTTTGTTGTGCTTTCTCCAGTTAAATGTCCCAGACAGGTGCTCCATCCCAGGCAAAGACAACTCTGTGGTAACAGATTGCAAGTATGTTTCCCCTGAAATTCATATGCAGTCTGATCTCATCTGTCTCTTCATTTTTTCAGAAATGAAAGGTGAATTTTAGTGCACTTTTTGGGTGTTTTATTCTCCAGCTTGATCCCATCCACCCTCCTAGTGGTGTAAACCCGCAGTAACTSCCCGTGATTTATGTCACAGGAGCATCAGTCGGTGCCATTGAGTTAAATGTTATACAGCAACACAGGCAGAGACATTGTACTTGCAGACATCCATCACTTAAAGAGTATCCACGCTTTTTTGACTGAGATGTGGGAGGATGGAGCAACTGGCCTGAGATTCACAAGGAACATGTGGCAAAACTTGGAAGTGAACATGTATCTCCTGAGTTGGTCCAGGGATTCTCTTTCCTCTATTAGCAGTGGTTACTGAAAGCCTCCAACTGCATCTGGCTTTGAGGATAATCCAGAGGCTTGCGCTGTAGCTGCCCTGTCCGCTTTAGTTAAAGGYATCTGCCCCCTTGCTAACAGAGCTCCAGGTGAGCACTGCAGAGTGAAATCAAGGCAGATAGCAGCTTATTCCTCCTTAAATTTCCTATTGCTAACCAAGCAGCTTATGCTGTCAATAAAGCAGCCGTCACCACTTGCTAACAGCCTTTCACAAGAGGGGAGAGACGAGGGGTATGGGGTGGGATCTTCCACAAGGACTGATGATGGAAGAGGAGAGGGCTCGATACTACTTTAATGAAGCAGAAGCAGATGTTTCCCTTTTGCTGTCTGCTATTTCTTCCAAATCTTTCACTCAGCAAAAGGAAAACAATACTCCTTTTCCTTGTTTGGTCAACTCTCTGTACTTTTTGCTTGATCTCCTTGCCCGCTGGCTCCTGTGTGCCCAGATGTGCAGCAGAGCTGTCCTGGAGGAAGTCCTCCGGTGGTGCCTCACCATCTCCTCTGCTTTCCCTGGGCTGTATTCCCTGGGAAACAGCATCCCACTCGTGCTGCCTGCTCTAATTTATTAATGGCAAGCACCGTATTATTAGGACTTGCATTTATAGTCCCACTGGAGTTTGCCTGCCTTATGGCCACCTGTTTCCTCACTTCTGATCAAAAACAAAGAAAAACCCAAAGCTTCTGGCTGCCGCATCTGTTTCTCCATCTCCCGAGCCTTACCAGTGTGGAGTCATCTTGTTCTTCCCTTCATCTCTTCTAATTATCTGACGGCACGTTGGTACTCCTGGTACGGGCGGATTTGCAGCACGTCATCTGTCTAGCTGGGATCCCAAGAGCAATGATCCGGGGGTCTCCAAAACAGGCTTTGTAACTGCCTGCCTGCAAAGCATCCTCGGAATTTACTGAGGTAACAAGCCCAAAATCAGGTGTGGGGCTGGTTACAATTAGTTCCCGAGCTAATTATGYTGAACTCATCCGAAATGGCTTCCTGTGCAGTAATCACATCCCCTGTTGCCTTGCTCTGAGTGGCTCGGCAAGACTCTTCCTGATCCGCTTCTTCTCAGGGCTTCTTGTTGCTGTGATAATTATTTTCCTTTGCCATTGAACAAATCCCACCCTCCCTTCCTCGCTCCGGTGATTCTTCTGTAGTTTTATTGGAATATTTCACTTTCTGCCTGCTGAGCATTTCACACCAAAGGTTCTTTATGGTAGATTTACTTGTTTTTATTTCTCTTTCCTCTTTGATTATRTTTTCTTTTCCCTCCTCCCCGCTTAGGTTCCCCATTTCAAAGTGGCTCCAGAGGAGTTCCTGAAGCTGCAATTCCAGCGCTTCACCACCTTGAACCTCCACCCCAGCAACACCGATATCAGCGTGGCTGTGGCAGGAATCCTCAACTTCTTCAACTGCACCACTGCCTGCCTCATCTGTGCCAAAGCTGAATGTAAGTAGTTCCCAGGCAGGGCTCAGCATCTCCCTGCTCCCGACTACCTTGGGTTTTATTGCCCTCTGTGTGGCTGGTGCCTCCTGCTATGGAGAATTTGCCRCCAATCCCACTGCTTGTTTCTCTGCCTGTGGAGGCAGAGCAAACTGGAACAGGGCGACCTGCCAGGCAGGTTTTGCACCCTGTTGCCGCGTGGAGGTGTTCCTGGTGCGTGCAAGAGGTGGAAAGGGGATGGGGAGAGACTGCCTGCCTTCTCTTTGATCATCTGAGGAGTGGTTTTCTTGCACGGGTGGGTTTTCCAAATGGGCGGGGGGGGGGGGGTAAAGGCTAAAGCGTTTTTCTGGAGATCATTTCAGGCAAGTATTCCTCTTTTGTTATCTGTCTTTCCCCAAACCACACGCTTTGTGGCCTAATTACAGGACTTGATTAATAGTTGATGCGCTGCCCGCCCTCTTGGGCTCTGCAGCAGTACATCTGCTGGCAGCTGTGCATCTGGATGCTGGAGCCTTCAGCCTTCACCTCAGCAAGACCATATTCATCTCTGTGTAACTCGCCTAAAACAACTGAAGCAGGCTCTGCACTGTAGTGCTTTTTAGAAGAGGAAAGCTTGTTGTTGTTGTTTCTGTTTTGATGTCTTGCTTTCTCTGCTGTTGTTCAGTGTTCAGGGTTTCAGTGTTTTTTTTTTTTCTTAATGTCACCATGTGGATAGGTATAGTACTTATGCTGCAGTCAAATTCATTAGGACAAGAGTGAACAAATAACCCTAAATGAAAAAATGTACAGATCCTGCATGAGCTCTGGGACATTGGCAATATCTTAGCAGCAGATGCTATTCCAGCCTTTGTCTGTGGGTCTCATGCACATGTAGGAAAGGTGGCATCCTTTCTACCATCTACCAGCATTTCCAGATGTGCTAGTAACACAAAGCAGCATGGTTAAATCCTCAACATAGACAGAACAGTAAAAGAGTCCTTGACTTTTCATTTGGCTTTATGGACCCTTGGGAGCCCACATCCTCAGTTGATATAAATCAGGAAATGGATCTCAATAGGTATGCTCAGATGTACCCTAATAGAGGACCTGGCCTAAAATGATGCAATCAAAATAATGCAAATGTTCCTACCTTACTTTCAGTGCTGGTATTTTTTATTGTATAACCCTAGCCTTAAAGAAGAAGAAATAAAGATAGATGGGAGCAAGGAAGACGATTGGATTTTCTCACCTGCAGTGCAACACATTCATAGTTCTGCCCTTGCACTGCTGCCGGGCATGGAGCACGGGCACACAGTGTCTCATCTCTGTGGATCCCTGCTCTCTTCCACAGCTGCCTGCAGAAACATGCACGTACTTTCCATTGAAGGCAGCATGCTATTAATTTGATTCTTCATTTAACTGGATCAAAAACCTTGGGAACCAAATTACTTGCATTAAACTAACATCCTTTTAATTGAGTCAAACCAGTTTGTTTTACTGTATTCCTGGATAGCCCAGGGTCTAGGATGCGCTGTGCAACCTGAATCTTTCCTGGTGAAAGCAAGGCAAGGCTCCTGGATTTTAGTGCCAGCTCTAATGATGCTTTCTGGCATCACTTACTGGGACAGATCTGCTCAGCCCTCATCTCACTGACTTGAAATCGGTTCAGGCTTGGTAATGGGTACTTGGGGAGCTGCATCTAGCTTGGCTCCCACATCTTAAGAAGTATAGCGCAAAATGCCATAAAATTGAGACCACTGTGAGAAACCTGGGTAAATTCCTATCTTTATTTTCTTTCTTATTTTTCGGTCCAAGATTTTTATTGAATAAAGTGTTCTTAAAGTCTTCTGCAGCTTTGCAGGAGCACAATTTGCCGTGTTGAGCCCAAACTAAGCTTGTTATTCACAGCAACCTTTCTGATCCTATGTAGGTTATGGAATAAGGTGAAAAATTATCCCTACGGAAATCAAGTGGAGGGTTTAGGCAAAACTTAGGGTTAACTTAAGCATCCAAAGAAAAGTGTTTAAGTAGAGTCTAGGTCTTGTGTCCTCTGCACAGAGAAAATGCCCCCACCCTGGAAAAGATGAAGCCTGTGTGATCCAGAGAAGTCCTGGTTAGGGCTGTTTTAGTGGTTTCCTGTGGAGTTCCAAACTGCAGTAAAGGGACAAGGTGAGAGACAATGTGTTGTAAAGAGCTCTGTACAAACTTGTCTTGCTGAGAAACTCTTTGCTGTGAATAAGAGGCTCCTCGTCTAGGATGTAGTCATTTTAATATGTTGCTTTGTTACCTTTGTGAAGTGCTAGGAGTCCTTGAAAGCAGCACTTTACCTCTAATCTGCTGCATTGTATCGGTTCCCCATCCCTGGACCTTCTGGGTGAATGAACTGTTTAATAGACTCAAAGCTATGTTTAGGTTAAGAGAAGAGCTGTGACTCGAAATTAAGCTTTTCTTTTCTTGTCTCTCCGCCAGCTGGGCCTTGATTCTTCTTAGTTCTGTTCTTTTACTGTTCACAATTTTAATTTTGTTCAGTTCAACTTCTCCCCTCTTTTTTAAGCTGCGTTCCTGTAGGAACAAGATGTGCATGACCATGTAGCTGTCTGTGTCTTGCTAATGATTAAATCTGGCAGCCTGTTTGGTCAATCAAATTTGAGAGAGGGGGTTATTTCCTACATGAAAATAAGCAGCTGGATAGAAGAGATTCTATCAAATATGTTTTCTTCACTAAGCAAAGCTGCAGCAGGAGCTTTGATCTCTTATTAGACATCAAAGAAGCCATGCTGGAAGGAGCCTTTGCAATTACCTAACTGCAGGAGGAAACTTCAGTCAGAAATGCCAAAGGCAATAAGACGCGAGTCCAGGGAAGTCAAGTCTCATTCATGTGCATGCTCACTAATGATTGATTTTTTTCTTTAGCGCTCTCCTTGGCCACATGCAGTTCCCGGGTCTGTAGGCCACTTGGAGAGTCTTGAGCTACCCTGAGTGATGGCCCCTTTCTGTGCTGCTCATGTCTTGCGTGAGGGAATTTTCAGTGGAAATACAGGGAATATGGAAAGATAAATGGCAGGGAAGAAGGAGGAAGGAGTGATGTGATGTGGAGGTAGAAAGCAGGTCTTTGGAGATGTTGCCCAGTGATTGAACCATTGGTCTGCAATCACCTTCCTACTTTGCTCCCTGATTTCTCTGTGAAGCAGCAAACATACTACTACTTGTTTTCTTTTTCATTTTCTGTTTTGTTTTCTTTCTTTTAAGGATTTACTCTAGGAATCCGCAGTCCATAATTAAGTCTGCCCTGTGCTAGGACTATGCTCATGGAACCATAGCTCTTTTTATGTAGACCTAATTTTGTATTCTTAACATGATTTCTGCTTCATCTGACACACTGCGGAGCATTTCAGCCCCTGGGGGTACACGTCCTGGAAAATGAGCATCTCCCTCTCATAGGACTTCAGGATCTTCCAAAGTGTCAGGCTGTGCCCCCTTGGTTTAGGAGTTAGTAATGCAAAGGCTTACAATGAAGAATCATCTTCCAACAACCAATGATAACCAAAAAACGCCTCCATATGCAATAAGATAACAGAAAACATGCCTAAATTATGCAGTCCTGAGGGAATTTGTATGTTATTTCTTCCCTTAGGGTTTTCAAAGCTACTTTTTTGGGAAGCTGGAAAACAACTGGAGAAACTCCATCTTTTTCATACCACTGGTTGACTCTAGCCTTTCCAGTGTGCAGATGTGGAGCTAGTATGGGGCAGAACTGTTCCTGTCGGGGTGACCACAACTCCTTGGAGAGAAGCTGTTTGAACCAAGCACCCATTTTAAAGCGCCCATTTATTTTCCCTTTTATTTCAAGGCCTTTTAAACCTAGAGAAGTTGCTTCGCCAGTTCCTCATTTCCAAGGATACCCTCTCAGTCCGGATGCTAGATGACAGCCGGGACCCTACCCCGCTCCTGAAAGAAATCAGAGACGACAAGACAGCTACCATCATAGTACATGCCAATGCCTCCATGTCTCATACCATTTTGCAGAAGGTAAGTGTCTATTAAGTGCTACCTTTGTCAATGCTGTTGCTTCCATAGAATGAGATACTGTGCATGTATATGAGTGTGAACGTGCAAATACTGTGTGATGTTCAAATGCAAAAGTTTCTGCTGTAGCACTGGGTGTGATGTCTGCTAGGAAAGGAATAGCCTGGCCACTGGTAGAGTTCCTGGGAAAATAATTTGCTGTCTATAGAAGGAAAAGTGTAATTGCTCTGAGCTCATCTATTTGGTTTCTAGCTTAACACTTCGAAATCAGTCAATTGGTGCAGGAGAATTTTTCCCCCCTTGAAATATGTTTCTAACTTTTTGTTTCCCTTTATCTTATTAATCAAGGTTTTATTTTAGTCATGTTTATTTTTCAATGGACTCTTGCTACAGTTTTTATCGTTTGTTTATTTAGCCCTTCAAAATTGAGCAGCGGCTCCAGATGGAGCCTAAAGTTGTGCCTAGCTTCCCAGATCCTCTAAGGAACAAGGAGTTCTTTTCTGCATGGAGGCAGGATGGAGGAGGTGGAGTCAGCTCGTGGTGCGGGGCGGCTGCTGTTGCATGCGCTGCACACAGTGTCCTGGATGCATTCGTTAGCAAGGAGTCAGTCGTTCAAAGGCCCTGACATGTATCAAATTCAGCCCTGCTGACTGCCAGCAGAAACCATTAGAATGGTTTTACCCACTGAATGTAATTTTATACTTCCAAATGAGCAGTTATTTCAAGGTAGAATGCAAATCTGCTACTTGAAAATGCCAGAATCAGTGAGGCATCTCATCATGTTCCAAAGGTGTTCTGGCTGGAGTGACGGCAGGTTTTGGTCCTCCCCAACTTTATAAAAAATTATTATTTTATTTTAATTTATTTTTTGGTTTTTGAGCTAATCACGGGCTGCCTGGCTCCTGCGGGCTGTCCCCTCCATCTGTTGCCATAGTGACTTGCCACCATCGTGCAGCGGCAGCAGCGCTTCGGGCGCACACGGGCTCCCTTCCCCGCTCACCAGCGCGCTAGCGCTGTGACCGATAAGGATATCGAAGATTGCCAAGATCTTTCAGCAGGTCCAGAGAATTTAAGCAAGCCTTCTCGCCTAAAGGATTGCAGAAAGGGGTAAAAAATAAAAAGCTTATTAACTAGGGACTTCTTGTACCCAGGGAGCCTGGAAAGTGGTTTCCTTTTAGAGAAGCAAGCACAGCGAGAGAGTGGAAAGTCCCCAGCGCAAAGGTTGAGCAAGGAAATGTAAAGAAAATGCGCCACAGATGTGCATGTGCCTGTGCTCAGACCTCACTAGCAGTCCTTTGCTGGCCTTGGGCAATGAGAGAGATTGCAATTCCTCGTCTCTCGCCCTCCACATATGGTGCCGAGGCACACGGTTGCTTCCCAGATTACCAGCCTGTCTGGGCTTCCCACCTGGCGGTGGATGCATGAGGCGGCCGAGAGCGAGGGATAGAGTAAGACACATTTGATGTTCTGCCCTTGAAAGCAAATGTACCATGATGCTCGTGGAGCCCCTCAAAAAGCAGGCGTGTGCATCCAGCACAGTGCCCACGACATTTAATTGTAGGGGAATAGGCAAAGCTAGTGCATAGGAATAGGTCAAGGTGCACTCTAAGCCCCCTCTTTTCTGAACCTTCTTCCTTCACTCACTCTCTGCTGAGTCCATCCTCCAGCTAGTGGGGGAGATGGGAAAGGAGGGTGCTCCCCTTGGTCCGTCCATCTCGCCTTCAATGCCTCTAAATGGTCTAAGCTGATCTGCAGGCCTCTCTGCCAAGGTCCAAGGCACGATTTGAGACCAGCTGTGCTTGGCAATGCAACAGAAGCTCCTGATTTCAGAAAGATTTGCAGATTAATCCCCCACTTTCCTGAGCATCTGTTCCCACAACCAACTCTTTGTGTGCTGAGAATGCAGATTTTGGAGAAAAATTTGGATGGTCTGGCCCTTGACCTCTAGAATGGGTCGCCTCAAATTAAAATCTGCGTAAACCGCCCTTTTCCTTCCATCTCCATGTACTTCTGCTGACTTGCTCTCTATTCTCTGGCCATGAAAACCTTGTCTAAATTCTGGAGAACTGTCTGTGTTCCTAGTTTCGGAGGGAGGTGAAGTCCTGCTGAAAAACTGGCTCCCAGGACGTTAATTTCACAGGTCAAATGGCGTTGCTGTGTTCCCCCCTTCCCTGCTTGCCAGGAGACAGCAGCGTTTGTGCGGCGTGATAAGGATGGAAAAGCAAACGCGAGCCGGTCCATGCCTTGCGGGAAGCGAGATGGAGGGTTGTCAGTTTGTGCTCTAATCTCCTTCCCTCTCCTTCACAGGCAGCCGAGCTGGGGATGGCGTCTGCCTATTACACGTACATCTTCACTAATCTGGTAAGACGTTTTTCTCGGCTCTTCTCCCGCGCGCGGGCAGGGACCTGTTAATGGCAGCTGATCCTTGCAAGGGCGGCAGGCCGAGGAGGCATCCATAGGCGTGACTGCAGATGGGATTCTCCAAGCCTGTGCAATGAGTTGTGTGCGTGCTCAGCAGCCACCAACAGGGCCGGACGACTGCCGGCTCAGCGCCGTGCTCAGGCTGCACCATCCTCCTGCTGCCTGTGCGGAGCAGGGTATATCTTTTCGATGCAGCCCCTGGTGGTTTGGTTTTACAGCTACTAATAACATTAATGGGGGGATCGTGCACTTAAATCCCCGAGTACTGTGCTAAACAAGGAGTAATGGGTTTAGGCAGCAGCAGGGGGAAGCCCAGAATAAACATTAGGACAACTTCTCTTGCTGCAGCAGCTACAAAGCTCTTGAACGAGCTGCCAAGTGGGATGAGGGAAATGCTGCCCCTGGAGAGAGCAGATACCTGCCTATTAATGCTGCTGTAGGGATGATGGAAACCTGAGTGGGGCAGGACAGGCTGGAAGATGAAGTGGAGGTGCCTTCCAAGCCCAAATGATACTCATATTCTCTAATTTCTATTAATATTTATGCCAGCGCCTGCGTGTGCCAGGAAAGCCGAGAGCTGAATCACGCTTTGTGTTTGGGTGGGAGACAGACGGGAGCGGATGGAGCCAAACGCGTAGGAAGGAGAGCGGAGAAGAGGAGGGGGAGGAGAGGAACGGAGGGCTGAAAGCCCGGAGAGCAATGGGGACACAGCTTGGAAACGGGGAGAGAGCAAGGAGATGKCAGTGAGAGAAAAGTGTTACCCACACGCTTTCCACCTGAGCTAAGAGAGTTCAGCTCCCTGYGCAGCATTCAATCCATAGGTCCTGACCTTGCCTGGTGTCAGTCCAGCCTCATGTAGCTCCCTGGTCCTCTGTTTACCACACGAGTTGCTGCATTAGTGTTTCTGCTCTCCCATCCCTGCTCCAAATCAGACCGTGGCTGTGCTGCTTGGATATTTGGTGCACGACAGCAACTGTCCTTCTCCCTTCCCGGTCAAAATGTTGATTTATTGGGAACATTTTGTGGTCCCCTATTCCTCATTTGGTGCATGAATGTTGCTGTAAGGAAAATAGTAAGGATGTTCATATCGCTGTGCATATCCCCTAGCACGATGTATGTTCACGTATGGGGCCTGTATAACAAAATAACTAAAACATTATTTACCTCCTCCTGGTCCTAGTTTTATTGTGAGYTTGGTTAGCATTTGTATGTCAGTCAAGAGCTGAAATTTGTCTTTGAAAGCCGGTACTGCTTTTGTGAGGACATTAGAGAGAAGTGAACTTGGCGGTTACTCCCTCTCACAGGAGATAAATCTGTTTACCCTGATTTATTTTACAGTTTTGTCCGAAAGACCAGCCCTCAGCAAAACTAACCAGACTTTTGACAGGGATCGTAAAAGAAGAAAGGTGACATCAGGCAAAACCTGGGCAGATGGAAGAGATGGTTAAGGAAATTAGTAATATTTAAATGGGGATGAGAGATGGGAGTGAGCAATTTAGGCTAATAAATCTAGAGGGATTATCAAGCTCCTAATGAACCCTCTGAGATTTTGCAATCACTGCCTAATAGAAAAGATAAAATCATAGTGAACTGCTATCAAGGGGAGCAAGCAAAAAGATGACTTTAAATGGAGGCAGAACCCATCAGAAAGGAAATAGACAGTCTGTATAGCATTAAACCACTTGAAGATGGTAAAATATGTCAGGCCAGAAAGAAGAGAAAAGGGGATAAAATGCTGCATTAAACACCTGCCCTCAGGCAGTAGATGGGAATTCTCTCTCTATATCCCAGCCTTAATTTTATTTAATAAGCATAGCCCACCCGTTAGCTATTTACATCTCAGCTCCAGTAGGAACAGAAGTTCAGCAGATTTTCCAGGAGTCCTAAGGAAACTCAAGGAGCAAAGCCATTCCTTGGCATTTGTGTAATAGAGAATTACAGGCTGGGTATTGTGAATTGAAAACTGTTGTTTCTCCTAGTCTGGAAATTCTTGACATTAACAGCAATGCTGAGCAAGAGTGATGTTGGATACATCTAAAACCCTGTATTAGAATTAATTCTGGTGGCTTTGTTAATTCTATGTAGCTGCTTGTTGATTTTTGTCTGCCTTTTTTGTTTTCATTTGCTTTTTTATATAACATATGGACTTGAGCTGGTTTTAAATTTCAAAGCCTTTATCAAGGAGATTAGATGGAAATAATTGAAACAATTAAAATTATTACTGTAAGGAAGAAGATGTAAAGGAGTTTTACTAGTGCCTTGAGTCAGACAATCTATTCATTGGATTTAGTTTACTTCTCCAACAATACAGCACAAAGGTGGTGTTGCTGATAAAACAGCTGCTGTATTCAATTTCCAGAGACCAGATAAATCAGTTTTGCTGTTTATTTTGTTGTTGTTTTGTTTTTCTTTGTTAGTGATTTACAAAGAGGATGTTCTTTCTCTAGGATGAGATTTTCAAGATGACACTGTGGATCTGGATACCACCATTGGAATAGGTTGAGAGTCCAGTGTCCAAATCACCCCAAAAGTATCCCAAATTTCAGTCACATTTTGTCTCAATCATGGAAAGGGGAAATTATAATCTAAAATGGAGATAAACTGGTCTAAAGATTCTTGGCTGAATGGAATGGCAGACCTTAGGGTTTTAGCCCTCCTTAGTGCCATTTTGGGTATGTCAGTGCCCCCATGCTTCAGTTACCTGCATTTCTGTCTGTTCTGTCACTCAGTTTTTGTCACAAGCCAGGTTTGCACTCCGCTTACACGTAGGTTTGCCTGTCCAAGCTTCCCCAGCGCTCTTGTATTCTCCAGGGCTGGTCAAGAGCTCAAGCTCTGTCATCCTATGACATATTTTACCTTGCAGACCTGCTTACCTTCCAGATTTTCGGTAGCTGATGCAAACCTTTTTGCAAAGTCCTAGTCATTCCCTGGATTTAYGGTTCATGTTTTCTGTGGTACATGTTAGCAGGACAGATGAACGTCCAGATTTTGTGAGGGTGCCAAATCAATTTCTTCTTATTTTAGTTAATGTGAAGAAAGGAATTTTTTGACAAAGCCGTGAATCCTACATCTCTGTTTTTCTGCCTGAATTATCTTACCAGTCTTGGATGCTCTTTATATATCATTTTCCCGGTCTGTCCTATATTTGATTTCCAGTTGTTGAGTAAATCATTCTCTTACAGCCCATTAACTCTGCTGGGAGAGCAAATCTCTTGTTTTTCCCTTGCATRCCTCATCCTGTTGGTCTTTCAGACTCTACCCTGGGTTTTCCAAGATGGTTACTTTACAGGTCCCAGTGTTAGCATTTGATCCTTCTTGGAGCATTTGTCACTCTTCAAACCTCATGCTCCCTGCAGGGAAGTTGAAGGAAATGGCTTTTACCACAGATTTGCCCAATGTATTTTGCTAAAGTGCAAGTGCTCTCATTTGAGGAAGAGCTTCCAAAATTTAGTAGTGCTCCTTGTATGCCAGGATGAAAGACTCAGCCTTACTTGTATATGGCATACTGTGATGGATTTGTGAGGCGATAATTTCCTAAAGCAATCAGATTATATAAGGACAATTCCCCTAACCTGCCACTAAGTTCATTGAGTTCACAGATCCTATTTAACTACATGAATAGCCAAGTCATGTGGTATGTTGGATAGATCTTTCCCATCCACTTATGTACTCAAAAGGATACAATTTGTTGCTGTGATGAGTTTTTTCTTCCAGAGAAATTGATTTTTACATATGGCCCATTATAAACTTATTGACTCTGTCAGTAAATAAGCCAGGCCCTTCAAGAAAACCATAAAGCACTTAGCATAATATTGTCCACTTCAGGAAATAAATATGTTTTTAGAGCAGGTTAGGAATAATTAACAGACTCGGCCTCTGGGCCCTAAAGGCAGCAAAACCTAGAGAGGCAAAGGCAGCTCTTTTCCCTGTTTTTGCCCATGAGTCCAACACTGAGGTAGTGGGATGGGGTCTCTGATGGGTCTCTGTTTCATGAAGGCAAGGTGGGAGGCCACCAGCCCCTGGGAATGTCACTCTCTTTAATCCCCAGTTTTTGACTGCTTGCTTTTTACTATTCTCTGCCTCAGTTTACTCCTCTGTTTTGAGGCTATAATAATTCCTTGGCATATAAAACCACAGAGTTATGCTAGTGATTTTACACATTCATAAAGCGTTTTGCAAAAGTCCACTGACAGTGACAATGTGAAGAGGAGCATATTGATGTTGTATTATTGAGAAATAGAATGGAGCTGACAAGGTAGGAGTGGAATTTCAATCAGATTTTGCAGGATTCCCCCTGCCAGCCTTGACTGCAACTGGAGAGGGGCTATGGGTACTGAGTCCCRGTCAGGATCAGGCTAGTATTGTGGTCTGAACATGCGATTCTAGCGACCTGCATGGAGCAATGTGCTCGCACCTTATGGGTTTATATTCCCAATGGAAGGGAGACTATAGCCTGTAAATCTGCAGATCGTAATTCATAGCTACTGTTGTTAGAAAATCCAGCTCACAGCTTTAGAATCATGAATTACAGAGCTTGGTTGTGTATATTTTATTGGGTGGATTCTGCCGATGATCTAAATGTCACTAAAAGGTCTGAAAGGTCGGTCACTCCAAAGGTTTTGCCTGATGCTGTAAAGGGAGAATGCGGGCTGAGAGCTGCATGAGGAGCAGAAACCCAAGAGTGACTTCATCCTCTAATAACTCCTCCAGTGCCATCTCCCAGGGAACCCCTTTGTATTCAATTAGCTAATGTGTGCCTACCACTTGGAAAATATAGAGTGCCATAGAATTGCTAAGTGTTGTTATTTAACAGCACATATTTAGTGGCTGCAGCCCTGTAGTAGAAGTCAGAAAATCTGCGCTGTAATTGCCTGGTGCTGCGGCAGACTTTGCTGTGATTTGAACAAAGCCTGGGGATTTTTTTTCCTTTGTAAAAATTCATTAATTCTGGCTGCACACCCTAAGGGCCTGCATTTTCTGAGATTTCACAAACCACTCTATTGACTTTTTCTGGGCACTCTAAAAACTAAGCCCAGAGAGGGCTGCAATTCAGGTGGCCAGAGTTACTGTACATGAAATGAATGGTCCTTCATGGTTGTCCTTGTGCCTTGAGTTGGCACAAGGCTCTGCTAAGGAGCTGGGCTGAAACGGAGGGCAAAACTCTGCCCACTTATTGTGATTACTGACCCCCTAAGAAGGGAGATATAATGTTTGGCTCTAGAACAGGACTTCTGATGGAGCACATGGTTCTGGTGCACATCTGACAGAAAAAGCACGTAAAGGAAGGAGATTGGAGCCAGAACAGAGGGAAAGAATGGGACACTGCACAGGGAATTGGGTTCACACAGGCCATGCAATCCCCTGCATTATGGAGTGGATGCTTTACGGGCCTGACAGCAGCTGAAATAGAGTTTTCTGTAGCTGGAGGTTTGCCTAGAAAAAGAAAGATGTGTAGAGAGTTGGCTACAGAACCCGACCAAAACTTGCACTCGAATTGGATTTTTGAGTCCATGGGCAGCATGCACAGCGTCTATCCTTAGCTGCTTTGTCCAGCCATGGGCTCTGTAAGGAGCCTGGATGAGCACTGGGAATAATCCCTGCCAAGGACACTCGCTAGTGATCAGGTCACTAGAGGTCTTGGCATTGTGACCATTTTGTTGCTTAATCACAGCAATTTGTGCCTAAGTTTCCCCCTTGTTACGGTGAGAAGAGTGGTGCTGACTCCTGTCCTGAAGGAATTCATAGTTGAAACTGAGGAAATTGGACTAACAGGTCTGCTGCTGCTCTGTTTGCACCCAGACCCTCATTAGCCATCTGCCCTCGTTCTGCAGGTTGACAGGATGCAGGTGGAAATGGATAACCTGTCAAGAAGGCAGGAGGGATAATATCATTCAAATGAATCAATAGTTCACAGGCAATTTCATGTTACCTAACGTTAACACAGTTGTGTCCAAAATGCACTTAATCCTGTGTCTGATCACATTCTCAGAGGAGTTTGCTGTACAGCAATAGTCTTGTAACTCCCCGTTTCGGAGATTTACGGACATTGTTCCTACGTGCCCTCGTGCGCGGGAAGGAAAGATAAAAAATGACTAGGCTCACTGAGATCTTAGAGTCCACCAAGCCAAAGACATTCATATTAGTGATGGAAGAGAATGGGTATGCAGCAGTTTCTGAAACCATTACTCCCACCTTCTCACTCCATTTTAGCAATTAGCAAAAGAGAAATTAGTGAAGAAGGCACCATTATTTCCTGCTAATAGGACAAGGAGGGCTGGACTCTTCTCCAGGAAATTGGCATTTTGTCAAATAATGTTTCCACTGACATGAACAGCTCTCTCATTTTGCTTGTAGGTTTTCTTTTTCTTTTTTTCCCCTCTGCCCTTGTCATCTTACCATAGAAGTAGGACTCTGTGGAGCATCCTGTCTGCAGGAGCRTTAGGAGACTGTATGACCATTGAGTAGGAGCCGTGTATGCATGCCCTGTGTGAGGGATCTGCTTTAATTTAATAATTAAAACTTGGTATCAAGAGTTTGGAAATGGCGGTGGAGCAGCACTTCACCTGAAATCATTTAGGCATTTTCTTATATCTACTGTAGCCTTTCTGTTACAGGGGATCTCCTGCTGGCCTGACAGAGAGTTGGTCTACAAACTACAAGGAAAGCACTATTTTCTGTTTTAAAAGAGGAACTTTATGTGATGCAGCTCCTACTAAATACTAAATTTCTCTTGCTTGGCATTCTTGTAGATATCAGGTGTTCTCAGCAAGAACCATGGCTCAAGAATGAGAAGTTTCTGCAACTCTAGAGCGACCTTTTTATGAAGCTTGTCAGGTAGCATACAGGACTTAGCTGGCAGCTTTAGAAAAAGACTGAGAAAGGCTGCCAGCTGAGTCCATCTCTAGCCGATGGCCAGTCTGGCTGCAAGTTCTTGTAGCTTCTTGGCCGTATGTCCCCAGGTATTGTATAGTTTTGAGATTTCAGTGCCTGTTTTCTTCACTAATTCTGTTGCATTTCTGGTCTGCTTTAGGAGTTTTCCCTCCAGCGACTGGACAACCTGCTGGATGACCGAGTCAATATCCTGGGATTTTCCATTTTCAACCAGTCTCATGCATTCTTCCAAGAGTTTGTCCAGAGTCTCAACCAGTCCTGGCAGGAGAACTGCGATCACGCTCCCTTTACTGGGCCAGCAGTAAGTAAACTCCTTCACATCAAACACAGCTTCCATTAGTCAAAAGCTGCAGTAGATGTGTCCGGAACATGTGTCAAGAGAAACCAAGGGGAAACTTATCTTTAATTCCCAAGCAGTAAGTTGAGATAGCTCATACTGAAGAGAGAAAGAAAAGCTCAACAGCTGTGAGTGACAGGAGGGAGGTTTCCTCTGAGCTGCAGAATCCCAGGGCTTTCTTGCAAGGGTTGAGAAGGCATCTCAGACAGGAGGAGGGAGCTGCTCGCTCTAATGCCATTCTCATTAATCACATTGCAAAGAAAGGAAATCAGACAAAATCATTCAAATTACAGATGGCTAGATTAGGTAATTAGAATTTAGGCTAAAACAGATGTTTGTAATTAAGTGTTTATTTCATTGAATAAAATCCAGATTGTAAAGTCTATTTCASAGGATTTTAATGGTTTAAATTCTGTGTGTTTTGTTTGGGGGCAAAGATACAGATGACAATATTCTAGGAAGGAAGGAAGGAAAAAAACAAAGCAAAACCACCAACTCTGAACSAACCCAACCTGCCCACATTTCCCTGGAGAACAGTTTGCCTTTAAAGATGGCCTTTATGTATGATATTTCTGTAAATAAAAACTACAGTGGGATTTTTCCACTCAACCATGCTGTTAATTTCTAGAAGGCCAGAACTGGCATTTTGAGGAAGCTGTGCTGCATCCAGTAAGGAGGGCTGAGATCAGGTACCACCCTTGCCTCCTTKGGAAATTGCACAGGGGAGAATGGTCCTGCCAGCTGTGTGTGCAAGGACTAGAGATGTGCTTCTTGCCCTGTTTGAATTAGTGACTTGCTCTCCATGTGAAGAGCCGGTCTGCTCCCTTTGCTGGAGCCTTACTCTGATGAACATCCATCAAGTGGCAATTTTCATCAGCAGCTTTCATCACCAAGAATTAGGCTTTAAGTTTTGAGGGAGGTCTCCTGAGACGGAGGAGGCTGCTAGGTAGTAGGCTTACCAAGTCGTTGGCATGCAGTCTGTTGTGCAGCTATTACACTGCAGGAAAAGTATAAAAACTACAGTGCTCTGCACAAATCAGGTGAGGCAGGCAAGGAAAAGGATCAATTTGTTAGCAAGCAAATTGGCTTTTTATGACAGAGTGACAAAGCTGTGGTTTAAAGCAAGAATGTAAGAGTAGCGAGAGGTTTTACAGGCAGTGTACAGAAACCTGAGGCCGTGTACCTGAGAGCAGGGACAGATATTCCCTCCTGAGTTGGCTTGGGGTGAGTTAACAAGATGCTGYCTCCAGCTCTGTCTGTGCTGCTCTGCTAAAGGTTGCAGCTTAAGGCACAGGAGCCCGTGTGGCTGCTCTCCATCCAGTGAGGAGCCAATTTTCATATCTGGTATGAGCTGGCGAGACTTTGGGACCTCAGGAGTTGTATTTGCTCTCAGAAACATTTTCATTTGGCCTTTTGTTATTAGTATGGGTACTACTAATCAGGAAAGCAATTGATAATCATGTATGGTAACCTGTAATTTGAATGGAATTCAGTCCACGGTTAAAATTAAGTGTCTACTGAAGAGCTTCGTTGAACAGAGGCCATGGTGAGGGATGTTATTTTAATATACTTTAATATATTCTCTTATAATATATTTTAATATATTAGTACTTGGCTGTAATTGTGCCTTTTAACTCATGCTGGCTAGTCCATTTCTAAGCCCTAGGTTGCTTGTTAACTGCCTAATGCCAGACTATTGAAGATGACCAAAATTTTACCACTGATCTGAGTAAGATCAATCAGGGTTAAATCTGTCTCTCCCTCTTCAAATGAGTCCTGTTGGTAGGAGCCAAAAGCTCATTGGAATGATTGAACCGGGTGGGATTGTCCCTGTCRGGCAGCTGGCAGAAATGCATAAACCTAATCGGGCTCGGGGAGAAACAGGAGGTTTCAGATGTTGGTGACCTGTCATCAGCCCCAAACGGGGTAGGATGGGGGGAATGAGCCTCAGGCTGGACAATGAATACTTTGCTGGGATCTGGGATGGCAAGAGGCTGCCCTCRGAAGTAGCCATGAGGAAAATGTCGCCTTCGTAGTAATGAGCTGCAACGGCTTAATTCCATCGGAGTCAGGAGGTGACAATAATTAAAAGCGAAATCTTAGTCACAGCAATGAACATGAGAGAGCAAATGACCGATTAGGAACTAGATCGGAAACATCAAAAATGTTGTGCTTGGCTAAGAAACACGGTGCGTGAGGCTTGCTGGACAGAAATCCGATGAAGGGCAAGCAAAGCAAAGGCAAGGAGGAGTGGGGGTGAGCTCCGTGGATTCTGGCCATTGCTTCAGCAGAGCCATTACAGTGCGGATAACAGCCGGCAGGAAGCCACAGGCTGTGGTGACAGACTAAATGGTCTCTGTGGGGTCTGACAGCCAACACCAAGGTGTCTGAGAGCAGCTAAGCTTCATTTCTTGCAAATTTACATCTCAGAGGTGCCTGAATGAGACTTCTTTGATGCTTAATAAAGGCTGGAGCATCGTAGTCATATTTTGTGTTGTGGATGCAGGTATAGAATCTTTATTCTGCCCATTCTTGGTGCCATCAAAGGGCTGAGAAAGTGTCTTCAGGGAACTGATAGAAGGGAATGGGACAAGCAAATAAAGAACAAGAATAATTGAAGAAATAGTGAGGAACTAGCATGCAGAGCTATAAGGGATAAGGAAACAAGCAAAATGGAGAAATGTCACAGGCTAGGACGGGTTAGGGGCTGGCAATGGGATCACATGTGCCCCTGTGATCCTTTGTGCATACTTGCACAAAACTGCAGTCCTCGCTTTTGCCCTTTGGTATCCTTCAGGTTGGTGTGGATGGGGCAACRACATGGAGCATAATGGAAAGCCTTATTTAATTGTCTATCCTTTAGTGCCAGTCCTGCAGCATCTCATTTTTTCCTTCCTTTGCCCCCAGCTCTCTTCAGCCTTGCTCTTTGATGCTGTTTATGCTGTGGTGAGTGCTGTGCAGGAGCTGAACCGGAGCCAAGAGATTGGTGTGAAGCCCCTGTCCTGTGGATCTTCCCAGATCTGGCAGCACGGCACCAGCCTGATGAACTACCTGAGAATGGTGAGAAGGGACTGAAGTTTGCCATGGTGTCACTAGCTAGTGCTTTTCCCTGCCAGCAACAAAAAATACATACGTACGCATTGATGTTGGCAGAGTTTTCAAGCGCAAGAATCGGTCTGTTTGAAGGTAGCACTGGGGAGGTGAAAAGAGGGGAGATCTGAGAGGTGGTTTGTCATTGGCCTTGGAACGACATGAAACTCTCCATCTTTCAGGCTTTGCTACAGAAAAATGAAATTCAATGATTTTTTTTTTTTTAAATAGTGAACGTTTCTCAGTGATTTGAGCTCTATTTTGAGCGAACTTAAGTTGATATAAGGTCATGCAGTACAACTGCTTAAAGATCAGTGCCAAGAAGTGAGTTTCCCTATGGAGGGGTCTGGTCTCCTTTGAACCTAAGACACTGGTTACTGGAACAGATCAAACGTCTTTCTGGCAAAAGAGCAGACCTCCAGGTTTAGCTCCATGAAATGGTTGGAGTTTGTCACTCTGATCCCTCAGAGCAGAACATAAACTGTATTTTTAGACTGGAGGCATGTGAGAGGGGCATACTTTCTGGTGCTGTTTAAGATGCAACTGAAATAATGAGAAGAAATTTCAAGAGACATTTTCACAAAGTGAGGATCAGCCAAACCTGAACCTTATGGTGCTTTGGCCCAGGCATGTGAACCCTGCTTTAAATCTCACCCTTAGCCAAAGACAAATAAATTTTCCAGCTTCCCCTGSCTCTTCCAGGAGGCCCCTTAGTTCAGTAATGGTTAGTGCACTGCACYTATTGAAAAGATGCTCCAACAGCAAGCGAGCAACATTTAATCTGCACCGCAAGGCTACACGATCACGTCAGCTCCCTTTGCAACGTGCTCCTGTGTTAAACATGAACCTGATGCAGTAAAACAGCATGTAACAGTTTGTGGAGGAATCCCCAGCTAGCGATGCAGTAAGATGCGATTAAAAGCTGGAGCTTGTGGCAGAGCCCTGTGTTGTTGTCTTTGGGATGGGGACAGACAGCAAGGGGCTGGGGAGGGCGAATGTCAAGGTGTGATGCAGCTTTCCTGGTGGGTTTTTCTGCTCCACTTCTCTCCATGCCACCCTAGCCAGGCTCTGAGAGCTGTATCCAACCTGCATTCCTCTGCCATCCTGTGTTTGGAGGGAGAGGCTGGGTGCTCAGGCGCTGAGCTGTCCCAATGGGCGCTGTAACTCACCGTCTCTTGGACAGGTAGAATTGGAAGGTCTCACTGGCCACATCGAATTCAACAGCAAAGGGCAGCGATCCAACTACGCCTTGAAAATTCTGCAGTACACGCGCAGCGGCTTCCGACAGGTAGGACTGGCCTCCTCGCCCTTTGCTGCTTGAGGTTGTGGGGTGCCCCTATTCAGGATGATTTCCATGTGTTTTGGGTGGGGAAAAAGGTGAGCATTGCCCATGAAATGTGGAAAAAGGTTGTATCAACCTTTCTCAGCTATTCTTCTGCTTCTGTGAGGGAAAATGAAGGGRGAAATTCCATGTCAGGTGCTGCATGCCATCTGTGCTTGGTATGTGGCATGCTGGAGTAGCTGCAAGATAATTTACCTCTGATTTATGTGCATACACCTCTTTAGGTTGTTTGTTTTTCTCGGACTTGGATTTGCTTCTTGTCACGTTGCAAGGCTCCTCACGTGGTTAACCCTTTTCCACTGTGCTGCCTTCTCTCTGAGAGATGTTTTTTGGATTGAGGTRTAGTTGGGGTACTGCATGGTACCACAGGTATGGAATTGGTGGGACTGAAGGACACGTTTGAGCAATTTGCATTTTATTGGTGAATCCGAATCTCTTTTGGGCAACAGTGGAGTCCTAGAAAGTGGATTTTCATGTGTATTATTTCTGTGCTGACAGCTTTATACCCCTCCTTTTCCTGGCATTGCCACTTTTTCAGAACACCACAGAGAACAAGCTATCCTACCCCACACCAGCACAGCAATTTAAGATTAGGAAGTCTCTTCTGCTGGCAGCAGCCAATTTTAGTCTTGGCAGGGATGTTACCTGCCAGCTCTTACCTGTCAAGTGCCAGCTCAACTTTGATGTTGCCTATAGCTCGCTGTGAGCCAGCAGAGGATCAGGGTGGCCTTTTCCCCACAGCGAGGTCTCTTATAGCACCACTGCCCTTTTAATCATTTCCTGAACCCAGCATATGCTGAGTAAAAGTGACAGGTCCAAAGCCACATGTGTTAATAAGAGTATCCATTCAGTTGCAGCGGGGGAACCAAGAGCTTTAACCCCTATGGCTGCTGTGTTTGTCATGTGCAGTGTCTGATGGCGCATCCCAAATGGGCTCTCTGGCCCATCTCTGAGGCAAGAGTCTCTGCTCCTCTTCAGCAATTCCAATCTGCCAGCCCTTCCAGGCATTTCCACAGGCAGGCTGCTCCATGCAGACCTCTAAAACACATCTCCTGGTCCTAAATCCTGCAGCTTTCCCCAGCTATCTCCCTGCGGATGCAGACGGAGCCACAGGGCTCAGGCACAGCATCTGGCGTGGTCGCCCACATGGTCTTGCCCTGCCCTCCCTCCCTCTATCCTTTGGGAAACCAAAGGCCTTGGGGCTGGAATGTCTCTGCCGTGCCACAGATGGTTATGTACTTCTCCAGCATCCAAGCTTGTTGTAATGAAAATAACTGAATAAATCATTAAAAATCATTTAATTAAACCCACCGTGAGGCAATGGGGTGAGGAACAAATATTCACATCCTGGAGACAATCTTGTTCCCGAGGGTCATATTAACTGATTTGCACAGACTCTTGTTTGAAACGCATTTATTCCCTCCTTTTTTTAATCAAGCTCGTGCTCTCTGCCCATTTCTCTCTCTCTCTCTCTCTCTCTCTCTCTCTCTCTCTCTCTCTCTCTCTCCCTCTCCCTCTCTCTCTCTCTCTCTCTCTCTCCATCTATCGAAGCTATAGGGACTTTCAGCTCATCAGCTTTGATAGAGAATTCACCAAGTCTTGAAGCTGATTCTGATCTCAGCCAGCAAACAAATTAGAGACACATAGATTTTCAAACTTGCTATTGCTTTTGGGCAGGGGGGGATGGAACTTCATGGCATTTAATTTTTAATATATTTATGTAATGCACCAAACATGTTTTTCCTGATTTAGCTTAACTAGTGGAAATTTTTCCCCAACCGTATGAGAACTGCTGTCCGTCCGTAGGATGCCTGATAAGGCACAGGCTCATTAATATGTCGTTGATCCGTAAATCTGACAAGGGCTGGGTTTGTAAATGTCATCTTTTTATTTTTTCCCTTTCTTTGCCCCTTTGAAAAAAGCCAACACTTTGCAGCATGTTTCTGGTGAGTGCTTTGCAGTAAAACAAGGGCTTAGGTTTGGCATTGTAGCAGGAGAGGGGGAGTGAAGGAGATATTGTTTGCAGGACCCCAGGAAAGGAGCTCTCTGGAACAACCCTTCGCAGTGGCCCTGCTCTGGCTGCTCTCTCCTGCTCCCTTCCTGTCCTAGGCATGGCCAATGAGTTGCTATTTAGCTAGAGGGCTTGGAGGATGCCCTGACCCAGAGCTGTGGCAGGGGGATTGCCTAATTGGTGTGGTAATGATGAGTTACAGATGAGCTAGCAGCTAATAACTTCGAGACCCTCTATCATCCCTGCCACGTCAAAACTTCTTAACTTATATGTGGCTAATCAGTCTCGATGGGACCTGCTCCTCTATTATTACCTCAAGCAAGAATTTGGGGACAGATCCCGCAAAGAGGTGATGCTCTCTACCTCCCAGGACTCAGTGAAATCAGTGTATCCCGGCTTCGAGTCCTTTCTGGACTAAGCTAGGTGTTGATCCTGTTGTCTGAAGGAATCTCTGGGAATAGAAGGGGTTGCAGGGAGTGGTGGGTGGTCTCAGAGKTGGGTTGCATGTGTATTGGTGGTTTTACAGGTTTGAGGAGATGGTGCTCTGTGCCATGCCCCTTCTGGAAAGTCCTTGTTGGTATCAGTGCTCAGTGTCCTTCAGGGCAAGTGAGTAGCATGACAGGCTTCTGTGGTGTCCTCTGAGTAGGTTCTTTGCTAGTTTGCCTTTTTTTCCACACAAAGATGCTAATGGCCTCCTCTTTTTAGGCACCTACTTAGAAGTACTTGTCTAATTGCATCTCTTACCGGAACAGTCCCTTTCCCGATAGCACTGAAAAGGATTCCCAAATGTATACCTGGTGAAAACTGATTGAGTTTGCTCTCCTTCCTTTTTCTGGAGACATGGGGGAGCAAGAGGTTCACCAGTGCAACCTCTACGGGACTGGGGCTGTTGTTCAGAGCCCGGAAAATATCTGTCATTTTCACAGTGGGAGTTTCCTGTCTCTCTTAAGAGATCCATATTGAGGATGTGAATTTGGGTGAGGAGCAGGGCTGGTAAGTGCCCCTGGTGCCTCTGAAGTCCATGGAGCGTCCTCTCCATGTCATCTCTCCCTGCCACCAGCTTCCTGCAGGCCTGCGGGGCACTGAGCAGAAGACTTCCTTAGCGTCATTAGTGTGAGCAGTGTTTTGCCATCTTGTGCTACAAGGAGCTTGAAAGCCTCGGCGTCATTAGTGTTCACCGTGAGATCTGGAGGAGCTGAACTCCTTGAAGGAGGGAGGCTGGAACGCCGCACTTCGCCTCGCGTCAGGCACTGGCAGTTTCCTACGAGAATAAGTGTCACCGTTTCCAAGAATGCCTGTTGAGGAGCAGCTAATTTGAGAAATCTTGCCTACCTGCAGAGATGGGGAAGTGTCACGAGCAATGTCACTTTTGTGCTTATTCCATGCTCTGTGTTTGCTCTTTGGGCTGGCTTGCGCTGAATCTGCCTGTTAGCTTCCTGCCTAGTGACAAGGACAAGCAACAAGAAACACGTCTTGCCTCGAGACACATGGCAGCCCTCGCACCGAGGACAGGCCAGGGGACGGGAGTGTCTGCAGAGAGCCGGACAGCAGGAGGGGACACGGCATGAGATGTCCCTGCTGGGGCTGTGGGCTGCCGCATGCCGCCAAGTTGCGTTGTTCCTGTTCTAAAGGTGCAGAGCTCCAGCTTGCAGTCAGGTGGTTATGTCACTCTCTCTGCTCTGCTGGAAAAGGTACTCACTTCAGCGCTTGTGATCATTAGAAACCCTCCTTTAATTTTCAGCCTGTTTATTCCTGGCTGGTTATATCTATTTATTTTTGTGCCAACACTATCGTTTTAGCTTCAAAAGCTGTTCTACTACTTGCTATGGACCTCCTCCACCTGCTGTATTTATATAAACCAATCACATCCTCCTTTAAAAACTCCCAAATCCTAAAAACTCCTGAGTGCTCCTCCAGAGCCTTAACAACGGGGCCATCTTATCCAAACCTGAATAGAACGTTTGATTGTTTGATTGTTTAGAAAACATTTGCTTGTTTTCTAAAGCATTTTTCAGATTAACACGTTTGCTGTTTTTCAGAGGTCCTTTACATATAGATACGAATAAAATCACCTTGGCCTCTGTCTTGCAGTCGGAGAGAGCTTGAGGATCCCAGATACATACTGATGCATTAAACTTCAGAAATACCAAACTGCATGAGGACACAAGTAGTGTCATTATCGTACTGGCAAGGGGGTCAGTGGTGAGCTGGAAGAAGCCCAGAATGAGGTGGAAGAACCCACAGAAGTGTTTAGCCTTGGCGCGGTGTTGAAAGCAAGGTCAAATGCACTGCGCTGTCAGAGGAGGAGGCAGTCAATTAGTCTCAATATGCCAGCAGGGGAGGGACAAATTTGAGAACAGTGAGGGCTGTTGAAATTAAAGTTAATCTGTCACTAATCTCTGGTGGTGAAAACTGGAGGAAAGAAGAATTAGGCAGGGTTTATGAGTGATCGCTCACTCAGAGATGCAATTGCTGCAGAGGGTCTTTTGCTTGGCAGTCACAGCAAGAGCTTTGTGCAGAGCCAGGGAATGCGAACCAGAACAAATCCATCCTCTTGCACCTGTACAATTTAAGTTGTGCTCCAAGTGCTCTGTGTCCATGAAGTAAACACTAAATCTCCTGATCTGAGACTGTCCTTACTAGAGATTAGCCCCATGCTGCGGTGTCACTGTGCTGCTACAAGCTCGCTATAGTTAAGGCCCAATGAGCTACGGAGAGAAACAGGCTCCTGCCTCTACTGCCAGTGCTCTGACACATCCGTCACTGCTCTGATCTCCCTGTTTGTCAGGCAAGGCTAATGAGTGCTCAGCGCTTTTCATGTTCCTGGTGAGCCTTGAAGAGTTAATGCTTGCAAAACACTTGGAGGTCCTTGCTGTGATAAGTGTTTCTAGTGGAGTGATATTAATATTGTGGAGGGGGTGGACTGACAACCGAGGAATAATCTTTGTTGTGTCATCTGCAGAGTAAACAAGACCTCCTGTAGGGACTCAGCTGCCTCTACCTGTGCAGCTACCTCAAGGTGTCTCTATCTCGGCCAGGAGCGGAGAGAAATGCATGCCCCTGTCCTTGCTTTCCATGCCTTGCTGCAGAGACTTGGACTGTAACTGGTCTGGTTCTTACTCCCCCATTGCCCAATTGTTCCTCTGCCTAGAGACAAGGAGGCTCTAGAATTAGGATCTGGAGATTTCTGAGGCTCTTCAATTTCAACCTACAGCCAAGAGGGAAAAAAAAAGCCTGCCTTTATCTCAGCTTCCAGAGCAATTCAAGTGCCCGTCAGTGCAGTAGCACAGCATCGCTGCAGTTTCAGGTTATGTTCCATTCAGATGTACAAGCTGGGAAGTGAATCTGAGGTCTTCAAGTCATCAGTCATGCCAGAGGAAAAGCACTGCCAAAAAGAGCTCCTGAGTACATGGGGCAAATCCTAGGGCGGTGTAAATCAGCATGGTTTCCATCCATTTCCGTGATGATGCACTAGCCTGGACCGTACCTCTGCGTTGCTATCCACCCACGTCTTTGAATGTAATAGGATTACTCTTCGAAGGAAGAGAAATTGATTTGTTCCTATCGGCCTGACAACTGTGGCACGGAAAAAGGATAACCTGCCTGAGACCGACAGTGTCCCTAACCGCTTGTATTAGCGTGAGGGAATTGTGGAGCAGATGCTGGAGGTGTTCATCTCCCTGTCCAGTCCTCTGAGGGAGTTTAGGCCCTGGGAGTCTAAAATTACATTCTGTGAATATTCTTCCTCCTTGCTGTAGTCAGCCACTGGTTATGTTGAGTTACGGTTGAGTCACGATGTTCTCCTGAGCGCTGAAGCGGGGAGCTGTCCCCTCACACTGATGGCGTGACTTGAGCTTACTGCAGTGACATGGATGCTTGCATGAGGTGAATTAACCTGTCCGTGGAACTGTTGGGCGTGATGAGCTTCAATCAAGTGGTAATCATAGTAGTTGGCATCCATTATACCAGGCAGAGAACAGATGAGTCACAGTGTAGCACTGTTGAGAACATGGCTTTATTTCATACCTGCTCTTAAGGTGAAGGTGCTTGATCAAGGTCAGAAAGCATTTTGCCCCAGATCAATGCTACTAGTCTCTGCTTCTTAATAGCAGAGTCTGTGATGCTGCAATAGTCCTTTAGAAGTGTTTTCTTTGCTACAAGGATTGATAGCACTCTATACCAGCTTTTAATGACACTGTGTGGAGGAGAGCGAGAGGTTGTGCTTGTGTTCAGGCAGGTGAAATCCTTTGCTGGAAGTCACGGAGATAGTAGAAGATGGTGCTGGCCATGGGGCTGCTGGTAAGACAATCCCACTGCTACGATGCAGGTGCCTGGGACCCTAAATACGCCTTTCAGGGCTGGCTTGATGGTTATCAGTCACAATAGCCGTATGGTGGGTGCGTACAGTAATTTCTCCTGTAAATTTGATTATCGTGCTCTTTGTGTTTCCAGATTGGCCACTGGCATGTTTCCGAAGGGCTCAGCATGGACAACAGAATCTTCTCCTCCAACGTATCAGACAGCCTGTTCAATACCACACTCATTGTCACAACCATCCTGGTAAGTGAGGGGAGTCACCTACAGTTCCCATTAGTTCTTTACCAGCCCAGTGTTTAGGGGTGTCAATCAGCTAGAATATTATTTCCTCCTCTTCCCCCCTCAGCCCCCAGCATGCAGCATTGCACACTGATTTTATAAAGAACAGAAGATCAAATCTCTAATTACAGCACTGAGGACAATTCATGACAGTGTAATTAAATTCAAGTTGATGTTTCATATGGAAATGATATTTGATGAGTTCAGAAGCAGCTGGGGAGAGGACTGGGATGGGGATAAGTTGCCATTTTACATTCATCTGTGAATGATGTTCTTGCTCTGTGTACAGCTGGTAAGTTGAAAGGGACAGTTGTCCCTTCTATACATAAAATTACTAAAATAGCCTTCCATGGGTGTAACCTGAGACTCTGCATCTACAGGCATTACTGTCCACATATAATGAAATTCCCCCTTCATTTGCTTCTTATCCAGCACTCTGCTACCTATCCCGTGACTTTTTCTTCTAGTGCCTCTGTTCCTTCTTAAAGATGTTTTAATATCTCCTGTGTAACTCGGAGCAGTCACAAGGCTGCTCTATCATCTTTTAGTTGGAAAAAGTGACCAAAGTATGCCCGCTGAGCTCTAACTTATTCCCTAACATGGCATAAATTTGCTGTGTATCCCTGGCACGGCCAGGGAATATTGCTGTAGAAATGGCTCTATTGGCTTTACAGTCCCTTGGGTTCCCAGGGATGGCTTGCAGCAGCGTTCAGGCTCTCTTAGAGCATGGTCAAATGGAGATACGTGGGCTGGAGATGGCCCTGGGTGCATATTGTTGTCCGGTGCCATGCTGCTGGGACTCCTCAGCTAAGATGGGAATGACAGCTGCCCAGTTTCGATGCAGGAAAACCCTTACTTAATGCTGAAGTGGAACCATCAGGAGCTGGAGGGCAACGACCGCTACGAGGGCTTCTGCGTGGACATGCTGAAGGAGCTGGCGGAGATCCTGCGCTTCAACTACAAGATCCACCTGGTTGGCGATGGAGTGTATGGAGTCCCAGAGGCGAACGGCACGTGGACAGGGATGGTCGGGGAGCTGATTGCTCGGGTAAGTGAATTAGCCCTTCTCTTTAACTCAGCTCGAGCGGGACTTGGCAGTGAAAAGCCCTGATGCTTTATTAAGTGCTCCGAGATGATAAGGTCAGATTCGGGTTTTGGTTCATTTGTGAGACTCTGACAGGAGGTTCTCCATTTAATGGAGTCTCCTAATTGCAAATGCATTTGTATCGCTGTGACAGCTTTTGAAGCAGACGAGCTAGGGCCCAGTCAGGGGGCTCTGGTAGGGGATGTCTGCTCTTGCTGGAAGACTGGCCTAGAATTTGAGAAATTGAGCTCCCTGGGTAAGAGCTGGTTGCAGAACTGCGCTTTTTTTTTTTTTTTTTTTTTTTTTTTGCATTGAGTGCAAGAAAAAATGAATGAAATTTGAAGTAGGCCAATATGCAGACTCTGGAGGTGGAAATTGTAGAAAATTTCCAGTAACAGACTTTTTGGACAGGGAGTAAATATCACACTTGTACCCAGCAAAGTTTTGACTGATTTGTTTCAACACCTTAACTTTTGGTATCATTTTTGGCGGGGAACATTCTGGTTTGCTTGAAATACGTAGATGGAGTTCTTTTCACAGCTCTGATCCGAGGTGTTGCAGCACAGCAAGTAGACTGAAAGCTTGATGCTTTTTTCTGGGTTTGACAACAATTTTGTGTTCGTGTGTGCTCGCTCAGGCTGTACCCCCGTCTCTGTTCATGTTTTGCTCAACAGCTAAACGTAGTCCTTCCACAGGCATCCTGAGCAACAGACTTCCTAAAATGCTTCAACCAAGTGTCTGTAGTTGGGATTGGAATGAGGGGCTTAAGTTCACACAGGACAGGGAATATACTGACTCCAAAGCCCTGCTTAAGCAATGTCCTCTCTCCCGTAGCATCCTTTCCTCAGCAGTGCGATAGTGTTTGGCGCCAGCTGAAATTCTACCTCTGTCTGGCTCTTCCGAGGAATTTTCTTTATGGTTGTTTGCAAATGCTCTGGGCTATTGGCATAGTTTTTGTACATCTACATTTATATATACATATATGCATGTACATATACAAATACATATACAACTGTTCTGCGATCTTTCTTTTGGGAGGCAAGCAGGAAGGCATGCAAAGCAGCATGTGATCTCTGCAAACAAAGGGAAGGAATAGCCATCAGATTTTTGGCCGATAACCTTGGCAGTGCCTCTCTATCAAATGGGAAATGCTGGGGGTTTATTTAGCGGGGAGAGAGATAAGTGTTTTAACTTCATCTTCACATAGAAATTTATTTCTTGAGCTCTAGCCTTATTTAGGAGGATTTTGTGCTTCAGTAGGACAGCTGGCAAATCCTGTGTGAAGCTGAATCAAAAATGAGAGAAGAGAAAAAGCTTTCTCTGCTTTGTTCTTGCTAAACCTTTTAAAGTAATTCCATTAGTTTCAGCTAGTTTTTTAATTGTTCCGAGGAACTGCAGTTTGACTTAGTTTAGCCAGGACAAATCTGGCCGTGGTCATGCTGTTTATTTGGGATTGTTTAGGATTTTGCTTTTTGAGGTCATTTCACTGCCCTAGGGGGTTCACTTTGCTTGGGATAGCCCAGAAGAGGGTTTGTCCTTGTTCCAGCTCCTTATTTATTTGTGAAGCTATATTAAGGACCACTCCTAACAGAAGAGCTAGGAGATGATATGTTGGGTTCACACATACTTTCTCAGTGCATTTGTTTCCTAAGAGCTCTGCACCAGATTGTGTGCTCTGCTGCCCAAGAAAGTGATTCTTACCTGCCCCTGATCAGTTGGATGTTGGATATCAGTAAAATCCCCAGATCTGTGTGGTATGTTTCCACTACGTGGTGGTTTTTTTGGTTTTTTTTTATCTCTAATCTGAGGAATGTCCTCAGAGCAACTATGTGCTATATGAGAAAAACATTTTATTTTATTGCTTCTAAATTAACCAGCCATTGATTTATTCTTATGTGCTGAAAATTCTATTACAGCTAATTGTGCACTATAATATGATTGAGAGGAAGCTATATAAACATAAATTCGTTGTTGACCCAAATTCACAAGTACATATCTTATCGACTTGCTCACAAAAGTAATTAAGAGCTAAGGAACACGGGGAGCAGCA
The DNA here is from genome assembly GCF_003342845.1 of Nothoprocta perdicaria. Lineage (NCBI taxonomy): Eukaryota > Metazoa > Chordata > Aves > Tinamiformes > Tinamidae > Nothoprocta > Nothoprocta perdicaria. Next base: position 787,053 of record NW_020455217.1, on the reverse strand, counting down.
TGGCATGGGGGTTAGTGGACAGGCTGCAGATACTTCCACATCTGGGTCAGCAATTTGACTCAGCACACCTGTAAATTTTGTTACAAATTGATGGAGGTTTGGCTTGGGAAAAATCACTTGGAAGGGCTCAGACCTCTTCCTAAATAAAAGATGTCCCAAATTGGGAAAGATTGGTCCCACTAGGGATAAAGGGCAGGAAGCCTGAGCTCCTTTCTGGACTCCATCAGTGAGCAGGGACATAAAAGCCCTTTTGGATGGTGTACAGTTAGCCTTGCCAGATCCTGGAACAGAAGACTTCAGTCTCGGGCAGTCAGGATGACACTTTACACGTGTGCTATCTGTACCAAGAAAAGCAGAAGAAACAGTAAATCTTGTTGTCTCCTCTTGTTCGGTGTCATAGCCTTCAGGAACAATAGGGAAGGACTGAAAGAATTATGTTTCAATTCTTCCCATTGCCGTATAGTCTCTCTCTCTTTGAATCCCAAATGGTTGTCTCGTCTTCACTTTCTTTGCTTTCCATTACATCCTCAAGCTGGAATGAATTCACTAGTCCGATATGAGCCGGTGAATGTGTTTTTAAGGCAACACAACAGCTTTCTCTTTGCTGAAATTGTATTTTTGTCTTGGTCGTGGCGTGTACCTGGTGCCTGTACGTACATCAGCAATGAGCCTTGTTGATGAGCTACCTTGCTGTCCTGGCCAGGCTGATGTGAGCTTGTGCCCAGAAGTCCCTCAGCAGCAATTCCTGCAACTCCCCGTCTCGGAGTCACTGGTGGAGAGCAGAGCTAGGCTGAGCTGACAGGGGGTGGTTTGGCTAGGTTTTGCCAGGAAGCTTTACTGGCAAGCGTCTGAAACTGCAGTGACTCTGCAGAGCCTCCTCGGACATCTGAGCTCTGCTGCAAGCAGGGATCAGCCCCCGCGCTGCTGGGCGCCCCTGTCCAGAGCATCTGGCTCTCTGCTGCTGTGGCTGGTGCACGTGCTGAAGAGGTTGGCACCTCTCATGCCACAAGGACTGTCTCTAACTCGGCAGGAGCAATGCTAGGAACTTACAGGACTTTTTGCCTTCAGGGGCCGAGGTTACTTTTTGCCTGCTGGTCGCTGGATGCTGGCAAGGTGTTTTGCAATCAAGTAGATTGGCTCTCGCCTTGTTCCGCTCCAAAGCAGTACTGGCAGGAAGGGGATGGGAGCGGGAAGGAGGGAGAAGCTATTTCCAAGCTGGCAGAGTCCCCTCCGCGCTGGGGAGTGGGTGTTGGTGCTCGGCGAGCAGAGCTGCGCGCGGGCGAGGGGAGCGGGGGGCGCGGGAGGCATCGGCAGCGCTGACGTGCGAGGCTGCGGAGGGGCACGCGCGGAAGCGACGCAGATCTGGGTTGGACCGAGTGCTCGAGTGCCAAGCAAAGCCCCTTCCCCCTCACATCTGTAAAATGCTACTTTCTGCTCAGAGCTGGAAGCAGCAGGATTTGCAGAGCTCCCTCTGTAGCTAAGACGTGCTGACCTCAGGGAGGCCCCAGAAGCTGTGTGAACATCAGGAAGCAAAGTTGAAAGCGTGAAACGGATGATATTCAGGCAGAGAGGATGTGGCTTGCGATTCCCAGATCAGAGTTTGTTGCCGTCAGAAATCAGCTCTTGACTTGCCTGACTCCTGAGCCGGGAGGGAAGGTCAGGCTTTGACGGCGCACGGCCAAACGGGGCTGCGAGGACTGCAGGTCTCCACTGCGGGACGCGTCTGGCGGAGGAGGAGGCAGATTTGCATCGAGTTGTGCATAGGTCAGAGCAGCCTTGGAAGCTGCTGCGAGCTCGGACCTTGCCACAAGTCCTGAAAGGATTGACGTTGGCTAGGCAGGGAGCGAGCGTGAGGGATTGAAAGCCCTGAGAGCCCTCACACCTCCGCCGGGGCTGCGGGAGCGTCCGAGCAGGTGGAAGGTACATCCCGTGGGAGCTCCCGTGCGGACAGAACGGAGAGCCTGGAGGGCGGCAAGGCTGCACCCCCAGCACGGGGTGCCAGGGAAGGGCAGCTCCGCCGTGCTGAGCTGCAGCCCTGCAGGCAAAGCGACAGCGATGGATTTGAATCATATTTCGCATAGGAAAGAGCAGCTTTGGAGATGCTGCTGCCTGTGTGGTCTGGAAATGCCCCAAAGGGGGAACAGCAGAGCCCACAGATTCCCTGAGGGCATCCCCTGTCASCCCTGGGGTGGATGGTGGCCGGGTGAGGGACAGAGCCCCGGCATGGGTGGCTGTCACCCCACTGAGCAGGGTAAGGATAGGGCCAGGATGCTCCTTTGCATGAACCCCTTGTGCTGGCCACATCGGGGAATGAAAACGGCCCTAGAGCTTAAGAGAATCACCTTTGATGTGGTGTATTTGACATTTATCGAGCATGTGATTTTGCTGGTGGAATCATACTCAGTTTGGAGAACTGGAGGAAGAAAGCTGTTGTCAGAATAAGCTGTGTCTTCATGAGGGGCTTTGCTGGTAGCGCTCTCACTGGGACAATAGTACCTGTAAACCCTTTTAAGTCAGACAAGAGAGGTTTAGGAAGCTTTAGGCTTTCCCTGCAGATAAAATTCCCCATGTGCCATGTTCCATAGATGAATTGATCCCATCTTTGTAATCTGCTGGTGTTTACATAGGGCTTAAATGCTCACACTCCATGCTATGATTATTGGTGCCTTTTAAAAACCCTGTGGGTAAATGTCTGGCTAGACAGAAATTCTTCCTAGCTCGTAATTCATTCCAGCCTAAACCTCCAGGAATATAATAGCTGCTTGCAAGCAATTGCAAAACCTGGCACTGGGTTTGTCCAATAAAGCAGCGCTGCACGGACTGTGAAAGATACATTCCCCTTGACCCCTGCACTGTATTTATGGCATTTTGCAGCTCTCTTAGCCTTTCTTTTCCCTCTTCTTCCTCTTGCAAGCCCAGAAACACTGCACTCCTTTTACCTCTCAGAGCTCCTACCGTTTATTGGTCCTTTCTCTCTGCTTGGCTTTAAACGGGCAGGTACTTTGGGAGAGGAAGGAAGGAAACATCTGGAGAACCTCTGCCAGCAGGTGATGAATGCTATTTTTTCTTGTGGGAAGTGAGTGCAGCAGCAGATTCAGAGAGCCTGCTAAGAGAGGCACACACAAATTTGCCTTTGCATGGTGCATTTACAACTAGGGCATGGATCCTGGGAGATAAGCTGCATATTTTATTGAGTCTTCAGGCCTTGATGGTGCCTTGGCTTCTGCGCACACCTTATGAAATGCAGAGACAGAAAAGTGCAAACTGTTTCCCCTGTTTCTCTTGATCCACATTGTATAATCACCCTCCCGCAAAAGAGGTAAACAAATATGCAAGGGAATGAAGGATACTTCGTTTTCTACAGAAAGCAATTATAGACATTAAAAGAGCTATAGTAATAAAAATAATATTTAAAATTCAAATCCCTTATCTATATTCCAAGGCTATTAACATTGGAAGAAATCCTTTTTTTTTTTTTTTTTTCTCCCCTAATGTCGTTTTCTTTGCAAGTCAATCTGGATTAATTTTTGCTCTGAATTTTTTTTTTTTTTTTCGGTGATTGCTTTTCGATTTTGGAAGTCTTGGATTGGGAGACTTTCAAATGTCATGACATAGTGTGTGTTGATAATGATTCTGTTTTGTTATAATTTCCTACCTGTGTTGCTCTGTCCCAAATGGAGGGCTGCCCACCCTTCAGGAGCAGGGTGTTCCCCAGGACCTGCCTCTGTTGCTTCCTTTCCTTGCCCTGAACTGGCAATCCTGATTTTTCTCTGCTTTCCTTTCCTCTCCTCAGAAAGCCGACCTGGCAGTGGCTGGGCTGACGATTACCGCTGAGCGGGAGAAGGTGATTGATTTCTCTAAACCATTCATGACTTTGGGAATTAGCATTCTCTACCGAGTTCATATGGTAAGAGACTTATTTTATAACCGTTTATGTGGTTCCATTATTTGCTTGCAAACGTGCCTGGTTATGGAAGAATAATGAATGACTCATAAAAATATTTTGGTTTCTTATTTAAACGCAAATGTGCTGGACCTTTTATTTCCTTCTCTCCCTCTCTCAATTTCTCTGCCTTGTTTCAGCCTTAGCTCCCATCATTCAAACCTCCATCCCTGTTAGTTCCCTGTCCTCTCCAAGCACGCAGAGCTCTCGGGCATTAGGAGAAGTTTGGTGAGCAGAGGCTGTTAACTCAGTGCCCTCTGGTCACACAGGTGGTTTTTTGGCAGTGCATAACCTGGGTAGAGCCCTGGGCTGAACCTGGTGGTAGAGCCCGTGGGACCTTGTGCRAGCCATGCATGTGTCATTGCCTAGGCCATGCTGGACTCCCAGYTCTTCTCCTGCTCTCTTATTTACAAAGCTCTGAAGGGCAGAGATTTTCCTTGGTGACACCTGTGTGTCCCAGGTGTCACCGCGGGCAAGCTCTGGCTCTGAGGCCSTTTGTAACAGCATATTGCCTTATTCCCACTCTGTTTTGAATACATGTTCCATGTGATGCCACGTGTGATGGGAATTAGTGTCTTGCTTTTTCCCACTTGGCTGCTCAACAACAGCAGCCAAAAGGATGGAGCAATTTGAGCTGCATCTCACAGTCCCCCCTTGCTCAAATCACAGGGCTGGTGAAGATGTAGTATGAACAGGAACAGACTTGCACATGCATCTCTGTGCTGAGTTCCTCCTGCCAAGAATAAACAAGTAATTAAAATGTAGTTAAAATTCTGTTTCTTCTGGTACGTGCAGAATTTGGGATCAATGGGTTAAGTGATCAGAAAGGTTCAGACTCTTTTGTTCCTCCAGTGATCAAGTACTTGCAAATCTCTCTTTCCCTGTCACTTGCTTTATTCCATTCCAGCTGTCCCTATGTTGCAGACTGTTTCTTTGGATATCACTCRGTTGCACATCAAATAGAAACTGTTTTTTTCACAATCTCCTCCACGTGCATTTTTGGAGTTTGGKATTGGGTAACGTGCATGTTCTGTCTTTGATTTTCTGCTGTAATGTTGAGCCAGGATGGTGTGAGGTTGGTGTAGCTCCACTCTGGAGAATAGCAGTACAGGGCTTGCATGTGATCCGCTCGTGAGGTACTTGCTGTTCCTGCTGTGCAAGCTGGATAGAAATGTTATCTGACACGTTTAGCTAGCGTAAGGTCTGCAGGACAGGGACCATCTGCACCTCTCTGCTGGTACACCAGCAATGCAACAGGCCACCTTCCAGTCTGGCCTTTGGACCTCATATTGAGAGAGTCTAAGAAGTGTTAGCCGATAGTCCCTTGCCGTCATGGAGGACTTGCTCTTCAGTTGCATCATGAAGGAGCCAGAAGAGACCTTCTGTAGTTGGTTTTTCCAGATGTCAGGCGTCCAGATGATGGCAGGAGGAATGCAGGGTCTCTCATAGTCAGTAGTGTCACTGTACAGGAAACCGTGTCTTTCTGTGGGGTCTYGCAAGCACTTTCCTCCCTCTCCAGCATTTAGACTCTTTGGCCAGACTTCTCCTGCCTAGCATGAGCAGAGCATCTGAGAGCTGTGTGGCAATTAACTAATTAAACTGGTAAATATTTATTCTACAGCGAAAGGCAAGGTAGCTAATTGCTCTGTGTTTTCTGGAAGGATTTAGTTTGCAAAGGAGATGAAGGCAGCCCCACAGCCAAATCTGGTTTTACCCTCTCCCTWCTCCTGCCTCCTCCCCAACAAATATCTTTGCAGTGTCAAAAATAAGCACTGTCATATGTTAATCACAGCACGGATGAGACTTTGCTTAATAAACAAGCACAAATAAAACCCTGGCTGAGGAGTTGCCTCCATGCCCTAGTTGCCTCCCAATGTGATGACATTTTATTTTAATTTCCACATAACTCTAGCTGCAAATGACTTCTCCCTCCCCTTCTCCTCCTTCCTCCCCCAGCTTAGCCACCACGTTGCATGTCTCTCTTATCACACATAACCAAATATGGCAGCTTTAAATGGGGCTGTCATTTCTCTCAATTTCATTTGTTGTGATATAATCAAGCATGGATTTCTGACACGGGGACTCTAATAGGCTTTCTGACTTGGGGGCAGCTGAAAGAAAAGGCTTGTTCTCTTTTATTATTTTCCCGCTCTGGCCGGTGCGTGGGATCTCGTGGACAGCAGGASACAGGTGACAAGCCCTGAGCTGTCACTCTGCTCAGCACAGGGCCGAGCGCTGGTGTCCGATGTCATTTCTGCAGAGAGATATGTTGAAATTTTTGCGTGCGAGCCCTAGAGAGTCCTTAGTTGGGAAAATTGCTTTTAGACTAACTGACCTRAGGCTGAGTTATTCTTTTCTTCTTCCTTAATGAGACAGAAGAGGACACTTTTGACGACTTTTTAAGGAGCATTTATTAGAAGTGATGTAGGTATAGCTGCCTGTTTTGCCGAGAGGGAGCAGACAAGCTGTGGAGTCCCTCTGGACTGCTTTTTGTATGTGTRGGTGAGTCTGCAGGCCACGCAGGGAGGTCTCTTACAGACCTACGGTGTGTGAGCACACCGTGTAGCTCAGCATCTCCTCTGTTCATGTATATTCTGGATATTCGGCCACTGGTATCTGCTCCCTCCAGAAAACTCTCTTCCCTAATTGCAAATGACTTAGAGGAAGTGCTGAATAGGGTAAATGAATCTCCCATGCCTCCATCTGAGGCGTTGCAGGAGGTCTTCATCAATTATTGGATATTTTGAACACTTCTATTCCAGGAAAAATATCTCTTCCAATTAACAAAGCTGTATTGGGACCTGCTAAAAATATCTGATAGACACCAGATATTGTCATTCCCATCTTCAAAACAGAGATAAGAGAGAATTTGCACCCTCCGTGGGAACAGAGCATCTTTATTCTTATCCACTACTGTGAATGAAAAGAATTTGTAGCAGCAGCTTGAAAATGACTGTAGCTGAAAAGACCCAGAACTACTACTTAAAAATCACCGGAGAGAATCATTGCTAAGTCTGGAATTTAAAGCTTCCAACTCGATTTCTGTAATGAGTATAATTTATTGACAAACTGCCCCAGAAACATAGAGAAGACATGAAGGCTCTAATTACAGAAAGGAGCTTTGTTGCGAGAACATCTCACAAGGGAGCCTCCGCTGTTACCTGGGCATACTTGAGAATTTCCCCTTGTCCACATGATGTGAGATGCCAGGGAAGTATAAGTTCCTTGGATGAATCTTCTGCTTGAGAAGCTCTAGCTCGTTTGGCCAAGGGTAGAAAGACCTTAATTCAGGCCCAGATGTTAGGTTTGGTAATCATTTGTCTATCTCTGAGATTCTGTGAAGAATAGAGGGAAAAGCAGAATGTGGCAGCAATTAACCAAAGAAAAAGATAAAAGAACAAAAGAAGAATGTAATCTCTTCCATGGTTTATCGGATTCACTCACATGCTTATACCACACAATATGTGATAACTCCATATAGGGAAGAAAGCTAGTCTTGAAGAGATACATTCTGGAGTTATCCTCACGAGAATATGAACCTTTTCTTGGGCAATAGTTTTAAATTAACCCAAAAATGAAGCAGAGTGTTCTGAACCACTGATTTTTAATTCATCTATTTGTTAAAAGGCAAGATTCTCTCTAAAAGGGGGAAAAAAAAAAGAAAAAGAAAAAGAATTTTTTAAAGTATAGATCTCAACCTCAAACACTTCTTGTCCTTGAGGATATGGAGTAAGTGATTATGGTTTGGATCTTGGCTTCCTACAGGGCAGGGATTACTTTAGAAAGCTTCTGAAATATTCTGGTCCCAGCTGGTACCTAGAGTTCTGAATATCACAGTAGATACTTTTATTGGAGGAAGTTTTTTTGCAAGTACTACTTCCTTCTTTTAGCAGCATCTTCATAAGACTTCATAAGAACTACCAAAACCTTGTGAAAATTGTATTTTTTTGCATAAATTCAGGCATATTTCAATATTAAAACAGTACTTTTATGGGAACAGAATTTAAAGTGACCCTCTTGAGCTTAGGGGAGGAAAAAAGTTCCAGCTCTATTTCCAGAGGATTTTTGTGAAAATATTAAATCATTCTCTGCCTTTGGTTTAAGCATAGTTCTTTAAAAAAAAAAAAAATAAAATAAAATAAAAAAAAAAAAAAAAAAAAAAAGAAAGCATGGTTGTATGACAATACTGGGTGTTATATGGCAATTGAGGTCAGATGTTAATTATTGCTAGCTGTTTTTAGTTCGTGTGGTGTCACAGATGGGTAGGATAGCACAGTGGACTAAGGAACTGTCACATCCTGGAGCTGGCTGTGTCCCAGAGGACATGCATATGCACACCTGGGAGGTGTTCAGCTTGGAAAAATTTCTCCTGGAGATTCATCCTCCCTTTGTACAAGTTTCATGAAACTTGACAAGATTTCAGGGGCAGCAGTGGAAAGTTTAAGTTATCCTAGGAGAATACCAACCCACTGTTTCTGTCAGTGAGGGTCTTATTTTTCAAGTAAAGGTGGTTTTACAGGGGAAAAAAAAGGCAGGAAATTCTGACGCATCTTGAAGATAAAAATACCATGTTCCCTGAGATAAAAGTAATCATTTTATCAGGTTATGTAAAGAAATAACAATTCAAGGCTGAAGAAAGAAAAATAGAAATATTGCAAACGTTTCCTTTATTCCACTCTCCATAGGAATATTTTCTCCCACTTGGCTTTTTGCAAAGGACAATCCACCCACCTCTCAGCTCCGGCATATTCCCCACAGGGGACCCCTTCTGGGTGTAAAGACCGCCTGGATGAAGCAGGGCTGCACATCTGGGCATCCCCTTTTGAGGTTCTGCAAGATGAGAGGTGAAGGGAAGCTCCAAGGTCACGTTGTCCAGGAGGTGACAGTAGCCCACACCGTTCTTAGCAAGGACAGGAGCCCTTAGGCTGCCAATTGTGTGTCTCTAAAAGGCTTTATACCATTGTGCATGGCCCTAGCATGGCCTCTAAATTTTCTTTCTTGACAATTTACCTGTTTCTGTTTGCCTGGAGGAACAAAAGTTGTTGATGTGGGAAGAGGAGACATGTCCACCTGGTGAGATGCAGGACTCGGTGATCTGTGTTTCCGTGATGTCTCACCCGAGTCCTGTGCAAGACCTCTGCAAATCCCCTTTCCTTTACTTCCCGTCGATTGCTCCCGTCTTCTGTAAGCATCAGGGCAGACGTGCTTCCTTGTGCCATTTTTAGCAGTGCCAATTAATTTAATGAAATAAACATAGGTGAAACTCTTTCTTCGCTTCCCTTCCAGGGCCGCAAACCTGGCTACTTCTCTTTCCTGGATCCCTTTTCACCCGGCGTCTGGCTCTTCATGTTGCTCGCCTACCTGGCCGTCAGCTGTGTCCTCTTCTTGGTAGCTCGGTAACGTGGCTCGCATCGCTGTTCCTTTCCTCGCGGTGCCATCTAGCGTCATGCGCTTGGCCCCGTGCGGGGAAGCGTGGCAAGACCCCTGGGCCATGCACCTGGAGGCCACAGTGCCAGGGGCGAGGGTGTCCCAGCTCCGCTGGCCTCTGCCCTCCAGGGTCTGCGCCTTTGCCAAGTAGACCTTGGACCAGCCTTTTGCACCAGTACGAGTATTTGTCTTGATGCTGTTCTGCAGTCAGGTGTGATATGTTTGAGTTTGCTGTTGATGTTCATTCTCCGGCAAGGAATGCAATAGAAGACATTTGATTTCACATCAAATCTGTGCACCTATTGCATTACTGTTGTTCTTGTCTGAGGTACAAGCCTGCAAACAGGGCTCTAGCTTCTCCACAGCCAGATTTCCAGCACAGCCTCTGAAAACCTTGGTAAACTTTACAAAAAAGCCTCTGGCTTCTGTATTTCGCAGCATGTAACTCTGCTCAGAGCCCTGGGCRTCAAATGACAGCAAAGAGTTTCCTCTTCAGAAAATTCAGCCTTCAGCAGAATTAGGGCTTTACACTTTCTCTTTTTGCTTTCTTTCTTCCAAGTGCTGCATTCTCTAGCAAGCTAACCGGGCTTCTTGGTGGTTGTTGTTTTAGCTTGACCCCATACGAGTGGTACAGCCCTCACCCCTGCTCGCAAGGAAGATGCAATCTTCTCGTGAATCAGTACTCTCTCGGCAATAGCTTGTGGTTCCCAGTCGGAGGGTTCATGCAGCAGGGCTCTACCATCGCGCCCCAAGCACTATCCACGCGCTGCGTCAGTGGAGTCTGGTAAGGAGGTCCAGCTTTCGTTTCAAGGAGCAATCCGAGCGGACTCTTTAGYCAGAGTGGGACCTAGGCAAAGTAGGCCTGCTGTGAGCAAAATAGGGGAATGGTTGATGAAATTTTGCATTTTCAGGGAACTTTGTACATGCTTTGCTTCTCTGTGGGCCTTTTCTGGACAAAAACGCATGGAAAAGCAGGCAGTAGGGATGGAGATAAGGCTCCTACCATGGAGAAATCCTAGGTTACAGATTCTCTTGCTTTCTTTGCTTCCACTGTCCCTAGGTGGGCGTTCACCTTGATCATCATCTCCTCCTACACAGCCAATCTAGCAGCCTTCCTCACTGTGCAGCGGATGGATGTTCCCATTGAGTCTGTGGATGACCTGGCYGACCAGACGGCGATCGAGTACGGCACCATTCACGGAGGCTCCAGCATGACCTTCTTCCAAGTAAACCCTGTTCTCTTGCTAACTGGGAAGAAGGTGCAAATGGCACTCTTTAATCCCAATCGGATTTTGTCCCAGCCAGTTATACCTGTGTCTGGTGTGTTGCCTTGTGATTTCTGGCATGGAGGGGTTATTTGGAGAACCCCCTGGCTAGTTGGTTGCACAGGACTTGGCTAGTTTCACAGTGGATGTTGATGGCATAATTTAAATGGTTATGCATTTTGATGTGTCTTTTCACTTCTTCGTGTACATTCCTTATGTTAGATAAGAAACATACACAAACTACAGGCAGTCTCACGTAGGTAAAATTGCATGTGTAAAACATAATTAGTATGTATTTAGTAACATGGAAAATACACAAGTCATGTATGTGTAAAAGGATGCTTGGCATTTAGCCCAGTTTTAATTYCATCTTACCTTTTCTGTATAGAGGAAAACAAATTGATTTTTTCCTGTGATGCTCTAAACACATTTAGAATTGTTGAGAATTATTTATTTATTAATTATATGTTGAAAAATCAAGAAAATATAAAGCTTTTCTCACTTTTTTTTCCCCCTCCCAGTCTGAACTGAATTGAGGAGCCTGGGAAATCTCTCGAATGATCCTGAGCTTTTCAGCCTGACTTTACACCCTTCAGGGGTTTGGCAAAAAGCTGCTTTTAAGCAGAATGTTACATCTAAAATAAGCTGAGCAGAGCCCAAGTGAATAAGGTAGTTGCATATGAGGCACTTAGTTCTTTTCAGGAAGGCTTTCAAGTAAAGAAGCCTGTCTGCAGCTCTACATTGCTTTGTGTGTGCTGGAGTCAGTAGGATCAGAAAAGAAATTAGCAAAACATGTTCAGTACCATATGCAGCAGTTTGCACTGTGTTGGGATCTGTTTTCCATGGCTCATAGAGGCGGTGAGTCAAATGCAGTGACRGATTAAGCAGGCATAGCTGATGCTGTCCTCATCTCAGTTACTGGCTGTTTGAAACATATGTGCTTTCCTAAATCACCTTGGCTATTAACCTCTGCTGGCAGCAGTTTCCACTGCTGCTAATACGCAGGGTTTAAAAGTACAGTGATTCAGGAACAAGCACACAACCTGTTCATCTGTCTCTTGCACAAGTGATTGTACCCAGAGGATAGAAGACCCAGATGGGGACAGTAACTAGGTCAGCAGAAGATCGACTTAGACTCTCCACCGTAGCTCATGAACCACAGGAAATTAGCTCTTAAAAGAGCAATGGCCATCTGGTTGTCCAGGAGGCTGGTTAAGAGCATCGCTCACCTGATGTGGTTGCCAGAACTGAGGGAAGGCTGGTGCGAGGGATTCATGTGCTGCAGAATACAAGTGTGAGAGGTAAAAGCGAAATTTGGAAAGTCCTAGCACAGACCGGAGTGTGACCATTTACAGCTTCAGTGCAAGCAGGTTTCACTTTTCACTCAGCCCAAGCAAGAGATTAACAGCAGTCAGCTTTTCCTTCACTCCCAACAAAATGGGTTCCACACCTGCAAAGTCTCAGGATTTGTGTCTGTTTGAGCTTTAGTTTATTGCAGTCAATGAAAAGACTCCAGTTCACTTACATAGGTACTTCATTTTAGTTCATGATTTGGCTTTACACACAGAACTCCAAGCCCTTCTTGGGCTGGTAGTGTCTTGCTCTGGCAGTGACTCTTAAGCACAAGGTTGCTTTGACAAACAATATGATGTAAGCTGCATGGCAATCATTGAGCAGTTTAAGAGTAAATCGCATCAGAATAAATAGCAGTTAGGCAGCTAAATCCCTTTGTGGCTTTGGCACAAAATCTCTTTGACTGCTTTCCACATTATGGCATTTTTAATAGCATCCAATTTAGGGGGTTATGCTACAAAAACGACATTCCTGCCTTAGCTCCACGTGCTTCCTTTCTTCTGCAGAATTCCCGCTATCAGACATACCAGCGGATGTGGAATTACATGTACTCCAAGCAGCCAAGCGTGTTTGTGAAGAGCACGGAGGAAGGGATTGCGCGGGTGCTGAACTCCAATTACGCCTTCCTGCTGGAGTCCACCATGAACGAGTATTATCGCCAGCGCAATTGCAACCTCACGCAGGTCGGGGGCCTTCTGGACACCAAGGGCTACGGGATTGGCATGCCCGTCGGTAGGCAGTGAAGAAAAATTCTAGTCCTTCTCAGCTGTCAGCAGAGGACCGGAGCATGTGAAAGGCTGACCCGGCTCTAAAACCAATGTCACGTTTCACGGCTCTGCCCAGGGTCTTTTTTRTCTTGGGAGGAAAATCAAATACATTGCAGTTGTCCAAGGTGCACACTCTGAGCTGAATGCAGGAGACCCAGCACTGGTCCAGAGCCGTGTAACATGTGACTGCAGCTCTATAAGTAATTCATGTGAAAGATTTTGCTAAGTTGCTCTTTGTTTTCTGTATATATGCTCTTTGCTGACTGTTTCCCCTTTGAATCAGTGTTTTTGAATTATTTTGTGCTTCATATTATATCTTGGAAGTTCTCTAAAAGTGACGCTATTGCAATTCTTGTAGTTTTTAGCACAAGTTTCTTAACAGCTGGTGTTTCTTAAAATCCCAGAACAGAGAATCAGGCAATTTACTGATTATCTCAGCTAGTAATCAGGTTTTAACAAATGCTCGTCTATTTTCTTTAAAACATGAGAGCTAACAAGAGAACATCATCTCCCAGGGTAGCAAAGAAAGAGGATGTAATACTTGTTATTCCAAATGATCAACTGATCCTTTGGGCCAGTCTCTCAGTTTCAGGAAGCCTGATTCCTGACCTTTAAACACCTGCACTTAGCAATACAAAGTTAAGTCGGATTACATAAGAACAGTCACACAAAYAGTCACTATAGTTTAGCTGACATGCGTAAGCTTGTAAAGTCACAGTAACCTGATCATGAGTACAAATCCTTATTTTCAGGACAAAATTTGTTCTGACATTGTCTTGTTAAACAGTGAAATTGTAGCAGATAAAACGAGTATAAAGCTTCTCCCTGTTACAATAGTGCAGAGTTACGAGGAGAACTGCAGTCTTTCCCACGGTCTGTCTTCTGCATCTCTGATAAGTAGAAATTATGAAGACTGGAGCAGTGTGTGGTGTTGAGCGTGGAACTGAGCCTCCTCTCCAGGAGGTTTGGGCTGGTGTGTTGATTGGATTCGCTGCTGTTGCAGTGCTCCTTTTGGAGGGAATGATCCTTAGAGCAAGGGGAAGATTAGGGGCTGAATGGCAGGAGTTGGACCCAAACGGTCTGGAGGAGGAGTGCAACACTGAACGGTTCCTTTGAATCCTGCCTAGCAAGCCAGAGCTCTCCCTTGTAATGCAGTTTTTAAAAATGGTTTAAGTGGGTCCTGGTGGCCAGGTAAAATCACTGCCTGCAACAGGCATTAATTTGTTGACAAAAGGAGGCTGTGAGTGTCCATGGCGCACATAGACTCCCCTCCAGACCTTCCAGGGAAGAGCTTTGGTAGTCAGGCACTTTGGCAAGGTATTTGTGGTGGGAATGAATGGGCAGGAAGGCTGGTTGAGGCAGTACTTTATAATGGACCTCTTGGTGTTGCAGGCTCTGTCTTTCGGGATGAGTTTGACCTGGCCATTCTCCAGCTGCAAGAGAACAACCGCCTGGAAATCCTGAAGCGCAAGTGGTGGGAAGGAGGAAAGTGTCCCAAGGAGGAGGACCACAGAGCTAAAGGTATGCAGCACTCTTCTACGTTTGTTTGCTCAAGGTATCTGGCACTAGGGGACATCCTCACCAGCTCGCACATGAGCTTGCACAGTTTTTCTGCCTGAGAATTGCTATTTTTTCCCCCCTTTTTCTGACCTGAGTTTACTTTCTTCGCAATTCAAGGAGAAAGCCAAACAGCTCTGCTGTGCCTCATGCTGTGTTTTTTTGCTTGGGGCAAAGATAGCAGGAACGACCAAATGACAAATATTGGAGGCATATGGAGGGTAAATTAGCTTCTAATGAATGTCTGGAGCATTGCATGGGAAAATGGATGGCTAAAGGGATCAGACCAAAATCCTGGATTCCTTTAAAAGGAGATGCGTCTCCACCACAGGCCTGCTGGTTAATGGCTCTGAGTGAAAGCTCCTTTTAAACAGACAAGGAAGGGACACAAGGACTTTATTAGTAAATCTGTAAAATTGAAGAGCAAATTCTTTTGGGTAATGCTATGCTAATTGCCATAAAAGCCACCGCATTAGGCTGATGTCCCAGCACTGCAACTGTTGCCAGCTTAACGTAGTTGCTGCATTTTTTGGTTTTGGCAGTCATCCTTACCTCAGCAAGCATTTTTCTGGGAGGCCAGAAGGTTCCCCAGCTGAAAGAAGTCTTTTGACCTTTCTGAGCGCAGAGATAGAGAGCCAAAAAGGGTCTATGATAGCTGTTTTGTTTTCTGACATTAGCATATCCCTCACTGCRGATCTCAGTGTGTGTGTGGTTGATGAGCTAGGCTGGGTGAGGCACTGTGGGGCCTTGGAGCTGGTGCTTCCTCTAGGCATCACATACAGGTCCAGAGCAAGGCRTAATGCCTGAGCACCATGTCATGGGATATTAAATGAGCTGCGTTTGAAGGAGAGCAGACATGTGGGAGTCCTTTCCTTCATAGCCTGTGTGAAAAACAACTCCATTTTGAGATGGGTTTGACAGGGGCAGCAGGGAAACAGGGCTCTGTTTCTTGCACTGTTTGGCTTGCTCTGTGACCTTGGACAATTTTTTCTTCCTTTCTCTGCCTTTCATGCTTCGGTTTCCCAGCCTGGGAAATTAGGAAGTCTGTAGCCTGCTGATTGTGTGAAAAAAACTGGAATGAAAATGAGAAAATGTTTCCATTTATTTGCTTGTTTGTTTTAATAAATACTCAGTTATATTTTAGCTGAGAGAAAGCTCAGGTGTTTGGAGAAAGACTCATTTGGGCAGCAACTGGAGAAGTTCTGTGTTAGAGGAGGCATCTCTCCACAAAAGGCTGATTTACGCAGCCTCTAGATTGCCGCAGGGGCAATGACAAAGGAATGACGGAAAACGGGGAGAAATGTGACCTCGTAAGTTTTAAAACAAAGCGGGTCAGCAATTTACAAGGATTTTGGTGAGATTTTATGTCTAAAAGCCATSTAGAGATTAAGTCAATAAATCATTGCTTCTTGCACTTTGATTTAGTGTTACAGAGGGGAGAAGAAGATGTTTATAGATGTTCTAGTTGACTAATGGCCTCCTACAGACACCTCGGTGCAAAGCATGGCATGCTTTTTAGTAATCAATTCAGTCAGCAGCCCAGTCCACTTGAGGCCCAAAAACACCACCACGGTGAACCTCTGTGTCTCCCTATGTGCTGTCAAAGAGTGCGGGGCCCTGGTCTTGTTTGGGACCTCTCCTTGCTGCTGTAATACAAGCAGCTGTAGTCATTTTTCAACAGCACTTTCTAATGTGATCAAAAGAGCTTTTCTTGGTGCCAGCTTCCTTTAGTACTCCTTCTTGTCGTCTTCATCTCTGCTTCTTTAACAGCATTCCTCATCTCCCTTTGCAAAGTTCAAAGCAACTAGAGCTGGGTGAATAATTTGTGAGGATTAATGTGCCCAATTGATCTTCCATCTTATTTTTTTTTCCTGTTTTCAGTTTGTCCACAAATTGCTTTGTACTTCCCTCTAATGTACTTGCTGTTTATCTGCAAAATCATCATTTCTGAGAATGCACCTTCGATCGAGTAGTTATTGCAAGTCATTCTGTTTGCAACCTGAGCGGTTTGATTTTAATGGACAGTGTTGTCTGAGTTTTTGGTCCCTGGTTGGATGTGTGCAATGACAATTAAACAGCAAAGAGTTGGGTTGCACACATGATGAGTGCAATTTATGTTGGTCTGTCTTGCCACAGCACTGTGTCCTCTACTTTATTTTAGGCCTGGGAATGGAGAATATTGGTGGAATCTTCGTGGTTCTCATCTGTGGCTTAATCGTAGCAATTTTTATGGCAATGTTGGAGTTTTTGTGGAGCCTTCGGCACTCTGAACAGTCAGAGGTAGGACCTAAAAGTGTCCTGGAAGCGGGATGTGTTTACTGCTGTTTGTGGGGCCTCATTAATACAGTCTTCTGGAGGTTTGGGTCTCATGTTCATTTGGGGATCTGGAATATAGGATAGTCTTTGATTAGAGGGGTAACGGGTGGGAATAAAGCAGATGTGAATGTCCAAMCATTGGTATCTTAAAGCCAGTGGCAAGATTCAAGTAGCACTTTGGCATCAAAAAGCAGAGCAGACGCAACCGTGCGGGGCTTGCAGCTGACTTGAGTGAGCAGCATCTCCTGGGCCTGTCTTGCAGGTGTCGGTGTGCCAAGAGATGGTGGCCGAGCTGCGCAACATCATTCTCTGCAAGGACAGTTTCCACCCTCGTAGGAGGCGAGGGGGGCTCATTCGGACTCGCGCCGCGATCCCCGAGGAGCGCCGAGCCCGCAGCACGGCCACCCTCAGCAACGGGAAGCTGTGCAGCGGGGCAGAGCCCGACGCCCTGGCACAAAGACTCGCGCAGGAGGCTGCCCTCGTGGCGCGGGGCTGCACGCACATCCGCGTGTGCCCCGAGTGCCGCAGGTTCCAGGGGCTCCGGGCACGGCCGACCCCAGGCTCGCCGGCGCAGAGCGAGGAGAGCTTGGAGTGGGAGAAGACCACCAACAGCAGCGAGCCTGAGTAAAGCTGGCGCGGGGGCACTGGGGTGGGCCAAGAGGGTCCTGTTCCATTTTACAGAACATGGACTTGTATAATGTCAAACTCCTTTTTAAATCAAAAGCAGTTACCCAGCTTCTCCAGAGCAAGACAAAACCCTCGGGGCTGACGAGCAGGCCTGGCCAGAGCATTGGCTTTGCTATTGGGGTCTGATAGGACGCCCGTCCCGCTGAGTTGCGACGCGCCAGGAGGAGGTTCCTCTGGCTGGCCCATCTTCAGCAGTCATCTCCTACTGCCTTGCAGCTCCAAGGTGGGAAGGARGCGTTGACTGGGTAATTCCTGTACCAGGTATTGCCCACCCCGGGCCAAGAGTTGTTCCTGGAACTTCTCTGTCCCAGGCCAGGAGAAAGGATGCTAGTGCTATCTTTTCCAATTACATAGACTTACAGGGGGGTGTTGGCAACGGGCGGGGGGAGGGTGTTTTTATTTGAGAAGGAAAAGGGGATGGGAAGGGAGGAGTAATTATTTTATTTTGTTTTGGGTACTTCAGGACCTAGTCTCCCACGCACCAGGTTTCAGGTGCTAAACTCTTCTTCCTTTGTGGTGGGTTGGCTGGTGGAATGAGGAAAGAAGCGATGGGACATGGTCCCAGTTAAAAACAGCATATAACAAAAGTCCTTTTGAGGAGCTGTTAAAACACATATACATATATATATATATATATAAACAGATATATATATATTAAGATGCCAAAAACCAACCAACAAACACAGTGAACTCAAAGAGGCCTTGAAACGCCTGGAACTTCAGGGGTTCTGTGTCTTCTTTTTTGCTTTGTTTTGGGGTTATTCTTTGCTTATTTCTTTACTGGCTTGGGGGTATGGGTGGGGAAGTCTTTTGCGAAAGGCAAAATGGGAGCAGGAGAGAGCAGCTGGTGCTGTGCATTTCCGTAGATTCTCTGGGCGCTGTTGCCCTTTCCCACAAGTGGAGGGAGGTGGTGTTTACTGCCCGCTGTCACTTCCAAAAGTTGTAGAAACCCGTGCTCTGCACCTGCCCAAACCAAGCAACTGAGCCCAGCTCAGGAGCTCCCCATGTCTGTGACCCATGGAGCATCCTCAGCTCTGAGGATGTCTCCCTGCCCATGCCTAGCTGCAAAGATGTCACACAGCATTTGAGAAAACCAATCTTGGGATCTTGTGCAAGGAAAATATTTACTTCCCTAGCAACAGCAGCAGCTCACCCTCTGCTTGGTACAGACATGGGTTTTTACATTGATGAGTTTAATTTTCTGATTGAAAAACAAATTCTATGCAATTTCTGATTGTAAAAGGAAAGAAATGGAAATGGAGAGGGGTAGGGGAGATGAACAGAAGCCTTGAGTGAAGGTACATCCTGTTCTTGAATTGTTTTCTTTTCTTTTTGTCTTGAATGTACTGAAATAAAGATGTCCTTGTATAATTATGCCTTTTTCTCTCTTTTTCTTTCTCGTCCACACTGACAAAAGTCGCGAGGCAGTTCGAGTCCCGTCTGCTCAGGGAGAAACGCAGCAGGTCCCCAGCTGAAGGGAGASTGACAGTTCTCAGGTTCTGCTGCCGCAGAGGAGGTGCTGTAGCCGGTGCAGGTCTCTGTGCTTGATTATATCCTCACCTACATTGATGCTGCTGTCTGCAGCTGGATGGAAATGGGGAAGAGAGGCAAAAAAAAAAAATGCCCAGGATATAAACGGTGAGGAGGAGGTGGGAGGGGGTGGGACAGGACATAACAAACCACATTGCAGTATCTCCAGGAGGGCTAGGTTCTCAGCAAGAGGAGGACAGCATCAGCTACTGCCTCTTGCAAACCTCCTCCTTGGAACTCCTTTGGCCTTGGGTTGAGGTTTAGGTACAGCAGATCGGACGAGTGGCCCTACACGGTGCAGTATTCCATCTCCAACAGATGTTTGTGAGGAGGACATACAAGGACATGCCACAATGATGCTGGGAGCAGGAGGTGAGGTGTTTSAGGAGGGTGATGAGGTAAGAGTTTGTCACAGCCTGGCAATCTGGTGTGCAAGATWAGAGGGCAGATCCTCTGCTGGTGCAAATCAGCATGTCCTCCATTGCTTTGGGAGGCTGGTACTCTGCAAGGAGCCGAGCTCTGGCTTTCAAAGGACTCTTGTCCCTTGGTGAGGTGCACTGACAAGAGCACCAGAGACATCTGAAGGTGCCCGTGTAGTGTTTAAAAGCTGACATGTTTTTATGAGCAGCAGAATATATTCATCAAAAAGGAGCTGCTTTTAAAATTTATTTACAGATTAGCAAAAGAAAAGGTTCCATGAATCATTTATCAGACCTGATTTCTTTTTTCACCACCTCACTGTGATGAATAAAGAGAGAATTTGACAGAGCCAGACATCTTTCCTTTGCTTCTCCAAAGATCTCACAGTGATCTCCTCAGACAGAAGCTGTCAGGAAAAAAATGACGAGAAACCACCTGGTTTCTCTATGTTCTCACTATTTTAATTCTTATTTTTTGCTTCCTGTTAGCTTTCTTTTCCCATATAGGTGGATSTGTATTTTAAGGAGGTTTTTTTCATGATCCTCTTTCCCTCTTTTTCCTCTAGCTATTATCAGATTATTTACACTCAAAGCAGAAATGGACCTCAGAATACTAGCAGACCGATAAAAGCTGCTTTATCTGGGGTGCCTTTTCTAGTGTGTGTGTGTGTGTGTGTGTGTGTGTGTGTGTAGGACCTACATTTTCTTATCACCAGTGAATACATACAGGTTTTTACACACCCTGGAGGACACCACAACAGACACTATTATGTATATGCCCAGGTTTTGTATTCCTATGCATTGCATGCCCAGGAGTATGGTTTTACACATCATGTGTTCTCTCTCTCGCTAGCTTTTTCTCTCAACTTTGAAACTATTGTAGGGGCCTCTTTTGCTCAGCCAATCCTCATGCTAATGAAGTTCAAGATCTGGAGTGGTTTGCTGTCCAAAATGCACTTTCCCAGAATAGCCATCTCTTGATAAAACTTGAGTAATTCTAGTAAGATATCCCTGCAGATTCCGCTGGGAGCCAAAGATTAGATCAATTAAAATGTAATACTTTGCTTTATCCCTTCCAGCTTTGTGCTTGGCCTATCTGCTGCCCCTTCCATTACAGGAGCCCCACGTTGCAGGTTGGGGGTTTGTGAGGTGGGGATGACACTAACCTGCGTTCCCAGGGCTGCTTGGCCCCCATGCAGCAGGAGGGTCTCAGCCTTACTTACTTGAACCCAGTTCTGCTGCTGCTGCTCAGGCAGAAGCCCTAGCTGAAAGGCTCCTGTTGGGATAAAATCTGGGTTTGTGTTTTTGTTCCAGGCTTGATGATAAAAAGCTGCTTTTTCCCCTGAGGCTGCATGGGCAAAAGTATTAGCAAGATTTGGACACCTTTCTTCAGGGCAAGGCTGGGGCATTTACTGAACTCAGTGACACAATTAAGATAGCAGGGGTTGTTCTTGGACTGAGAACCCATGGGACTTTATGGGRAAAAAAAAAAAAAAAAAMCTGTTGAAAATGATAAAATGGAGAYTGAAGCCTTTTGATGGTGTTGCTTCTGAGACAGATATCGTTTTGYCCGTTGCGGATACAAGCAGCTTCTCCCTTCCCAACTCCTTCCCCCTCCTTGTACCCAAAGTGGTTCAATAGGTAAGTGACCAGACAGCACTTTTTGGAGGAAGTGGCCACAAAACTTGTTATTGTGTTTTGCTTTGCTTTGCTTTATTTTGCAGAGAGTCTGAGTCCCAAAAAGTGTCTGGAAGGGGTGCCAGTCCCAACAGTTGCATATAAGCATGTGAAGAGACCTACAGCCTGGGTAATGGCAGTTATGGGCACAGGGTAACTGGGGTTAGATGTGAGGATGTGAGCAAACTGCAAAAGAAATTTCAAGCTTCCATTAGAAATGGTAAAATGTAAATTTGAGCTTATACTTGATCCTTGAAAGTCTGCTGAGCTTTGTCCATTCTTGCTGAAATATGTTTCTGTCAATCAGGGAAATATCTAACTGCGAGAGGGACGGCACTTCTGAATGTACTTGAGCAGAGCTAGCAAAGCAAAGGCTAAGTGTGCCTACATGCCTGCTGAGTTAGAGTATAAAGCACCCACAGTTCCAGAAACCCCATTATAATTTGATGGCCACTAACTGATTGAAAATACAGAGCTGAACTCTTCTGGGTACAAAGTGGCACTTATGAATTCAGTATAAATAGGCTCCTCTGGAACTTGATATGCCAATGGGAAAATCAGTGTCTGCTGGATCAGACAATGATCAGGTTTATACGTCTTTCAGGGAGATTTTTTTCCCTCTCCAAGACGCAGCGCGCTGCGCTCCAATTGAGTTAACAGCCTGATTTACAGGAGGATTGTGGTGTTCGGTCCCAGAACACGCTCCAGGCTGGGATGAGGAGCGCCTGCCTCGCTGCTGAGATGCGGCCGTCTCCTGGGAGAGCGCRGCACATCCACAGCACCGAGGGCCAAGCAGCACGGGCTCTCCAAAGCGTTCCCTAAAATCCCGTCACTACAGAAACGAAGGAAGCTAGCAAAAACAAYAAATGCCCACTTCTCTCCTGTGTTTGGGTTTGTAGTTTCCAGTGTAGCTGGCAGTTCTTAAGGACCGACATGACATAGTAGTGGCTGTAAAAAGATTGGCAAGGCTCTTGTCAGACTAGCAGGTATATATTTTCTGACTAGGTTTGCTATTGCATAACTATCTTGAAGCATCTCCATCTATAAAGGGAACTATTTGGCCATTTGATTTAAAAATATCCTTTACAAGGTGATAAATAACAGTTTATTACAACGGCAAGAGGTACGATCTACTTGTTTCTTGACTTACATTTTTTGGTAATGGTACTTTCCTAGTTTGATTGATTAGTGTATTTTAATCCTTTCTGTTTTTTGTTGTGTTTGGTATGTTTTCTGTTTCTCATATATTGAGCTTAGTTTGCAGGGGAGAGAAAATGTCTATTGGAGAGTAAAGATAGTATATAGGGTCATTGTTGGCAGGCCAAGGCTTTGCTCACAGCCTGTTAGGACTCTGCAACCACTTATCTCCTTTAAATCAGTTGATGCTATGCTGCTGAACTAGTGCAAAATAGCTGCTAAAAAAAAAAATGTGTGTAATATGGAGAACAGAGAGGAGTTACTGCTCTGCTTGGGACAAAATCTTCATGAAGGTAAGGGAGAAACTACCTGATATTAGTGAGGAGAAGGTAAACAAGAACCACTATGGGGAGACACATCCTTTTTCAGCCCTGTAGTCTTTTTTCTTTTTCTGTCACTTCCTTACAAGCACCTTTGTCTTCCCTATTCATCCCCAAAAATACTCTTCATGTTGCTCAGTTTCTGTTAAAGGAAAATAAAATCTCAAATTGGCTTTTGCCTGAACTCCCAGGAAATGTTCATGAATTTAGTCTTCTGGATTTTCAGGCTTAGCTCTAGCTGAGCCGAGATTTCAAGTAATTTATTTCTGAGCCAAAAGTGAATGCAAATGAGGGGAATGATCTAGGGGATGAAAAGAAGAAAGACTTCTTATTCCCAGGTGAGCAGTGAGATGACTTATCTGTCTGCCTAAAACTGATTGTTCTTCCAGCATCTACAGTAAATACCCTTGCACGTTTGTGAGTGTAGCTGCAGAAGACGCTCTTGATAATTGCTTGTTGAACTAAACTGGGACAAGCAAGTGAACACACAGCCTCTRGTTTTATTCCTGAGCTATTTATAGGTCACAACAGCTTTTAACCTTCATGCAGCCAAAACTGGAGGTCCGAAAGTGGTAGGGAGACAGAAACTGGCATAAGACTACCAAGGGTTTGGGCTTCCAAGTCCTGTGATCCAGGTTGTCCTCATCCATGAGGAAGATCTGTTTGGCCATTTCAGATGGCCCTGGCATGCTGTCGGCCACGTGACTGGGTCAAAGGGATGGATATTTCTTTTTGAAGTTAAGCTTTAAAGATAAAAGCAGAGTTTTGGAAAGGACTGTCTTTGTAGGGGGAAGTTCGCTCATTTAGCAGACACAATAGTCACTCTGATCTAGCTATGTCATTATAATTTCCCAAGGTGGACACTATATTTCAAGGGAGAATCAGAATCATTCTGTAATTCTGTAACCAAGTCTTTTTTTCTTTTTTTTTTCTTTTTTTTTCTTTTTCTTTTTCTTAAACCAAAAAAATTGCCTATAGGGATCTATTAAATAGCAACAGCAAGGATGGCCTAGGCGGATGGCAAAAATGTCACCAGTGCCTATCAAGCACAGCAGGCGATGCTGTCAGAGGGGATGTTACGGTCTGGCTAGTCTCTGTCTTGCTCGTGTTTATTTCTGTCTGCAGTGGCCATCGTGTCCTGGCAGTCAAAATGGCAGCAAAGCTCTTGTTCTACTGGTTTGCCGATCTCTGGGGGACTTCGTGCTAATCCCGTGTCTCTTGTGCCTGATCTCTAGCAATCAGACAGGGATAAGGAGCTGCARAGCAGAGGAAGGATGGAAGAGGGTTCAAGGTGCTAACTATATTGTAGCAAACTAGGGTCTGTCATTCCACGGCTGTGACAGCAGCTCTCTCTGGGACTTGGGGAATCTGGGTCTCAACTCTGCATCATAAAATGGGGATGATGTTAGTACTTCAGAACCTCCCATGGGTTACTAAATATCCTGAAGATTATGAGGCTTTTGGATATTGTGGTAGTGAGAGAATAGAGAAGTGAAGGAAATTTGTAGGGTTGGTGTGTAGGACTGGAGGGGGACAGTGAGATTTAATTCATTCATGTTTGCAGAGGACTCAGTGTTTCATGTGAAAGCTGGTGGAGATTTGCCAAGTGTTTGCTAACATTAACGGTTAATTATTATGAAAGTTGGCAGCCTACATACTCAGCCCGCATCTTTTTCCGAGTGAGATCCAGACCTGTTAGGGAGTTGTTAAACACAAGACATAAAGAGACAGCTTCTCACTCTGCTTCTGTCCTATTCTCCCAGCCAAAGTCCCATTCCAGGAGCAGAGAGTAGCAKAACTTCTCAATCTTGTTGTGACAACTAATGTTGTGTCCAGAGCGTTTGGCATGGGAAGGCTTCAGCCATTTCCATGTCTAGACTCGTTTCTGTCTGCTGCTTCCATTTTTGTCTGACTGAGCAGAATAGAAATAGGGATCTGAAATGAGATATTGCCAGCAGTGAAGAGGCAAGGCCATTTCCCTTCAGRAAAAAAAGGTTGCTTTTTCAAGGAGTTTTCATTGCAGGGGAGGTTTGGGAGTGAGGAGCACCAGGTTACCAATAGAGTCCAGATGGCACCACAATTTGATAGCCAGCACCATCTCAGAGACTCACCCGGTAAGCCGTCTTTGTCTAACAGTAGTCATCCAGAAAATGAAATGAGATTAAATAAAAGCTTGAGGATCGCGTGGTCCTGTTAATATGGCTAGCAAATGCCAAACTGCAAAAAGACAAGAGATCTTTAGACTGTATCAATACTGGTATATGTTTTATTTCAGTGTTGTAAGCTTCAGTATGAATTTCTGAAGTGAAAAGTACATAAATCCTGTCTTTTCCCTATTGATAATATCTCCRCATTATTACAGTCTAGTGATGCTTGCTTTAAAAGATAACTTAAAGGTGTGCATTAGTCTCAGATAATCAGCAAAGACCCCAAAAAATTATTTGAGAAGCACTTATGCAGAACCAAAGATCTTAGTGAATTGTTACCTTAAATTAATGATGCAGTAAAAAGCTGCTTTGAGTTGATCAGCTGGCAGTAGCATTAAATGAGGTTGGATTTGAAAGTTGTTAGCAAAATATCTATGAGTGTGTGCTGCTATAGATTTATATGCTAGCCTGGTGTTTTACAAGGCTGAAATCTGCAATGTGCTCTGAGTCTACAAGACCTCCCGGACCTCAGTGGGGGCAAAGAGCACTTGATATCTCTTGGTTTGCGCTCTTTAACATGCTAAATCTCAGGTTAGGCCAGTGTGGCTAACAGTATTCATACCTTTAACTCCCTGCTTAATCCCCAGATGGAATGAAAGGTCTTCTCTCAATACTTATTAAAGCTCCAATTTTATTTCTCATTATTAAATCATGAAATTGGCCAAAAATGTTTGAACTAAGTGAAAGGAAGAGAGATTTGTGAGAAAATTGAAGCCTCTGTGAGGAATTGAAGAATAATCTCCAAGGATGAAGAAAGTTGCAGTTGTCAAACCCGTAAGCAAAAGGATCAAAAAGCTAAAAACAACTAAAAAAAAGTTGCATATGTTCAAAATCTTCTCCCTCACCCCCTCCAAAACCTCTGGTGATTGAAATATGGCAAAAATTATTCTGACAACTAGCAGAATTCATTAGCTATTCCTTCCACTGCTTCTGCTGTTAACTTGAGTGACTTCAAGAAATTCTGTTCTCTGTGGGTCGGCTTCCCCACATTGGGCATTGATGCTGCTTCCTGAGGACAGCAAGAGTTGTACAGCATTATCAGTATGAGTTGGGAATTAACTGGATTTAACCATTTCACTCTGGTTAGAATGAGGCCCACATTTTCTTTATGGTTAACATTGTGAGTAATTAAGCGTTGGAATGTCTTTTTTACAGGCTGTGGTCAATTCTCCCTCTCAGGTAATTTTTCAAGAGCACACTTCCTCTGCTACAAATCAAATGTGATGGAAATTAAGGGAGTATGTGCCTTGTTTTCTGGATGTTAGCTGTGTCTCCCTTCTAGCCTTGGTATTTACAAACTCATGAACCTGCTCAGCACTGGTAAGTTGTTGTCCCCCTCACTCCCCCCTCCACAGTGAGTGACATTTATCTGTGGTACATTAGAAGTATGAGTTATTGGAAAAGGCTCTTGACTGCAATTTTTTTTTCAGATATTGGGGATGTTTCTGTCAGTGAGTTTCATCCAGTCCATCTCTAAAAGCAGCAGGCTAATGAAATTGGACCTAAATTGCTTTTTCACCTAACATGAATTCCGAGGAAGAATAGCCTCATAACTGGACCTTGTCCTGCTTGAGTGGGACAGCTCCAGCGCTGATGAGTTACGTTGTAGGTATCCCTGACAGCATCCCGTCAACATCCTCCCAAGCCAGACAAAGGAGAAGCATCTCTAGAGGTGACTCTGGTTCCCATGGCCTGTTGAATCCCAAAGGAGGTGGCTGTGGGAAAGAGGGGAGCCTGCCAGAACGGGGTCACCCACGTCTGCCAAGGGTTGCAAAAGTTTTGGCAAGTGGATACTTGTCTTCTAAGGAGGAGTAGCTTGAGATCCGTCAAAGTTATTTCACTTGAACAACAAGAAAGCTGATGATAAGCGCATTCAATCCCTGCAAGCTGGGGCTGAATTCAAGCTGGCACCTACAGGTGAAAGACTATATTGTGCAAACAATTTCCTGACTTGCACAGTCCCCATTAAAGCGGTCTTTAATTTAGGCCAGGGAATACACTGGCCATTTTCTCACACTTGCAGCGCTGACCCAGTGGAGGTTAATGCAGGCATCTTATATCAGCCTGATCTGTAACTATAGAAAGCAGCAGGCAAAGCGAGTTTCGCATCAAAATATAGCCTGCTGGTGCCAGTTTCGGCTGAAGTACATTCCCTCTCCCTCTTGCTCCCAGCAACTAAATCACATAGGTAAGTTGTGCAAAAACATGAGGATTGTTAGCGAAAGCGCGTACTGCCTGAATGCACTGGAGTTCTTTATCTTGCTGAAACAGATCCGCAGCCAAGGGGCGAAAGGACAAGCAAACGGGGACAAAGCGCTCCCTGGAATGTATAAAAAGAGCCGAATTCAGGGCGCGCAGGTAGATGTTTTTAAGGGGACATTAACAAGGCACTGCTGAGCTACCCGGGCCTGCGCAGAAACCAAATAAAACTGGTGTTGTGTCGACAGAGTACTAAGCAAGCACACAGAACTATATTCCCTGCGTTAAAGGGAAGCCAGCCTGCAACAGCCCTGGGTCCATTTTGGTGGTGGCAGTTGGGGCTCTAAAGCTGGAAACCGCAGCTCAAAGTGCCCAATTTTAGGAGAGGTGAGAGACGGCGTCCGTCTCTCACCCCCCAGGACCACCATGTGATCTAGGTCCAGATAGGGCAGAAAAGCAGGGATYAGCAGCTGTCTCTGCCTTGTGCCCCCCCTGCTTTGCCCCTCTTTGCTCAGGAGACCTTTAAAGGGAGGAGAAATTAACATAATAGAAGCCCTTGGAGTTTTTTTTTTCCTTTTATTATTATTTTGAGTAAATGGGTGTAGGTAGGAAATAATAGAGCATCTGGTGGCCGTGAGAGGGCCAGAGACCAGGGTCWCTTGTGAAGCTGACATTGTGCGTTCGGGCCACACACAGTTCCCCTGACGTGCCCRTTTTCCACCCATTTTTGCCCACTCTTGGCTTGCCGCTACTCTTTGTGCTGCCCTCTGGGGGCACAAAGTCCGGGGCCTGAGGGTGGTTCTTGGCGGAGAGCTGGATGGCRGTGGTGACGCATCCCTGTGGCGTGACGTCACGCCGCGATGCCGGGTGACGTCAGAGCGCGCGGGCGGGCCGGCCGCGCGCATCGCGGGCGTCTCCATGGCGACCCGTCACGTGACGGCGCGGCGCGCGCTCATGTGATGTTTGGTTGCCGCGGAGCTGTTTCCGGGTCAATGCGGGACGCGGCCGCCGGGCCTGGGTGAGCGGCACCGGCGCGGCGCGGCACGGCACGGCACGGGGGG